>NC_142872.1:43280277-43587222 GCF_051225735.1 Oryctolagus cuniculus | reverse complement strand
GATGATGATAAAGGCGACTTCCTAGGGAAAAGAGGAGGAAGGTGGGCCAGATGAGCGCTCAAAGTACCTTGTGAGACTTGAGAACAGGTGTCTAATATATTGGGCTTTGAGTATTTCCAATTCAGCATCCAAGAAGGGCAGGAACTGTCCACCCTAGTTTCTTAGCCGTAAAGGCCCAGTAGGCCAAAGAATAATTTGCTAAATCTTGCATTACGACTTCCACTGCAGAAGGAAAACAGTTTAAATAAAAGTTTTATTCTGAATTTTACTGTTTGGGCTACATGAATTCTTGGATGCAATAACAGAAATCAGTGTCAGGCAGAGAGAAGCAGCACCAACATTCAACATTCCATCATCTCCCAGGGCTTCTCTTTAACATACAAGTTTATTCTTGGCCATTCAGAAATTCACATCTGTGGTCATCACCCTCAGCTTCCAGAAGAGCAAACTAAAGGGTATTTTTCTTTTGACAGGTAGAGTTAGACAGTGAGAGAGAGAGACAGAGAGAAAGGTCTTCCTTCTGTTGGTTCACCCCCCCCACACACACACACACACCGCAAATGGCCGCTACGGCCAGCATGCTGCACCAGTCCAAAGCCAGGATCCAGGTACTTCCTCCTGGTCTCCCATGTGGGTACAGGGCCCAAGCACTTGGGCCATCCTCCACTGCCTTCCTGGGCCACAGCAGAGAGCTGGCCTGGAAGAGGAGCAACCAGGACAGAATCC
This sequence comes from Oryctolagus cuniculus, assembly GCF_051225735.1. Taxonomy (NCBI): domain Eukaryota; kingdom Metazoa; phylum Chordata; class Mammalia; order Lagomorpha; family Leporidae; genus Oryctolagus; species Oryctolagus cuniculus. The sequence continues at coordinate 43,586,496 of NC_142872.1, read as the reverse complement.
AGCGCCCCAACCGGGACTAGAACCCTGGGAGCCGGCGCTACAGGTAGAGGATTAGCTTAGTGAGCCACAGCACCGGCAAACTAAAGGGTATTAAAGTGAAGACCTTACTCAGCCTGAGTTACAGAGCCTAGCATAGAAACCAAGGACATACTTTCTGCTTAGAACTCTGACTGGCAGAGAAGATGAAGAGAGATTTACTGCACTAATAGCCTTCTGGGTTAAAAAGGTGGGGTGTTTAGCAGATTTGAAAATGGTGGGAAGAACTATTTCACAGTCAATTTTATAACTTAGAAAAGAAAACAAATCATTCATTTTATATTCAGATAAAAGCTTGAAGGACAATCATAGAAACTAATGAGAAAAGGAAGCACTTTAGTAAGCCCATACGTATTTTCTTAAGATTTTTAATTTTATGTATTCAAGGGACAGAGTTTCAGAGAGAGGTAGAGATAGAGAGAGAGGTCTTCCATCCACTGGTTTATGCTCCAAATGACCACAATGGCCAGAACTGAGCTGATCCGAAGCCAGGAGCCAAGAGTTTCTTGTGGATCTCCACATGGGTGCAGGAACCCCAGCACTTGGTCCATCCTCTGCTGCTTTCCCAAGCTCATTAGCAGGCAGCTGGATCAGAAGTGGAGCAGCCGGATCTCTAACTGGCACCCATACAAGATGCCGGCACTGTAAGCCTCGGCTTTAACCCACTGCGCCACACTGCCGGCCTCAGTTCATTTTCATTACAGTTAGAAATAACCTATTTTTCTAGAGATTTAAATTTTCACATTTTTAACAGTTTAACATGTATGAAATACTTACTTGTATAACCATGTATAGGATAGGTAGGGTAGATAACAGAATTCTCAGGCCAGCGCCGTGGCTCACTAGGCTAATCCTCCGCCTTGCGGCGCCAGCACACTGGGTTCTAGTCCCAGTCGGGGCGCCGGATTCTGTCCCGGTTGCCCCTCTTCCAGGCCAGCTCTCTGCTGTGGCCCGGGAGTGCAGTGGAGGATGGCCCAAGTGCTTGGGCCCTGCACCCCATGGGAGACCAGGAAAAGCACCTGGCTCCTGTCATCGGATCAGCGCGGTGCGCCGGCCGCGGCGGCCATTGGAGGGTGAACCAACGGCAAAGGAAGACCTTTCTCTCTGTCTCTCTCTCTCACTGTCCACTCTGCCTGTAAAAAAAAAAAAAAAAAAAAAAAAAAAAACAGAATTCTCAGTTAGAAGCCATGAAAAAGCATGTTTTTAACAAATGGTTAGTTCCTTTCATGATTTATTTTCCCCTTCTTAGAAAAAAAAAAAAAAAACAATTAGCCAGTTAAGAACTCAGAAGCTAACTTATTAAACACAAGGAGTTAAAATGTTGATGTTTTCCCTTCTCCATAGCCTTGTATATTTGTGTCCACGTATGTCTATTTGTGCATTTGCATAAATCAGTTCATGAAATTGAGGTCCTGTCTGTATTGAAGTAGTTTTTTTTTTTTCTTGCCTTTATTCTGTATTAAAATCTGAACAGGATCCTGGGAAGATGGAGAAGATATGCTTTTCTCTATCCCATCCTGGAATACAACCAAAAGCTCAGGTCGCCATATAGACAACACATAGAAAAAGACTAACAGTTAAAGAGAAGAAGACATATCAGATAAGGACCTCAGGACACAAGAAACGACAGGGTACTGAGTTCCCTGGGATTTCTATTAGCTTTTGATTTGTTTTGTTTTGTATCTTCCTACACCTGGAGCTGAAAAAGTCAGGAACCCAAAGCTGGTGGCATATATGACACGGGCACAGGCTGGAAGCCTGAGGATGGCGCAACACCAGGGCAGGCCCAATCTCTGGGGGCACTGTGGCCTGTTTGCAACTGAGAGCTGTCCAGGGCCTGGTAAATGAGCAGTAATACAGCCCCAGGTGTGCATTACCTAGTACCCACCTAGTACCAGCACAAGTCTGGAACCTCATTCCATAGCTGCAGTCCTGGTGTCTGGAGCTGTGAGGGCCTGCTTCATGTTCAGTCTTACGGTGGCATGCTGGTGTTGGGGTTCAAGGCAAAGTCCCATGCTCATTTCCTCCTCTTTTTCCCTAAGTGAATAGTATTTCTTTTTGTGCTGTTCTTTCTGAGGTTGTGTGGATAATAGAAAACCTCCCTTCATACCCTCATCAATGCATATTTTCTTATGACTATGCTGTGTTACAACCAGGCATTGTGGTTTTTCACCTGATTTCCTTAGCTCTTGTGTAAGTATTTTTGGATAGGGATAGCTATTCAAGTTGTTTCTCTTGGGAGATAACTACAGAGAGTAATATTCTGCTACCTTGCTCTGCCCCTCTCTTCTAGAATCTAAACACAGGTATTTCTTTTGAGAAAAATCTGAGAGAAATTAACAGTTCAGTATCAATGTGCACACCTAGCTCTGTCATCATGAGATTTTGACTATAAAATCTACATGAGGTAGAAGGAAAAGTATTACGCTAGGTGTGTGTAGGATATCACAGTATGAATAAAGTTAGATTATAGTGAGTGAGTAGACTAGGGGAAATGTCCACACACCATCAGAGATGCTCACAAGTAGTTTTTTCCAATCCCAGGCATCGGACAAAAAATAAAAGTTTCTAACAGGCCATCATAATCATTGATTTACTTAATATAAATTGGGAATTTGAATGAAAACTACCTATGATCCTGGAATTCCTAAGTCCTAACTATTTATGAGGTGCCTGGCAGAAGGCATTGCATTACTATTTTGAAGGGATACACTTAAAACCTAGGTGTATTATATTTTATTATATTATTTATCTTATTATTCAATGTCTTTCCAACTTTCAAATAAATCTAAATTTTTTACAAAATTTTAAAAGGAAGTCTTTTTTCACACTTTTTTTTAGTTTTTTTCTATTTGTTTCCCACTACTTTTCATTGCAGATAATACTTCAATGTGTGCACAAGACTGTAAACCTTTGCTCATTCATGAGAATTTCCTGAAAAAAAATCATTTCTGGATCAAAGGATAGATCCACATTTTTGAAGGCTGTTAATATATAATTTCAAATTGCCCTCCAAAAAGGACTTATCAAACTTGATTCTCATTGGTAGTATATTATAGTGCCTATTTTATCTTGTATCATTGTTGATATGAGCTAATATAGGGCATGTCAAGAGTTAATGGATAAATGGAATTTAAAAGTAATTCCTGTGAAAACAATCTTGAAATCCATGTGCAATTTTTCATGAGATGCATTTTCATGTAATTTTGAAGACCCCTCATATGCACAGTTTTGCACCAAAACAAATTTATCTTTTAATTCCATTTCTCCACAAGCCTTTTTAAGTTCTCTTACACAGTAGTCAAAATGTTTTCCAAGTTGATAGGTAAGAGGTAAAAATGCCATTCCCCTTTAAGATTAGTAATCCTTTGCTACCACAGGACTAAACCTGAAAAGAATCGTCAGATTACCTGTTATAAATTCCTTTAACAGAGCAACTTTGTCTAAGGCTCAAATTACTCTAAATTGCATAAGATGACAATATGTAAAACTTGGGAGGCAAGGTTTAAAGAGTGCAAAAAGAGATCTGGTTTGCAAGACAGAAAGAGCTTAGAAATAAGAACAAGATAGTGCAAATTTCTGACACATGAACCTGTTCTTCCCTTTCCATTACACCGTGGAACTGAGTTCCTGTTCGTCCCTTTCTTACACTTATCAGACAACTCCTCAATGAATTTGGAAACTACATCTATCCTTTCAATACAGCACTCCTGCCAGTAATTGATTACCATTGGTGCATAACATAAAACGTCTCCTCACCCATCTTGATTTAGGAGATTACAGTCTTTAGGTCATGACAAGAGGAAGAAGTATATAATATTTAATGTTGCTTTGTATGTGAGTCAATAAACTTTGCAGCTGGGTACAAATGCTATTGTTTGTTTGCTCAGGGGAGAGCCAGTGTCAAGATCACTGTTAGAGAATTCTCCTCTCTCAGAGCAAGACAAAATTCAAGAAAAAATTCCCAACCATGGTATCTAGGTTGCCTAGTTAGAGAATGGGAACACAGTGGGAAAAAATGCAACCAGACAATTCCCAGACATCACCTGACTTTTAGCAAAGACTCTTCCCTTTGTGAAACAAGAGGATGAAGACAAGAAGTGAACAGCCACTTCTATTTTCTCTCTCTCTGACCTGTGAAGCCTCAGGTCATAGTCAACATAAAATGCTCTCGGAAAAAAACAAGGGAGCTTCCAGATGACTGCCAGGAAACTCCACACGCACCGAGACTTTACTCTGCACCTTCACATCAATTCTCTACGGAAGGAAGCTCCCCAGAGAAGTATCCTGAAGATGGAGGTTTCAACACAACAGTCCTGAATGGAGGGTTCTTTTTACTCTGGGCTTTGCTTGATGTGTAAGCTGAGCAAACCACCAGATAAGGGGTGAACTTGGATCACAACATTCATAACCCAGTATGACAGCATTTGAGTCCCCACTCCTTCATTTCCCTGATTTGGGAATCTCAGCCCAGGGTGCTGCTTCAAGGACTTTCTGCTGATGGAGTAAGAAGGCAGTAAATAAAATGACTCACATATCACAAAAGTTCAGCACTACCCAGGGAACATTTCCAATATAGAAAAATGTTTCTTATTCTTCTCCATCTGACCTAAGGATTAGCCCAATCTCATGCTTTCTGACACTTAAAGCCAGTCACCTCATTGCTCATGACCTATCCCACCTCAATGCCACCCCTCCCCCACCAACCATGACAATACTCCTTTCTATTATGGGGAAATGTATTTATTGTAGGATATAATGTTCTGACCAAGCAAACCACACTCTTTCACAATACTTTGCCATGGGAAAGTACACACAATCACCTGTGTGCACATGTGCACATGCACACACACACACACACACACACACACTGTTCTACCATTTCCCGCTCCTGCTACTTTGTACCTCCTAGCCTAGATGGGGCAACCATTTTCTCCAGTGGAGGAGAGGTTTTGATGATGACAGCGGACACAGAAAGAGCAAAGAGCCCTTCAAGATGAGGAGGAATCTGGCATCAGGATAAGTTATTTTAAAGACAATAAAAACTCTGTACCTCAACGACTAAAATTTGATAATATAACTCATCTTACTACAGTAAAGGAATCATTGCCCTCTCCATTACCCATTGATTTAGGGTTTTTTTAAGATTTATTTATTTGTTTGAAAGTCAAAGTTACAGAGGCAGAGGCAGAGCGAGAGGGAGAGAGAGGGAGGTCTTCCACCTGCTGGTTCACTCCCCAAGCGACTGCAACCTGGCCAGAGCTGGGCTAATCTGAAGCCAGGAGCTTGGAGCTTCTTCCAGGTCTCCCACATGGGTGCAGTGGCCCAAGGGCTTGGCCCTTCTTCGTTTACTTCCCCAGGCCATAGCAGAGACCTGGATTGGAAGTGGAGCAGCCAGGACTTGAACTGGCACCCACATGGGATGCTGGCTCTGCAGGCAGTGGTTTTACTCGCTACACCACAGTCCCAGCCCCATCACTGGTTTAGTTTTAAAGGCTTCATTTTATTCTTATTAGTCATACCCTTTCATATGCTAGTTTCTGAGAAGGGGGAAGAAAATATCTTGCAGTACATATACGCACTGCCCTAAGCTGCAAAACCTCTATTCTTTGTTCTCTTGCTGAGACTCCTCCTTATCCTTTGTCCCCTCAAATTGTCTGTGAAAATGTAGACTTCCCTTGGGAGACACAGAGATTTCTTCCTAAGGTTTCTTCTGCAACCTATGAGCATAATTCTAATTACATTCTTCCACGCATGCTACTGTATCTGCCTTGCTGTTGTACTGAGGGCTCCTGAGGGTCAGGAATGCTTGTCCTGGACTTGCTTTCTCTAGCATTTAGCCTACCATCAGGTATGTGGATGGTATGTGATAAATTCTATTGCATGGTTGGATGGATGAACCCCCATGACGAGAGCCTGTCTAAATCTCACTTACAAATCTTGGAATGTAAAGGCTGGAAAGAACCATAGGATTCATAGCATTTAATTCCCTCTTCTCAAATACAAGGGAAATAGAGATGTGATTTAACTGAGGCCAGAGAGTACATGGTTCTAGATTCACAAGCAGTCCTCCTTCTATGTAACACTTTTTCATTCATTTGTGTAAGAGAAAAGGAAAAAAAGTACCGAGCATATCCAGTGTGTCAAGCCCTGCAAATACTATAAAACAAGGGAGTTGTGGGGTGTCGCTCCCCCTCTTCGTGGAGGACACAGGACCCTGCGTTGCTCTTTCGTCTGCTCGGCCCTTCCCGGGTTTGCTGCTGGTTCTTCCCAGGTTGGCTACCGACCCTTCCACCTCCGTGGAAGGGCGGTTCCCCCTGCCACTTTCCCCACTTCCGCGGGGGAGCGGCACACCGCCGGCCGGCTCTCTCGGGGGCTGCACAGGTGTTCCCGGTGCATCTTGTCTCTCCTCCTTTATAGTCCTCTTCCACCAATCAACTCTGCTGCCCACACGCCAAGCACGCTGCTCTCCTCCAATCAGGAGCAGGATCAGCTCCTGGAGGTCATCACTCAAGTTGTTAAGAGGCAGCTGCATAGAAGCTGTTTTCTCCTCTCCCAGCGCCATATTGTGGGAGAGCAGATGCATAGAATAAGTCTTAATTCCAGTAACTTAGTCTAGTCCGAGTTGCTCCCCACAGTGGGGCAGGCGCTGTGGTACAGGAGGTTAACGCCCTGGCCTGAAGCACCGGCATACCATATGGGCGCCAGTTCGAGACCTGGATGCCCCAATTCTGATCCAGCTCTCTGCTATGGCCTGGGAAAGCAGTAGAAGATGGCCCAAGTCCTTGGGCCCCTGCACCCACGTGGGAGTCCTGGAGGAGGCTCCTGGCTCCTGGCTTCAGATCGGCGCAGCTCTGTCCATTGTGGCCATCTGGGGAGTGAACCATCAGATGGAAGACTCTCTCTCTCTCTCTCTCTCTCTGCCTCTCCTTTCTCTGTGTAACCCTGACTTTCAAATAAATAAATAATTTTTTTTAAAAAAAGAAAGAAAAACAAGGGAGTTGCTGCACAAGGAAAAGGATAGAATAGTTTTTTCCTCCTACTTTTGGTAGAGTGCGACAACTCAGATAAGCAGATGATATTAGGAATACGGTGAGGTGAGTCATGCAAATCAGGATAAAATCCTAAGTTTATTCAAAATGCTGATATTTTGTCCAAAGATTTTTAGTTTGATTATTGAAAAATATTGGATTTATTCAGTAATGGGTAGTTCACCCAGATAAAATAATAAACAAAGAATTACTGAGGTTAAAGTATACCATAGACCAAATGGATTTAATAGACATTTATAAGACATTTCACCCAACAGCTGCGAAATACATATTCTTTTCATCACATCATGGAATATTCTAAGGACAGACAATATGTTAGGCCATAAAACAAGTCTCAACAAATTTTAAAAAGACAAAAATTATAGCCTGTGTTTTCTCTGGACACAGTGGAATAAAACTAGAAATAAACAAGGGAAACATTAGAAATTGTACAAACACATGAAAATTTAACGTCATTCTCTGTAATAACCAATGAGTCAATTAAAAACTCAAAAGGAAAGTTCTTAAATTATTCAAACAAATGAAAATGAAAACACAATATCAAAATCTGTGGCATATAGCAAAAGCAGCACTAAGATGGAATTTTATATTATTAAGTGCCTACATAAAAAAAATACAATCTAATAACCTAGTGTTGCAACTCAAGGAACTAGAAAAGCAAGGGAAAAACATCAAAATTAGTAAAAGGAAAAAAAAAAACAACAGAAAAAATATAATTAGAGGCCAATAGACTATATATGGGGTTACTATTTTAGATATTTCTCTATTTTAAGAAAAACTGGTAGGGCCAACACTGTGGCACAGGGGGTTAAAGCCCTGGCCTGAAGTGCCAGCATCCCATGTAAGTGCTGGTTCAAGACCCAGCTGCCCCTCTTCTGATCCAGCTCTCTGCTATGGCCTGGGAAAGCAGTGGAAGATGGCCCAAGTCCTTAGGCCCCTGCACCCACATAGAAGACCCAGAAGAAGCTCCTGGCTCCTGGCTTTGGATCAGCTCAGCTCCGGCCACTGCGGCCAACTGAAGAGTGAACTGGCAGATGGAAAACCTCTCTCTCTGTCACTACCTCTCTCTGTAACTCTATCTTTCAAATAAATAAAATAAATCTTTAAAATAAAAAAAGAGATTTTGGATGCTTTCACTATAAAAAAATATAAGATGCTTAAGAGGATGACTATATTTACCCTGATTAGATAATAAATAATGTATACATGTTATGAAATATCACACAGTACCCTGTAAATATCATGATTTTATAGGTCTGTTCAAATTTTTTAATAAAGTTTTAAAAAATAAGCGAAATGACTATTTGGCTTTTTGAAAAAACAAAATCATCAACCCTTTAGATAGTCTGAGTAAAAAGACAGAAAATCCAAATAAAGTCAGTGATGAGAAAGAAGATAATACAATCGATGCCACAGAAATACAAAGGAGCATTAGAAATTAGAAATGAACAACTATACTCAAAAAGCAGGAACCCGGCCGGTGCCGCGACTCAATAGGTTAATCCTCCGCCTGCGTCGCCAGCACCCTGGGTTCTAGTCCCCATCGGGGCACCGGATTCTGTCCCGGCAGCCCCTCTTCCAGTCCAGCTCTCTGCTGCACCCCATGGGAGACCAGCAGGAAGCACCTGGCTCCTGGCTTCGGATCAGCGCAGTGGGCCAGCCGAAGCACGCCACTGGGGGGTGAACAAACGGCAAAGGAAGACCTTTCTCTCTGTCTCTCTCACTGTCCACTCTGCCTGTCAAAAAAAAAAAAAAAAAAAAAGGCAGGAACCCTACCAAATTCATTCCATAAAGCCAACTTTACTTTGATACTAAAACAAGACAAGGAAACAACTACAAAAAAGAAAGCTACAATCCAATATCCCTGATTGACATAGATATAAAAATTCTCCAAAAAATACTAACAAATAAAATTAAACATTATAAAAAGATTACACAACACAATCAAGTTGGATGAATATATAAAGAAAATATGGTATATCTACACAACAGAATATTATTTGGCTATAAAAAGTGAAATTCTGTCATTTCAACAACATGGGTAGAAATCAAGGACATTATGGTATGACAAAATACCACATTCTCAATTACACAAGTAAAAGGCAAAATACTGACCCAAAAGAAATAATGGAATAATTGTTATCAGAGTCTTGGAAGGATATAGGGTTAATGGGTACGGGCTATAGTTGGACAGAAGGAGTAATTTCTAATGTTCTACATCACAGTAGAATAATGATGGCTAACAATCATTACTTGGATATTTCAAATTAGCAGAGATGATTTGGCATATTCCCGACATGAAGAAATTATAAATATCTCAGTTGCTAAATATGCTTATTACCTTGATCTGATCATACCACTTTGTATACATGCATTGAAATGTGACATTGTACTCCATAAATATGTACAATTATGTAGTGTGTCAGTTAAAAATAAAAATATATTTTTTAAAAATTAGAGATCAGGGACCGGTGCTGTGGCACAATATATTAAAGCCCCAGCCTTCAGCACTGGCATCCCATATGGACACCGGTTTGAGTCCTGACTGCTCCTCTTCCAATCCAGCTCTCTGCTATGGCCTGGGAAAGCAGTGGAAGATGGCCCAAGTCCTTGGGCCCCTGCACCCACATGGGAGACCCAGAAGAAGCTCCTGGCTCCTGGCTTCAGATCAGCTCAGCTCTGGCTGTTGTGATCATTTGGGGAGTGAACCAGAGGAATGGAAGACCTCTCTCTTTGGCTCTATCTCTCTCTGTAACTCTGTCTTTCAAATAAATAAAATAATTCTTTAAAACATAAAAAGTAGAGAGCAGAATAGAGGTTAGTAGAGGCTAGGAGGTGTAGAAGGAAATGGGAAGGAAAAGAGGTTAACAAGTAGGTGCGAAATTACAGTTACAGGGCCAGCGCTATGGCATAGCAGGTAAAGCCACCGCCTGCACTACCAGCATCCCATGTGGGCGCCAGTTCAAGACCAGGCTGCTCCACTTCCAATCCAATCTCTGCTATGGCCTGGGAAAGCAATAAAAGATGTCCCAAGTCCTTGGCTCCTGCACCCACACGGGAGACCTGGAAGAAGTCCCTGGCTCCTGCCTTCAGATTGGCCCAGCTCCGTTGTGGCCATCTGGAATGTGAACCAGCAGATGGAAGACCTCTCTCTCTCTCTCTCTCTCTCTCTCTCTGTCTCCCCCTCCCCCCTCCCTCTCTCCCTCTCTCTGTAAGTCTGCCTTTCAAAAAATAAATAAATCTTTAAAAAAAATACAGTTAGATAAGGGGACTAGGTCTGGTGTTCAATAGCACAGTAGGCTGACTACAGTTAACAACAATTTATTGTATATTCCAAAAGAGCTAGAAGAGAGGATTTTCAATGCTCTCAACATTAACAAATGATAACTACTTGAAGTGACGGATATGCAAATTTCTTGATTCAATCATTATACATTATATACATATTAAAATGTCACATTTTATCCCAAATAGTATAATTATATGTCAATTGAAAATAGTAAGTGTTTAAATGAAAATGTAACACACACATGGATACTTCAGTAAGTTCATGGACATGGAATTAAGAGATAAATTTATTTTAGTGGAAAAAAAGTTTGAAGTCCAGTCCCTGATTCTTCCTTGCCATGTCTTCTCACAAGACCTTCAGAATCAAGAGGTTCCTGGCCAAAAAACAAAAACAAAACCGCCCCATTCCACAATGGATTCGGATGAAAACTGGTAATAAAATCAGGTATAACTCCAAGAGGAGACATTGGAGAAGAACCAAGCTGGGTCTATAAGGAATTGCACTTGAATGGCGTGCTCATTTCTTCTGTCTCAATGTCACAATGTCACTATCACCACATCAAGCTGAAGATGTCACCATCATCTGGACAGCTGGACATGTTTGATTAGGGCTGTGACCAGTGGGCTGGTTCAGTAATAAATATGTGAGCCCTTTTGAAAAAAAAAAAAGTTTGAAGTCCATGTACATGAGAAGCTGTCAAAAACTTAATGGGAGATTTTTTTGAAAAAATTAGGTATAGATTTCGAAAATTTCTTGCACCAAAATAAAGTCATTCTTTAATTCTACTTTTCCAAAACCTCTAAAGTACCCTCCTGTGTGTGTGTATGTGTCTGTATGTGTGTGTGATGGGAGTGGGGGTAATTTACCTTGATTCCTGAGTTTCAGGGTACCTCCTGACTATTTGTTTCTGAGACAAGTACCTCATTTACTTCACCCTAGACCTTGCCCTATATGTAACTGAAAATTTAAATGAAGAGGAAATCAGATGACCAAGGCTATATGACATACCTCCACAGAAAAAAAATTTTTAAGATTTATTTATTTGAAAGGCAGATCCAAACCTGCACTCTGACATGGGATGTGGCCATCCTACGTGGTGGCTTCACCCACTGCACCCAATACCAAACCCCAGAAAGCTTTCATAATGTTCAGTGGTCCTTGGTCTGCTTGTGAACAGGATAAGATGACATACTGTGAAGCATGGGACTCTTCATTTATTACCTGAATGCTCAGACAGACTCAGATACTTCCTAGCCTATTAAGTCATTTTTTATGATATCCTAATTTATTAGATAATTTTGTGGTCTTCAACTAATTATACAAAATAATTTGATTTTTAAGTAAAATCTCACACTCACTGTCAACTTAGATGATCAAAATGGACCCTGTGATTTGTGTCACCAGGGAGACACCATCGGGTTGATTTAAGGCACATTCATCAAATAAAATAGGAATTTTCTTCATACATCATGACTATCAGTGCCATTCTTAACTGACCAATATTTCATGACTATCAATGATGACAACAACAAAAATATGAATTTAAAGAGTACAGAGTAAGAAAATAAACAAAAATACCAAGTTATCACCGTGAATGCACAATTATGAAGACCACCGGCAACACAGCAAAACTGCAGAACATATGGTTACTAGCTCTGGTAACAGCAGTATACAATGCACTAGCCATGCCAAAGCTGCTCACGAGTGCTCCCTGATTCTGTGATCCAGTGGTTACAGTTACGAGTACAGAGCCAGGTTCACAGCTCATGCGCTAGCACTGCAGTCAGCCTACAGTTACCTTAGGCAAGCAGTGTGGCCTTTCCATGAGTCAGTCATCTAGCCATGACAAGTTCCATTCCCAGGAACTTATTTAGAGAATCAGGATTCTCTAAAGAAACAAAGAAGACTCCCTTGTGTTACACTGGCAGTGCTCAAGGAGGATCTGTCTTACAGAGTAGACAAGTGGCCCTGTGCAGGATATTACTGGATGATGACCACTTAGCACAATGGAAATTCAAAGGCAATTAAACGTAATTTTCCCACATCAATATTAAAAGAATACAAGAAAATAAAATGTGTGTTTGCTAATGGTTAGTAAAATGGCGCAGTCTTATCTATGGCACAATCTACACCCTGACACCATTCTAGGCTCTAGCCCCCGCCACCATTGCTTGGAAGCCAGGTGGCCACATGACCCAACCACCAGTGTCAAGCTCCTCCCCCAACCTAATGGGATTCACTGCTCCTACTTCCCTACCTGCTCCCTGCAAAAGTTTAAATGGACCTGTTCCTGAACCCATGGCTCTCTCTCCCTCCCTCCCTTCCCCCTCCCCCCACTTCCTCTCCGTCTTCTGACTTCTTTCTCTGTCTCTGTCTCTGTCTCTTATTTTCTCTTTCTCCTTCTTCGTTCCTTCCCTCCGGTCTGTTGGGTTTTCTACAATAAACCCTTTCCCTTACTCCAGTGTTTGATGTGTTTTGTGGCAGCCTTACACTAATAGTGTGAATACTGCTGGTTTTCATGGCTTGAACTTCATGGAAAATTAGCATTGTTTCTTTTGTCAACACAGTGTCCCTGGTGGGTTCATTTAATACCAAATAACTTATCACCTAAAATGCTTGTATCAGGTATTTAAGCATTGGTGTCAGATTCATCTCATAGCATTAACAATCTTCTTCATGGAGTTTCTCTCAAGATTAGAAGAGATGCACATATGAAAAGCATCATGCCACATATGTAGAAAGCATGTGATAAATGGAAGTAAAGAGAAAACAAACAAATAAAAAAAGACTTTAGTATCCCTCGCCCCCCCCCACACACACACACCTAGAACAATACCTGGCCCCCAGCAGGTGTGAACAGATGTTTGAAAGAATTAGAGTTTACACATTTCAAGTACTATACAAAGAGGAAGGAAAATAAGCAAGAAAGAAATGACAAAGAAAAAAAGACAGTGAAAAATATATATATTATTCCCATTCTTGAGGTCATTTATTACTCCTAATAAATCCAAATATGTTTTAATCTCTGAGTACTTCTTACACACAAGAATGGCCAGTCAAGTACACTGCCCACAGCTCTGCCCATGGAGAGGCTTATTCCTCATCACTACCTTTCAAAGCCAATGTCAACACTGCAGTGCAGTTCTTACCATTTTCTGCATGCCTCCACACGCCCACGTACTATATCAACCTGTTAACTACCCAGTTGTGAGTCTATTTCTCAGTGAGTAGAAATCAAAACCTCTACCTGCAGTAGTTGGCACACAAAGAATTTCTCTACAGCAAATAAGGAGAATGAATGTACAAGAGGGGAAGTTCTCATCGATCATGTGTGGGTGTGGGCAAAAGCTCATACAAGTATAGCTTAGAAACATGACCCCACAATGAGAAACAGACTTGCCATAGGACCCAGAAATCCCACTATTGGTTATATACCCAGAAGATATGAACTGACTGTATCAAAGAGATACCTGCTCCACCATGTTTATAGCAGCACTGTTCACAATATCAAAATAGGGAATCGCCCAAGGTGTCCATCATTAGATGAATAAATAAAATATGATATGTGTGTGTTTACAGACACACATAATGGAATATTATTTAGCTATAAAGGAAAAAGGAAATTCTACCATTTGCAGAACTATGGTTAGAACTGGTGAATATCATGTTGAGTGAAATAAGCCAAACACAGAAATGCAAATTCTGCTCATTCTCCCTTATATGTGGAACCTAAAATTTAAAAAGAAATGCCGAAGTGTACTAGCCTTGCTGCAAACACAGTGTTTTGTCTAACTTTGTTTTAAATACTTATCAAATTTATTATATACAAATATAGTTTAATGATATTGTGACTATTTTAAAATTTACTTTGTATGAGTGAAGTTGAATATCTTCTCCTTTGATGACTGTGTATAGCCCTTGCCTATATCCCTGCTGGATTACAGTCTTTTTTACTTTTGACTTGTTGCACTCTTTATTTAATGGAATCAATGGTCTTTTGAGCAAATTGTAAATTAAAAATGCTATCTTTGGGCCATTTCTGTGGCATAGTGGATAAAGCCACCACATGCAGTGCTGGCATCCCATATGGGTGCCAGTTTGGGTCCTGGCTGCTCCACTTCTGATCCAGCTCTATGCTATGGCCTGGGAAAGTGGTAGAAGATGGCCCAACTGCTTGGGTCCCTGCACCCACCTGGGAGATCCAGAAGCAGCTCCTGGCTCCTGGCTTTGGATTGGTGCAGCTCCGGCCATTGCAGCCAATTGGGGAGCGAATCAGTAGATGGAAGACTCTCTCGCTCTCTCCCTCTCTCTCTCTCTGTTTCTCTCTCTCTCTCTCTGCCTCTTCTTCTTTCTGTGTGTAACTCTGACTTTCAAATAAATAAATAAATGTTTTTAAAATGCTATCTCAAAAAAACCTGATAAATATTTTTTAAATAAAAATACAATATAAACATATCCCAACACACACCACGTGTTATGGTAAAAAGGTTTCAGTTCCACCTGGCTGAAGATCTTAGCATTAAAATTAGAGAAAGACTAATCTTCAAACACTTGGCATGTATTGCTCTCCTGTCTCTGGTCATGTCTAGTTACAGTTGGTTTCTTGGGGGTCTTTCAGATCCATTGGAGTCATCTGTTTCCTACATTTAGGCCTCAAAATAATGTTGAGGAAATGGGACTTTTAGTCTTACCAGACAAAATCACCTCTCTGGTTTTATCCTGATCCTCATTCTTGAGGGGAACAAGGGAAAGGTCTTCCTTCTGGCACTGCTTCCTGCTACAACTGGATATTGTCTCAAGGCCCAGTAGAGGAGCTGAATTTTTCACCTCCTAGCCCATAGCTGGCTTGGGGAAGATCAGAAGTAACTTCTGATTGTATATATCCCTGGATAACATTGATATGTAATTCAATGACTCATTGCATTTGATCCCAAAGTGTACAAGGCAGTTAGATATACAAGGCCCAAAGGGCAAAAGAACGACCACCGGTGGCCCCAGGAATAGGAAAAATCCAGTCATGCTAGGAAAGCTTTGCTTTATTTCATTTCATGTTTGCTTTGTTAGGGTCAGATTGGCTTTTTTGTTAGCCAGGTGGTCTTTTTTCTAGTGGCCTAGTTGTGCTTTTATTTTGGAGCAACACTAGCATTAACAGAGAATCACCAAGGTGTGCTGGCTAAGACACAGATTCCCTATTGGTCTGCGAAAAGATTATCAAAGGCAATATCAATTCTAAGTGATACTTTTATTAAGGGTAGGAGTAAATCATATTAGAAGAGCATTCATTTATGAGTGTCCCAGGCAAGGCACAGGTGACTGTAAATATCAAAGCCATTAACAAAGCTATAAGAAAAGAGATTCCCAGTATAGAAGCAAGACCGGGGGTTATACTCTTACCATGTAGATAGAAGGTCTGTTTCCTGTAAGAGGTAGAATCATGAAATTTTTAAGGAATCCCCACATTGTCTATTTGGTGACCCAAATCCTTTCTTGCTAGTTTATCATTTAGCATTACCTATTGGGGACCAAAGACAACCCTCTGTAAGAGAGCATCCCTTATTTTAACAAGGGAGTGCATTGGTGTAAACTCATAAAAGGTAGAGAAGAAATTAATGGCAATTGGAGAAACTCCTGACACGGCAGTTCTTTTTTGCTGATGCACCTGTTTTTTTTTTTTTAATGGTCTCTGATTTTCCCCTTTTATGACCTCTACAATGACCACAGTTGCGTTCTTAGGGCCAATGCACAACTTGTAGCAGTTTAACAATCTCTGGTCCATGTTTAAATTATTATTGTTGCTGTTCAGAAGTCCTCATTCTTTCCAAATGATTCCATGAGTGTGAATTTCAGAGGAAGCGTACGTGGAATCCACGTACATTGTGGTTATCTTCCGTCTTCCCAGTTCCAAGTCTCTACTTAGGCAATAATTTCTGCTTTTTGAGCTGAGGTGGCTGCTCCTGGTTCTTTGGCTTCCATGACTGAATGCAGGGACACTGCTGCATAACCTGCTTCTCTCGGTCCATTGTTCATAACACAGTCCCCAACTGGAAACCACATCTTCTTTGCGTTAGCTGTGGGTTCACCCTAGGGATGTTTCTGACAAGAGTAAACTTGATCATGTCATCAACATGTCAAACTTCTGCTGAGGCGTGGGTAACAGGCCCACTGGGATCAGGGAGCTGGGTAGCTGGATTCAGAATATGACAGGGTTTTCAGGAGATCTGAGAGGAGTCTAGCAATATGGCTTGATACTGTAGTACTCTATTTTAGGATCAAACAGATGTCCTTTAGTCTCTAGTAGGCTGGAGACTTACCATACTGTCAAAGGCTGACTCATAGTTTTTTGTTTTCTTGATTAAGGGACAAGTGACAGCCACAGCTCCCGTACATGGAGACCATCCTTTTGCTAATGTGTTTAACTGCTCTGAGATGTAGGCTACTATTCATTTTAAAGGCACCAATATTGGCCGGTGCCGCGGCTCAGTAGGCTACTCCTCCACCTTGCGGTGCCGGCACACCGGGTTCTAGTCCCGGTCGGGGCACTGGATTCTGTCCCGGATGCCCCTCTTCCAGGCCAGCTCTCTGCTGTGGCCAGGGAGTGCAGTGGAGGATGGCTCAAATGCTTGGGCCCTGTACCCCATGGGAGACCAGGAGAAGCACCTGGCTCCCGCCTTCGGATCAGCACAGTGCGCCGGCCGCAGCACGCCAGCCGCAGCGGCCATTGGAGGGTGAACCAACAGAAAAGCAAGACCTTTCTCTCTCTCTCTCTCACTGTCCACTCTGCCTGTCAAAAAAAAAAAAAAAAAAAGGCACCAATATCTAGGTTAATATTCATGTAGCTATTCCTCTCCTTTCATGGACGTATAGGTCAAATGGGTTATTTAAATCAGGTTTAAAGCCAGTGTAGGTGTTTCCATAAGCAGGCTTTTAAGCTTCTTCAAAGATTGGTCACACAGCTTATCTTATTTAAAGGACTCCATTTCTCGCCCCTATAATTTATCATAGGGAAGATTATCAATTCACCCAAAGGTAGGCATCCAAATACAATAAAAACCAGTTATCCCCCAAGAATTCTTGTATTTGTTTATGAATTGTTGGCAGAGCAAGTTGGCATGTTATCTTTTTTTTTTTTTTTTTGAGGAATGTTGTGTTGCCCTTTTGAGACACTGAATCCCAAATATTTTACAGTTTTGTTTTTTTTTTTTAAAGATTTGGGCCCTTTCTTTAGACTTTGTATCCCTTGCCTGCAAGAAAGTTTACCATGGTTACAGTTTTCTCATTAGATACTTTTTAGCAGGATAAGAATCAACATGTCATCTTTTTTTTTTTTTTTTTTTTTGACAGGCAGAGTGGACAGTGAGAGAGAGAGACAGAGAGAAAGGTCTTGCTTTTCCGCTGGTTCACCCTCCAATGGCCGCCGCGGCTGGCGTGCTGCGGCCGGCGCACTGTGCTGATCCGAAGGCGGGAGCCAGGTGCTTCTCCTGGTCTCCCATGGGGTACAGGGCCCAAGCACTTGGGCCATCCTCCACTGCACTCCCTGGCCACAGCAGAGAGCTAGTCTGGAAGAGGGGCAACTGGGTCATCTATTATTAATACATTACTCTGTCTCTAACTCTCCTAAATCTAGACCCAGGATTTTCCCAAAGCTAGTAAAGGGAGTTTTGATACTTTTGAGGGTAGATAAGGCAGCAGTTCAGTCTCTTCTGGTGGGAGTCTGCAGTGCTCCCATTCAAAGTAAGTATTCCAGAGATTTAGAATCCAATGGGAAACAGAAGGGGAAAAAAATCTTTTGAACAGAATTTGTTTAAATAGAATTAACAGACATATTAAAACTGTACAAATTTTTTTGGTTCTATGTGACATTTCATTGCATGTTCATACTGTGTAATGTCCAAGCATTCCTTTCAAGCATTCACTATTTCCTCATAGTGAAAACATCCAAAATTCTGTCTTTTTAGTAGAGAAATATACAGTCTTTTTATATACTATCTTTTTATATACTTTTATATACTGTCTTTTTAGTAGAGAAATATACAGTAAATGAACATTATCTATCTTCACTCTACTGTACAAAAACTTCTTACTCCTATCAATCAACGTTTCCCAATCCCTCCTTGCCCTACCTCTGGGAACCACACTTGGGCTTTTAACTTCTCTGAGATCACTTTTTTTTTTTAACTCCACATATGAATGAGATCATGTGATACTTGGCTTTCTGTATTTGGCCTGCAGCACCAGTATAGTGTAGAAATCCAACACAGTCTCCTCCAGCTACTAAGGTTACCCTGGGCTCCTTGGAGAAGATGACTTGCCTGGAGCCAGCCCAGGAGCCTCATGGCCCCATCATAGCTCATCTTCATCTCATCTCACTGACATGCTCCAGACCTGTTCAGTTCCTCCCAACTCTATGTACAGTTCAGACAGACCCACTGCCAGTGTCCTTCCTACTTGTAGTACCAGCAGAGACTAGTTGACTTGGTTCTAGTCCCTCATCAAGAAGACTCTACCATGGCATCTTCTCCATTGGGCTGCCTCCAGCAGACCTGAGGCCACAGCTAACAGGGCAGCTTACTAATTGTCTACCCTTTCTTCTGTGGTCAAAACTCAGTTGTAAATACATTAAAGCCTGTGATAGCTAGGCAGAGTTAGGATTAGGAGCTGTCAGGGATCACCACATGGCCTGAACTCAGTTAAAGGCCTAGACTTTAGAGACCACTGCATTGACTGAATTCTGCCAAAGGCATGCTTGGCCAAATTGCAAAGGTGATTGGTCAAGTTGTGTTAACAATGGCAAAGGTCATTTGACATGATGCTGAAGCAGCTAAAGAAATGCCATGGGCTCCAGTAGACAGCAAGTGGGATCAGCCCCAGTTAATAATTAGTCCCCCTCAAGACCCTTCAACATTGAGATTGCTTTCTTAACCCCAGCTTCTAATCAACAAGTCCTCCCTGTTTCACTATTTTAAACTGCCTCATCATGAAGTCCTGTTTTCACAAAACTGCATATGTTTATGATTAATCAGTCACATCACCACTGATAATAAATACTTGGAGTAATCAGACATCTGGGCCTCTGCCTCCAGCTTGGGCAGTGGATAGAGTATCCCCTGGTTTCCCCACACTAAATCTTCAGCCTGAATCTGTTTCCTTAACCTGTGCGATCTCGTTCCTCTTTTGGGTTAACTGGCCACCCTGCCTTGATGGATGCAGCAGGGAACTACAGCCAAGATCTGGACCTTCCTATGGATGCCTGGAACACTTTCAGATATGCACTAAGTACTGAGAATCACTGTAGTTCCTTGGGCATAAGAGTTCCAAGTCCTAGCCGGTGCCGCAGCTCACTAGGCTAATACTCCACCTTGCGGTGCCGGCACACCGGGTTCTAGTCCCGGTCAGGGCGCCGGATTCTGTCCCGGTTGCCCCTCTTCCAGGCCAGCTTTCTGCTGTGGCCAGGGAGTACAGTGGAGGATGGTCCAAGTGCTTGGGCCCTGCACCCCATGGGAGACCAGGAGAAGCACCTGGCTCCTGCCTTCGGATCAGCACGGTGTGCCGGCCGCAGCGTGCCGGCCGCAGCACGCCGGCCACGGCGGCCATTGGAGGGTGAACCAATGGCAAAGGAAGACCTTTCTCTCTGTCTCTCTCTCTCACTGTCCACTCTGCCTGTCAAAAAAAAAAAAAAAAAAAAAAAAAGTTCCAAGTCCTATGTCACCTGAAGCAGTCCCCAGTCTTTATAAGATGGCAGGTAAGTTTTCTTCAGAATCCTGCTGGACTTTTCCTAGCTTAGGCCAGTTAAGGCATGACAGATTCACCATTTGTATGGCTTTCAAGAGTAGACCCTAAAAACATCCTAACTTTTTTTTAGTTATCAGGATCTTTGGGATCCCGTTTAGGGTCATTCCCTGGCACAGCCTCTTTATTGGACCTCAAATATCTGACTCTAACTGGCTCATATTATCTGTTTTTCTCAGCTTTTGTCCAAGGATGGTATTAAAACTGGGGATCTCATTTTCTGGCCAACGTACTTTTTTCTCTAAAAAAGAAATTAACATTATCTATATTGTGGCGCATGGACTGTAATGAGAATAAAGACCCAGGCCAGTGGGGAAATCACAAAGGCCTTCCCATTATAGAAGATGCAGCCCCATGGGCCCTCTTCCCAGACGAAGCTTGCTCTCTGTAATCTAGGGACCTTCCTCAGAGTTTGTTTCTAGAATCCATGTGGTAACTTAAAAGTGATTAGTCACAACACAAATGGCA
Source organism: Oryctolagus cuniculus (assembly GCF_051225735.1). Classification (NCBI taxonomy): domain Eukaryota; kingdom Metazoa; phylum Chordata; class Mammalia; order Lagomorpha; family Leporidae; genus Oryctolagus; species Oryctolagus cuniculus. Next base: position 43,565,865 of record NC_142872.1, on the reverse strand, counting down.
TAGTTTTTAGCCCAAATCAGACTACAAATTTGGTGGGCTTGATTGCCAGACCCAAAATGAACATGGGTAGACATTAGGAGATTGTAACTTATGGAATTCCTCCTAAAGGATATAACACTCTTTCTCCATGCTTCTTTTATTCCCTCTGAATATAGACAACTCCATAGGACCAAGCTGGGCACAGGCTCAGGCTGACTCTGGCTAAGGCTGACAATCATCTAACTTCTTTTAATAGAAAGAAGATAGCTCAGAAGTAGATGGCTCATGGGTTGGGCTGGGGGCCTTGAGAGAGGTACTTCCACTGGGAGTCCATGTACAAGTGCACCATGTGAGAGAGACGTGAGAAAGCACCAGGAAGACCGGAGAAGATCTTCTGAAAAAGGAAGGAAGTTTAAGGGAACTCTGAATGCATGTGCAAGACAGTCTAAAAAGTCTGGGGCACCATCAGAGAGCAGTAATGGGAACTGGGAGAAGCAAGCACAGTTTAGGTACCCTAAAAAGCCAGCCTGATAATTTAAACTATGAGAAGTTGGGCATCCCCAACAAGGCTTTGTTTAATCACCCAGTGACTCTGGAGGGGGTGAATGCATACATGGTTATTCAATTACATGTTGACAGAAGAGGGGGTTATATCCATACTTGAGCTATGCAGAAATGATTGGTCAAAGTTTAGACTACTCCCAAGATTAAGGACTCTCTTTTAGGGCTATGTGATCATCAGATTTCACAAGTCAAGTTTTACAGACTATGAGATAACTCAAAGAAATAATTCATAGCCACGCTCGTCTTGGAGATCCTCAGCAAAGTTTTCAGGGACATTTCTAGGTCTCTTAAGTGGGCAGTGATGCCAGATTAGCAGCATCAGCACCATAAAGGAAGCTCCCTTCATGAGGTACGATCCCGGACTCCCAGTTGGTGTGAACAGCTTAGCTCAAATGACATGCCATTGCCCTCCTCTTTATCTGCTGGACACTGGGAAGTGAGAAGACCAAGATCCCCAAGGGACAGAGTCCTGTCTGGGTTGCCGAAAAATCTGTTACCCACTCAAGTTGTGTGCCAACTTCTTGGTGAGTAAAATCAAAACCTCTACCAGAAGTAGTTGTCACCCAAAGGAATTTACACATAACAAATAACAAGACTGTGCAATGGCCTCCCGATCGAGGAGAAACAGGCATCTTTTTCAGGGAAAATGAATATGCAAGAGGGGAGGTCCTGCCATCTTATGAGGCGATGGGCAGAGCTCACACAGTAGAGTTTGGAAACATGCTCCAACATGCAACATGTGTTACGATAATAAGGCTTAAACTCCACCTCAGGTGGCGATCTGTGGGGAGCAAACCAGACTAGACTGAGTTACTGGAATTAAGACTTATTCTATGCATCTGCTCTCCCACAATATGGCGCTGGGAGAGAAGTAAACAGCTTCCGCACAGCTGCCTCCAGTTCAACCAATAAACTGTAGGACTTGCTCCTGATTGGAGGAGAGCAGCGTACTCGGCGTGTGGGCAGCCGAGTTAGGATTGGCGGAGGAGGACTATAAAGGAGGAGAGAGACGGCATGCACCAGGAACATCTAAGGGGAACATCTAAGGGGAACACCTGTGCAGCCCCCGAGAGAGCCGGCCGGCAGTGTGCCGCTCCCCCGCGGAAGTGGGGAATGTGGCAGGGGGAACCGCCCTTCCACGGAGGTGGAAGGGTCGGTAGCCAACCCGGGAAGAACCAGCAGCAAACCCGGGGACGGCCGAGCAGACGAAAGAACAGCGCAGGGTCCTGTGTCGTTCCTCCACGAAGAGGGGGAGCGACAGCGATCTTAGCATTAAAATCAGGAAAAATTTCACTTTGAGATACTTACACATTTTCAGTTATCTTGACTGAGTTCATCACCGGTTCTAGCAGGTTTCTTAGGGCTTTTTCCAGGTCAGCTGGAGTCATGTGTTTCCTCCATCTCAGCCTGAACACCAGCTCTGAGGAAATGGCACTTTTTGTCTGGTTATTCAAGGGGGTGGACTCCTAAAACTCTTGTTATGTGGGTGACAGAATAATCCATAAATAAAGTTTGGCATGTTTCTTGCTCTCTCAGCTAGTGTTAAATGATGTTCGCCATAGGCAGAGGTGTGGCTGAGGGGTAGGAAGGCAGGGACCTAGAGCAACTGTGGTGCATGGCAGATTTTTGGACCACATGCTCATGTACTTTGCCTATACCCCCTAGTCCTACTTGCATTCAACTCCAGTTGTAGCAATTATCTTTGGGTAGATTCCTGAGCCCACCCAAACTTATTACTTTGCTAATGATGGGCAATTTAAGACCCACTGTATCCTGGTAACTCTTGATGCTCTACCTCTCCCAAGGTCCAATGATATGACAGGAGATGTTTTCCCCAAGATGCACAAACACCTATTATTCTTGATCCAAATGTAAAGACACTGTGTTGTTCTCCCACTGACTCTTTTTTTAAAAGATTTATTTATTTTATTTGAAGGGCAAAGTTACAGAGAAAGAGAGAGAGAGAGAGAAACAAAGAGATCTTCCATCCATTGTTTCACTCCCCAGGTGGCCTCAATGGCTGGAGGTGGGCCAGACTGAAGCTAGGTCTCCCAAGTAGGTACAGGGGCCCAAGCCCTAGGGCCATTTTCTGCTGCTTTTCAGGGTGCATTAGCAGGGAGCTGGATTGGAAGTGGAGCAGTCAGAAATCAAACTGGTGTCCATATGAGACACCAGCGCTGCAGATGGCAGCTTAACCCACTTCTCCAGCCTCTCTCATTGAGTCTTGACCTAAGCACCACACGGTAGCTTCTCCTTTCACCGACACCTCTAATAATGCAGGGCCCTCCAGGTTGTAGAGCCAAATAGCAGACTGTTGTGGCATAGCCTAGACCTACCACAGAGCCCTTCCCTGCTCTGAGTTCCATTTAAAACTGGATGCCATTTGCATGATTTGGCGTATGAACTGGAACAATATTCTTAACTATGGAGTAAGAACCAAAGAGGCTCATCAGACACTATGGTTCCTTTTCTGGTGAGAAGTGCAAGACAAAATAATTTGTACTTTAATTTGGAGAGCAGGACCTAGTTTTTCCTTACTACAGGTCTCTAAGTATTTTACAGATGTCTATGCCTCTGAATCTTTTTGGGTTGTATCATCCATCCAATGGAGAGCATGTACCTTACTACAGTCTCTAGTGTGCTAGATGCTTCTTATCCATTGGGCTAGATTAGCATAAGAAAAAATTAGTGTAGGAAACTGAACCACTATAAACTGGACCTTAGCCAGGTCTCTATTCCCAGGATTGCCATGGAGCTCAGCTCCAAGTCTACAGGTATCAGTCTAAGTACCAGCTCCCCAGATACCAATGCCAATTTGAGGACTGCTGGACTTGGTCCTGAATAACCAACCGTAGTTCTCATATGGGAAGCCTGCTACCGTGTTACACAATCCCTTCAGGGGTCTCAGCCTCCTCATCAATTAACAACTTCTGGGTCTTAAAACTGAGTCATGAGCTCAGTGCTGTGGCATAGTGGGTAAAGCTGCCACCTGCAATGCGGGCATCCAGCATGGGCACTGGTTCAAGACCCAGCTGTTCCACTTCTGATCCAGCTATCTGCTATGGCCTGGGAAAACAGTAAAAGATGATTCAAGTCCTTGGCCCCTCGCACCTGCATTGGCGACCTGGAGGAACCTCCTGGCTCCTGGCCTTGGATCGGCACAGCTCCAGCCACTGTGGCCATTTTTGGAGTAAACCAGTGGATGGAAGACTTTCTCTCTCTCTCTCTCTCTCTCTCTCTCTCTATCTCTCTGCCTCCACCTCTTCATAACTCTGCCTTTTAAATAAATAAATGAGTCTTAGAAAAAAAACTGAGTCATGTCTGCAAACCAGTCAAATGATCAAAACTTGTTATTACAGCAACAGTCCTCCACCTCTCAAGCCTTCTTTTCATGAGACCCTATTGGCTGATTAGAACATTTTTTGGCTGCCCAACTAATTTACCCCAGGGACTTTGTGTTCCATTAAGCATATTGCAACTCCCCGTGGGTCAGGCCTCTTTGCTGCCACTCTGACCCTGCCACTCATTAGAATAATTGTGTCCACCTGGCTGCTACTGAGTCTGGGCCCTACTGCTACCAGGGAACCTAATTCTGTAACAGAATCTCCTATCACCACACCTAGCTTTAGAGCAGAGACATCTTCACTCATCTTTTAACACTACACTACTTCTGCTGTGGCTAAGAATTCAGCTGGAGGCCAGCGCCATGGCTCACTAGGCTAATCCTCCACCTAGCAGCACCGGCACACTGGGTTCTCATCCCGGTCGGGGCGCCGGATTCTGTCCTGCTGCCCCTCTTCCAGGCCAGCTCTCTGCTGTGGCTGGGGAAGGCAGTGGAGGATGGCCCAAGTGCTTGGGCCCTGCACCCCATGGGAGACCAGGAGAAGCACCTGGCTCCTGCCTTCGGATCAGCGCGATGCGCCGGCCGCAGTGGCCATTGGAGGGTGAACCAATGCCAAAAGGAAGACCTTTCTCTCTGTATCTCTCTCTCACTGTCCACTCTGCCTGTTAAAAAAAAAAAAAGAATATTATGATCCTTTTTGTTTTCCCTATTCCCTCTTACCACCTAGCTCCCCAAGAGAGAATGATATGAATCTCTCAAGGATCTGAAAACAGCAGTACTAATTTCTGAGCCAAACCTAAGCAACCTAAAGGCTTTGACTAGGAATTTGAGGGAGCAGAGCAATAAGAGACTCAACTTCACTGGCATCTAGACACCCATCGGCAAAGGACAGGGGGTGTGAATGCATAGTTTTCTTGAGTGTTAGACAGGAGATACAGGCGAGAGGGAGAGAACTGATTTTTGATGTCCTTTAAATGTCAGCGGAAGGCATTGTCCAGAGGGATGTAAAGAAACCAGAACCACATATTCCCTGGCGATGGTGGAGGAGATACAAAAGGCCAGCAGATAGAAAAGCATCTCTGGCTTTGCAAGAAATGCAGAAAAATTATCTATCTCAGTGTGATGCTGCCTCCAAAGAACCCACCACCAGTTCCCAAAAAAGGGACTCAACTGTGATCACTCATGAGCCTCAGTGCAAGTCGGCTTTCAACACTCGCCAAGGTCAGAAGAAAGAGGAAACCAACGCCAGTTTCCTAATCCTTTCTGGCCCTTTTCTACTGATAGAGAGGGAAAGCTTTTCCTTTAACTTCAAGTGCTCAGTACCTGAAGGCTTGTAAAATAAGCTAACAAAAGACAGGTTAACAGGGGGAAAAGAGCACACAATTTTCCTCAGTATTTATGTGCACTGGAGTTACCAGAAAAGAGGTGAAACTCAAAAAAAGGCAACTTGGAGGCTTTATTCCCTTTTAATACAGGAAAGGGAGTTTGGATATCTAGGGACAATAAGTCATGGGGAAGTGACTAGGAAATACAGGGGGGACCTAGTGGTAATGTCTGTTAATGCTAACTCATCTCCATGCTGGCTCTCCACCGTCAACAGTCAGAATCTCCCTTTATTCCTCACACAACAGAAGCACCTTTCTCAACTAGAAATTTATGCCCTGATTTTAGGTAGACAAAGAGAGAAGTGAACTCTTTCTCTGTTGTTTCTCAGTTGCCTGTAGCTCAAAATAATCCTTATGACAAAGTAACATGTTCAAATCCTCTTGAGTACTCCTCTCTGCCCCCTGCTCCATCTTTCTCAAAGAGGCTATCTGGGGATCACATGGAGAGCAGAAGGATACCCAAACGGTGCAGAAATGAAGAAGTCAGACCAGGCCAGAGCTGGGAAAGAGAAGAAATGTTAACTCTTCCTATAACGTCAAACAAGGCACATTCACTGCTATACTGAGACTTCTTGGGAAACGTAAAATATTTAGCAATATTTTTGTAAATGACAAGCATGAATATAGGATACAGGGCCTGCCTGATCATATCCAGGAAACTGGGAAGAAATATTGGAAGTGAGAGTGTGTGCACACATGTATGTGTACTATGTGACTGAGAGCATATACACACTTGTGTGGCTTAGTACACGTGCACATGGATATGGATTTGTGAAACAGACTGTGTGCACATACATACACTTATATAATTGAGTGTGCACAGACGTGTCCGTGTGAGGCAGAATATGTGTGTATATGCATGTGCTCTTGCATGTGCTGCACAAAGGGAGGGTGAAAAAAGGGGTAAGACAAAGTGGGAAAAATAAAGTTGTTTTTTTGATTCTGCCCTGAGTTCTATCCACTTACTATATCAATTATGTATGGGTTAAATTTATTTAAATTAATCTTAGAGCAAAACATTTTGTAGCTGCCATCTTGAGCTCACTAGACTCTCGAGTATCCCTTTTTATCCTGAGGGGAGAACTTCAATTCCTGGGAAGTTTTATTGATTTCCTCCTCTTCCATAATACAAGATGGATTTTCAGCTGTGTATGAGACTACTGTTGTCTGATGTGTTCTGGTTTTTGCTTTTTTTTTTATTTTTAGTTTCCTTGCAGCTGCTTTTGAAAAAACAAATTCTATTGAATTGTATAGCTTATACATCTCAGGGCTCTGAGTTTATTATCCATCAAACACTATGCAACATGTTTTGAAATATTTCTCATAGCTTTTCCCGGGGCTTTCCTGTCCTGGGAGGCAAAACAGCATGAAGTTCTGCAGTTTTCAATTCCCTCTTCTAATGTACAGGTAACAGAGACAGGAAGACTTTAATAAAAACATAATGACACTTCTATGTCATAATAAAATTGCTAAGTCTTTACGGAAACCTTCACACTAGGGTCTTTTCTCCTCCCTAATAATACACGAAGCAGATAAATAAAGCCAGGAAATAAGCATCCTTCGTGAACCAAGAGCTCAAAAACCTATGGGGGTGGTGGAGAGACATGCTGGTCACTCAGACTTCTCAGTACCTAGACTTTATGACTCCCATGTTACCCACAAGTCAATTAGTAGAGAGGGAACCAACTTAATCGTCGCTTGTCCCAGTGCAAAATACAATACATACAGTAAGTGCTCAATACCCACTTGTTAAGTGAACAGCAACTGCAATTATAGAATCAAGGTAGCAGGAAAGCTGCAAGAGTACCAGGATATAGTCCTTGTTAATACAGATTATGTTGAAAAACATGTGTAGACTAGGCTGAGCAGAGTCTCAATGTTAATGTAACTTTTGAATCATTGTATCACATCTCTGTAAAACATCATGATGTGTTTTCATATTTACCATTGTATAAAATTATTTAAGTATGTGTGTGCATACATATATTATATATAATGCATGTGTCTATGCATATACATAAAATGTGCTTACACATACACAACCAGTGTAAAGGTTAGCACCTCCAGCAATACTAACCCCAGCTCTTCCCTTTCCATCTCTTAGACACTACTGAGTCTTTCGTACAGCTACAGCCTATATCTGTGTTTAACCTCTAAGAACAATCTACCCCATAGACTAATCCCATCTCCTCACCTGTGTCAGATTCCCTAAATTTCAGAGATACAGGTATGCCTGCTTTATTTGGGCAAGCTGGGGGCAGGGCAGAGGAGGGCGAGGAGGAGGGTGGAGTGGGAGGCATGAGGGAGGGAAATGAAATAGATCAGAGAAGTTGCTAAGTAGGGACATCATATCCAGGAGTCCCTGAAGCAGGGGTCGGCATTGTGGCACAGTGGAATAAACCACTGCTTGTCATGCCAGCGTCCCCTATCAGAATGCTGGTTTGAGTCTCACCTAATTCCACTTCCAATCCAACTCCCAGATAATGCAACTGGGATGCAGCGGATGATGGTCAAAGTATTTGAATTCCTGCCACTCATGTGAAAGTCCTGGATGGAGTTCCTGGCTGCTGGATTCACCCTGGTCTAGCAGCCCCAACTGTTTGGGGCCACTTGTTGAGTGAAGCATCAGATGGAAGCTCGCTGGCACTCGCTCGCTCTCTCTCTCTCTCTTTCTCCCTCTTTCTTTCTCTCTGTCACTCTGTCTTTCAAATAAATAAACCTTTAAAAAACAACAGCAACAACCTTGAGACCACACCGGTTGGTCATTGGCTGATACTGGGGTGGGAGGTTGTAGAACAACATGTAATAGCCAGGATACTCCCAGCTACTGGGGGTGGATATCCTGGAGGACACTTGTAACAGTCCTCTCTACAGTAGACAGTAAGAGGATCCTAAAGTCCCTGAGGGTAGGCTTGCTGATTTTTCATTTTTTCCTAACTTCTCACCCCTTAGCACAGAAGCTTGGAAAGCTGAGATCCACTTTTCATCCTACTTTCAGGCCATTTGAGAGCTCTCGTAATTTTTGCAATTGAGGAAACTAAGTCGCTCTGTGAGCTGCATCAAGGCATGTCTGTGGCTCACGGGCTAACTTCTCAGCCACCACTGGAGGAGGAGAGAGCCAGATTCAAGCAGTTTCAAAAGGGAAATGTCGGCCCTTCTTAGTGAGCAGCCAGCACAGTAGCAGCTACCTGCACTGGCCAGCTGGAAAGATACTTGTTTGCAGTAAAAACCCAGACTTCCTGGCATGCATCTCTGTCCAGGAGCTGTCTGACTAGCTCTCTCCAGCACAAGCTCCCAATAACGTAAAGAGGCAGAACCATGGGAGAAAGCACTTGGACATTCCTTAATACCACACCCAACACTGGCTAGATCCTCACTGTGTGCCAGAAATTACCTTCAGTGTTTTGCACACTAAGTCATTCCATCCTCACACCCCCCCACCCCACAACCCTATGGACTAGGTATTACCACCTTTGTTTTCAAATGTTCATACGCTCTTATCCAGTAATTCAAATTGTCAGATTTCCCTCCTTAGGAAATAATATTTAATACAAAAGACCATTACCCACATTAACTTATCTAGATATTTACTATACCAAACATCATCTAATAAAAGAGAAATGTTAATAACAGCTAAACAATGGAACTTTATGTAGCCATTAAAATTGTACTTAAAAAGTTGTAATAAAAAAATCTGACACATTTCAATGATACTAAAAGACATAAGATTTTCTGTTCAGAACGATCACAACTTAAAATCACGCACAGAGGGTTTTCTGGCTCAAGATGGCAGATAGAATATGCAACATTATTTTCACTGTGACAGAAATGTGGGATGGTCTTGGAATCTCAGATCATTCAGATCCTAAAAAATAAAAGGGCAGAAGTTCGGCGCAGCAGTTAACATGTCTCTTGGGACACCTGCATCCCATATCAAAGTCCTGGCTCCGGCTCCCAATTTCAATTTTATTCTGATGCTCAACCTGGGAGTCAGCTAGTGATAGCTCAAGTAGTTGACTCTATGCCATTTTTGTGGAGACCTGGAATGAGTTCCCAGTTCCTGGCTTCTGCTTGTCCCAGCCCTGGCTATTGTAAGAATTTTTGGAGTGAAGATACAGATGGGAGATACTTGTCTGTTTCTTTCTCTCTCTTTCTCTCTCTCCCTCTCTCTCTCCCTTTCAAATAAATAATTTTAAGTTAAATAAGTAAGTAGAACAACTTAAGTTAAACTGAAAAAATTCAATGTGAACTTAGGTGCCATAAGTAAGTAATTTTTTCAAGTCCTGTTGCCAACAAGGTCAAAAGTAGGTGTAGTGTAGGGTTTTTGCTTACAACCATCACTTACAAGAGCTCCAAAAGCCCAGATCACCAATACCATTATTCTCTGAGGAGCCATGCCTCCTAACTTTGACCCAGAAAGGGCAGTTTCTCACTTATGGGAATAGTGGGAACAAAGTCAGATTGGTCTGGTTTACTTTACAAAGCAGAAAGAGCCGAAAGCTAGAGTCAGCTCACAGGGATCCCATAGCCCAACACGAGCACCAAAAATGGGGTAATAACCAGAGTTAATTGGAAAACTCCATAAGGCCAAGACGGTGTAATAGCTCACCAAAGAGGTTTTAAAAGTGCAAAAAGGAGCTGTAACACAATACAAATACAGAGAGCACATACTTAGTTTTTATTGATTTTAATAAGCTGCAATGTATTACTACACATGAGTCAGATTTTGATTTAAAAGTGTACCTATAATGTGCAGACAACTATATGCATATATAATATATAATACTTAAAAGTCTATGAACTTCCCTCAAAATGTAAAGAAAAATAGTCCACAAAGACAGATTATTTCAGAAAGTATGATTGGTGCTAAGATTTATTCATAATAACTGAGTGGAAGGCAGTGCCCACTGATCACCAATACCAAAAAGAAGGCCTCGTACTCCAAGATGGTAAATTAGCTGTGTTCTAAGAGTCAGAGGAACCACATGAACTTGACCCCTTATCTCTTTGAAGAGTAAACCTGAAAGCAACTCTACTAATTATCATCAGACCCTGATAAGGCATAGGAGGGTATTTTTAAAAGTTCATCTAAAGTTCACAGTATCTCTTACTTCCATTTTTTTTTTTTACAAACTTTTTATACCAATTTCTATGAGGACAATGAGAGAGATAATGCCAACCTAACAAAATTTAAAGAATACATAATTTCTGGAAAAGTGGCCAGATTTCAAAAAAATTATAAATCCTCACGAAAGGCAGAGAATTGCAATGTAACAAATGAACATTGATCCTAAGGGGGGGTACTGAGCCTAATCACAAGTGATTTGGGTTTGAATCACCTAATATCTCCTAACCAGTTAGATACCAACTCAGACTGTAGAACTTAACCGCTCTGAAGTCTGATAAATATGACTACACATACACAAAGTTGTAAAATAACATCTAGCAAAACTACTGCAAATTTAAGAAGGTCACCACTAAAAGAAACTTTTTTAAAAAGAAGAGGCCAGGACAATCACATCTTAGATTGGATTTTTAATCCTAGTATTATCAGCAGTTCAGTAATCACCAAACGTTCAGTGCATATTGTCTTCTACATCTTAGGTGCTTACTAGCATTTTAAAAGATTCTAATATATCAAAGTTTTTGTAATGAATTCTTACAAAGTTTATTAAATAACTTTGGGTAAATATAATGTATTAAAATAACAAGTGTTGATTTATCAACTGTATAAATAAGCATACAAATATTTAAAGAAGTATTTAGAGGAATATTTTTAGGTTAGTAAGATTTAAAATTCAGGCGTTACACCACATCCAGATCATAGGAAATCAGTTTCTATGCCCAGAAGTTTCAGGGGGTACTTACAAAGTTATTAATAGTTAGCACTTTTCCATCCAGAGACACTATCAAAATGGTAATAATGTTTAAGCCATACTCAACAATAGTGAAAGAAAAATGGAGGACAACCAAAAAGATATTTTAACAAATTTCTTGGACACAAAAAGATGGACATGGTTTGGGTGGTCAGGAAAGAAAAGGAAGCTGGAGCTAAGACAATGTTTAGAGGTTCCCAGAGGAGCTGAGCGCAAGGTAAGGCAAGTACAGGGTCATGGAACAAAGCCTGGGACAGACACTCACCACCCTCACCATCACCCTGCCTCAAAACCTCAAATAAGCACTCTGGAAAAACTGAAGAAGACTTGTGAGAATGAGGCTGGCTGGTAAGAACACCAGGTTTTAAAGAAGGGAGCAAGAAATGAAGTACCAGCAGTGGGAATTTCAAGCACAAGGGAAGAGTTGTCTCAGCAAGGAGTAACGCCAGTGCCTCTGAAACTCCCCCAAGTAGACAGACACCTGATGATGGCACCTTCGGGCCTAGTCATCAATGCTTTTTACTATTATCTCCAGTAAGTATTCCTGAAACCCAGTAAGTTTAGAACAGAACCACTCTTAGCCCTAAAACAGTCTTTCCTCCTGGAACAAGAGGATGAAGTGTTAGGAAAAGCCACATCACAAGACGATAGTGCAGCAGGCATTCCTGAATTCCAATTCAGCCCTCAGGTAAGCAAGGTTGTTAGGGGAGAGTCTCACATAGGATCCAGAAACATCTCTAAAATCTCACAATCCAAAAAACACTCCTGTACATGAAATTCCAAAGCACACAAGTGAAATTTTAAAAAATTTTAAAAATCAGAGCTTCTCTCACCAACTTTCACCAAGCCCATAGAACCCAAAATTTTTCTCCATTCCAAAAATTAAAAAATATAAAAATTTCTAAGATGTTGTCCATAGCCATAAAGTAACCTTTGCTTAAATACAAGGAATTTTTTAAAAGTTAAGGTAAAATGTGCATTATATAAAATCTGCATGGATTTCAGTTTTTTCCACACAAAAATCAATTTTTAATTCTGTTTTCCACAAACTTTTTGAAGTATGCTCATAGATAAGATACACTGTCTCACACACTTCAGTAGAGAAGAACACAATACATCATTAAAAAGAAAAAAGTATGCATAAAAAAGTAAGGGTAGGAGTATTCTTTCTTTCTTTTTAAACCTGCAATGAGTCACAGACATGAATAACAATGACTCTAACAGAATCCATAAAGCATCAGTATGGTGTATCAGAAGGGGTAGCATTTATTAAGAATCACCTAGAATGAGTGCAGCTCTCCCATAGACTTCACACAACTCCACCCCCCCCATTTTTTTCTGGGTCTTGGTTTCACATCTGATCACAGAGGGGACTAAATGATCCAGATAGTCCTAAAAGATCTTTTTACTATTTGGATTCTTTTCTGGCTTTGTAGGTCCCCTAAAACCTGAAAAACCTGTATGAAGAAACTCACATCTGACTACTGCCACCCACAACCAGTCCAGACCCTTAGACCACATTAAGATATATAAGGCCCACGGGGCCAGCGCCATGGCTCAGCTTGGTTAATCCTCCACCTGCAGCACTGGCATCCTATATGGGAACTGGGTTCAAGTCCAGGTGGCTCTTCTTCCAGTCCAGCTCTCTGCTGTGGCCCGGGAGGGCTGTGGAGGATGGCCCAAGTGCTTGGGCTCCTGCACCCGCATGGGAGACCAGGAGAAGCACCCGGCTCTTGGCTTCAGATCAGCACAGCGCCAGCTGTAGCGGCCATTTGGGGAGTGAACTAATGGAAGGAAGACCTTTCTCTCTGTCTCTGTCTACAGCTCTACCTGTCAAATAAATTTAAAAAAAAATAATAAAAAGCTATGTAAGGCCCAGTTCACTCACTGGGAAACCGGGCCCTCTGCCATTTGTTCAGTCTGTGTACACACTGGCAGTTGGCCACCCACCTCTGTGACTTATTTTTCTTGAAGAAATTCGTTCATATCGTGTCTCCTCTCTGTTTTGCTTCCCTTTTCCTTTCAGCTACTATTAACAGCCTTATTTCACAAATGTGAGAAGTGAAGCTCAGAGAGCAAATAACACACCCAAGGCCATACAGCCAGCACACGGCAGGAGGCCCTTGTCTGATGGTTCACCACTGTAGCACCTACATGAATGATATTTTAGTCTGTCCACTTACTATAATAAAAATATTTTATACTATGTAATTTATAAACAATAGAAATTTATTGTTCCCAGTTCTAGACACTGCAAAGTTCACTTTCAACCATGGCTACAGGTCTGGAGTTTGGAGGGCACACATAGATGGCAACTCGCTGCTCACAGGACAGAAGGCTGAGCCCAAAGGAGCTCAAGCCTATTTTATATGGGTAATAATCCTAATTAATCACTTCCCTAAGGCCCCCACCTCCTATTTCCACACTGGGTGTTAGATTCTAACACGTGAATTTTCAAATGACACCAACATTTGTAACACAACAAGTGACAGGTACGTCATAGGCACTGGACAGAAACTGTTAGTTGAAAGAACTGAACAGGCTTAGGTTTGCATTCAGCTCTGCTGGGCTTGCCTTCTATACTTCCTGCCTTTCTTGTTAATAATGGGTACCTGCAAGTTCTTATCAAATGCTTCCAAGTTCCACTTGGAGATCTACAGACCCTAAATTTTGGTGAAAGGTCACCATTCTTCTTCTTCTTTTTTTTTTTTAAAGAAGAGTTACAGAGAGAGAGAGAGGTAGAGACACACAGGATGAGGAGAGACAAATCTATCATCCTCTGGTTCACTCCCCAAATGGCTGCAACTACTGGAGCTGAGCTGGTCTGAAGGCAAGAGCCAGGAGCCTCTTCCAGGTCTCCCACGTGGATGCAGGACCCCAAATACTTGGGCTTATAGGGATAGAGTCCCTAGCTTGCTAAATATTGGTTTCTCACTCTGGCCATGACAGGCCTCATTCTGAACCGGGAAGGAGGCAGGCCGGGTCCTTGAGAACAAAGAAAGTAAGCTCTCCTGTAATTTATGACCTTCTGCCCTCCACCAGCTCCCCTGGAGTCTATGGCCCAATGCTTCCCGCCAGTTCCTCCCCGTGCCATCCTTTGTGTGGCCTTCCTGCCACATAACGTATATAGCCTATACGTTTAAATGAACCAATGAATATGTTAGGTCACAATACCTTGCCATACAGAGAGTAAGAAGGTAACCTACTAGGAGATGACCTGCACCCTTGCAAGTGTGAGGCCATAAAAACCTCTCTTATGCAAACGAAGGGGCCTTTTGCCTGTGCAGTGCTAAATGGCTGTGTGCAGGTAGGGGGTCCCAGCCAGCTGGTAACAAATAAACCTCTGCTTTTGCATCCGCGACTGTGCCTTGTTCATTGGTTGGGAAATTCAGACACAACAGGCTATCCTCTGCAGCTTTTCCAGGCACATTAGCAGGGAGCTGGATTGGAAATGGAAGAGCCAGGACTTGAACCAGCTCCCATATGAGATGCTGGCACTGCAGGTGGTGGCTTTACCCACTACACGACAAAGCCTACCCCGCATTCATTTTTAATAAAACAACATCTAACAGCTGCTGAGCACTTCCCAGATGCTACACCCAGTGCTCAGTGCTCCATAATTATTAACTTCTTTAATCCTCAAACCAAGCTGATGATTGGAGTACTATCATTATTTCCACTTTCAAGAAGAAAAGTGAGGCATAGAAGAATTAAAGAAAACGCCAGAGCCGGCACTGAAACCCAGGCTGTCTGACTGCCGGGTCTGCCCTCACAACGGCCTCAGCACACATTGTACTCTTCTGGCAATTTCATCACGGACATCAATCAACTTGACTTTCAGTCCTTGACTGGAGAAGTAACAAACAGGGTGTCTTCTCTCCTCCCGGAATAAATCTTGATGGTGACTCCTCAAGCAGTGACTTCTTGGGGGAAGCTCTGCTGACCCCAACCATAAAACTGGATTCCGGTAAGGGAAAGGAAGTGGGGCCAACGGTGAGTGATGAATGTGTGGGATATTGGATACGAAAAGAGCAGCCAGTGAGTGACAGCAGCTGCCTGGTTAATCTTTTACCTGCCTCCTCTCCTTGTAAAGTACTTACCCTACTACATTTTAATGAAAAGGCTGATTTGGGCCATGATTTAGTGGGTTTCTTAAACATGTGTCTTTCAGAGACGTGCCTGCAAGACATCCATTTCTCCTGACCTTGGAAGTTCAAAGACAGAGTCAGACTCACCCCTGCAGCACTAGAAACAGTTGCCTAGGAGATGGGATGTCAGTGGGTGGCAAAGACTCCTCCCTGGCAAAAAGGGAGGGGGAAGCCAGTTCCTCCTGTTCTAGGAAGTCTAAAACTCCTCCAACAGAGAAAAAAACTTTTATTCCACAACAGCAAAAGAGGAATATATGCAAAAACTCCTGAGAAAGCAAATACAAATATAGTGGTCCCAATTCACATTAAAGAGGAAAGAGCTAATAACACAGCAGTCCCTCTGAGCCCTGTGAAGAGAAGAGGGTAAAGAGGGAGGATGGGGCTGCCACAGAGAGGAAGAGGGGGAGAAAACCCCCTCTTTCAGATGAACCCAGCACCCTTCCCCACCTCACGGGCCATACTTTGCCTTGGGCTTCCTATCCCTGTCCTTATCATGCAGATTTATGCAGCTCCTTCCCCCAAAGGGCGTGTCTTCCTCACCCTCCACAGGGCTCCTCCTTCCTGGCTCCCCTGGCACTTCTTACTTTTCTCCTATCATTACTATTCATATTTAAGAGAAGGAGAGAGAGAGACAGGCAGGTACTACTGTGGGGTAGGCGCTACTTCCCAAAATGCACGAAACAGCTTTGGGGCTGGGGAACAGTTCTGCCCAAGGTCATGGAGCAAATACGAAGCACAGCTGAGATTCTGCCTGTGAAGGAGAAGAGTGCAGCTTGGTGCCTCCTCACACAGGGCACCAACATGTAAGAAAAGGGCGCAGAAGAGAGAGGAGACAGAATATGAAGTCGCAACCAGACCGAATTTATTCAGAGAAAATAATTCCGCAGACCAACTGCCATCATGTTCACACACGTGGCAGAGGCCTCAACCCCAGCAGGCTGGGCCCTTTTGTCTCTTGGGTGGGCTGGGGCTGGCAGTGGGTGGCAGCAGGTGGAGATGAGCTTCTCCATAGTGGTTCTTATGGTTTGGCCCACTGGCTTTCAAACCCCGGGGGGAGAATGAAGGGGGAGGGGGTGGCAGGGACAATGCAGGGTGTGAGATGGAACTGATCTCTGGAAAGAAGGCAGGGTAACAAGGAACCTAAAACGGCTGAGGCTTATGTCCTTATTCCATCAGCCTATTTGCCATCCAACCCAATCTGGCTCTTAAGCCCTCTTCCTTATCAAAATTTATCATCCACTCTTTTCAGTTTTCTCCAGCAAAGAACTAACTCCCTGGAGCAGGAATCCGGATTGATTTATTGCTTCATTTCCTTTTCACGGTGCCCAGTTCAGTGTATGGCATAGACTAGGCAAAAGTTTGTCAAAGAGAGGAGGAAGGGAAGACAGGAAAAAAAAAAAAAAACTTAGAAGGAAGCCAAGAAAGAACAAAAAAGAGTGACTTAGTGAACAAGGAGACAGGAGGGTAGGGAGTACCTCAGTGCCATCAGCCAGTATGTGCAGTAAAATTAATCCAATGGATCCGCACATAGGTCCTGGGAGTCAGTCACCAGCCCTGCAGACATTAACACAGGCAGACACAGGCTCTAAACACACAGTGGCAGGATTGCATTAACCTGAAACAGGCTCTCTTACTGATTATACCTTCTATCTGCTATAAACACAACTCTTTTAAGAACATTATCTAGTAGTTGCCACAATCTTACTCTGCGAGAAATGCAATTTTTTAACAGTCACTGAGCCAGACCCATTCAATGTGCTCCGGGCAGTGATTTCCAATTGCTTTGCAGTTCTGACAGCCTATCAGTGCTGGGCCTCCCGATAGCAGGCCCCCATCTTGAGCAGCATGGTGCAGCAGGAGTTGTTATCGTTACTGCTTTTGCTGATTACCAAGGAAAAGTCAGCGCGTTGCAAGATTTCAAATGATACTGAAATGTACTAGTATAACTTATCAAGTGCAAATTTCGCTGCCTCCCTTGCCCAGCTTTCACACCACCCCTTCCTTGGAGATAACCACAAAGAACCATTGGCCTTCATATTAATAGCCCTGTATTTGTATACAAAGGTATTTCAAGAAGCTCATGGAAAATGAATTTCAAAGAGGAGTTAAAAATGTTCAAATTCATGCAGCGTTTTTTATAAACAATTCCCATGAACTTTTTCAAGTGCCCTTGTATTGTCGTTAACTCAAATGGGATATTATATGATAGATAAATAGCTTGAACATTTTCCCATACCAGCTAATATTATTTTTCATTCTTTAGAATACCTGCATCAGCATTGTTTATTTAACCAACCTCCTACTGATGGAATAAAATGTAGAAGCAGCTCCAACATCTATAAAAACAAGGTTGCAATGAAGATTCCTCTAGAGATGTAGGTGACATAATACATGACAGATGTAAATAAAGACAACATTATATATTACATCCATAAAGAGACATAGATAATAGAGATACATAGATCTTCAAATCTTAGGCAAATATTCTGTGCTACAGATTTCTGAGGTAGGGTTTCTGGATCAGAAGAGAGGCACTTATTTGATTTTAATGGAAATGCCAAACTGAAAATAGATAAAGTTATACTAATACTCACTCCCATAAAGTACTGAATATATGAAAAGAACATTTTAGGGAGTGTGATTCATGTAAAAAAATGTCTTTTTATGAGCCTTGGTTTCCTTTGTTATAAAATTAGAACATCTCTAAGACTCCAGGTCTATGGAGAGAGGGTGGGGATTATAAGAAAAACAACATGGCAGTCACTCCTTTTGATGTGGGCAAGGGAGTGTATTTATTTTTACTCTAGGTTCTTGTCATGCACACTCATGCTTAGAGCTGACAGGTATAAGGTGTGCAAAGTGATAAAAATTTATGCAAAAGGTGAGAAAGTGAACACACACGTAAGATGGATTGCCTCACACAGAGAAGTATCTGCCTGAAAAGGAGAAGGGGTTGGGGAGAGGAGACAGAGAAAGCACCCAAATAGCTCCTCTAGATGTGGTCATTGGCAGGAGAAAGTGAGAGTGAGAGAGACTGAGAGCAATGCTCCCCCAATGTTTATCTCTTCTATGATGTTCACGCCACCTGAGAATTACATAGCACTTCCACAAGCTCCACAAAGGGCTCAATATCCATATTTTCTTTTTTTTTTAAATATTCACTTTATTTATTTGAAAGACAGAGTTACAGAGAGAGGTACAGACAGAGAGAAAGGTCTTCCACACGCTGGTTCACTCCCTAGATGGCCGCAATGCGGGAGCTTTGCTGATCCAAAGCCAGGAGCCAGGAGCTTCTTCCGGGTCTCCCATGTGGGCGCAGGGGCCCAAAGACTTGGGCCATCTTTCACTGCTACCGCAGGCCATAGCAGAGAGCTGTCAGTATCCATATTTTCATGGCATCATCTCTTAACTTTTGGATGAAGCAGATGAATCTTGGGAAAGGGGGTGTTTGGATTGACAAGTAGTAGGATAGAATTACCCACAGGGGCTTGTGAATTCCAACTCAGCTGACCTAGCTGGCTGCCTGCTTATCCCACATCACTTTGAGATCCTAACCCTAAGTATTCTCGAAGAATTCAGGTATACCCTAAAGGAGCCTCACAGAGTCTCCCATATTTAAAAGAAATGGAAATAACTTTCTATTCCCACTTCCCCTTTTTTCTAGCCCTACACACAACACTTCCAACATGGGCTAATCAAACTGTAACATTCTAAACTCAGATGGCTTCAGGGGCCAGAAGGTAAAGTCAGGAGTAGAGCAGCCCAGGGTGCCCCAAAGTGAGTGATGTTCATATCACTATCACCCAAAATCTGAAGAGTTAAGTTGCATTGTAGACTTTAGCACTTGCCTATTAACTTGTTATATCAACTGGCCAAGAAGAAGCTACTTTAGTAGAAAGAAAGAATATGGCAAGAGTTGCACATCCCCACAGGCCATAGGTAAAACCTAGGAATCACTTTAGCTAGCCTGGCACTAACACAAATTGTCTGGCTCCGCTCCTTCCACTAAAGCCTGAAGCCAGGTCGCCCATGGTGCTACTTACTCCCCCTAGCACCTCCATCACTTTCCTGAGCTCATTTTTTACTCTGATGCTAAGAATGAGAGAAAGGTTCATTCATGTAGGTAATAAATGAACCCCTGACTTTGGAAGAGGGGTAATTAGTGCACATTATCACTTGGGCTAATGAGATCAGAGTGGCGCTGTCCTCACCCAACATGTCTAATCAGGAATTTAAATTAAGAAGTCCCACTCTTTGTGATTAAGGAGATAGTCACTGAAACACTGCACTCATAATTCCTTTGTATTTTCATTCACCAGCTCAGTATAAAATGTTTTATGACACTGAAAATATGCTTAGTTTAAAAGGAACAGATGCCCAAATCTCTTTGTGCTCATTTAGAGAGACAACCTGATTTTTCTTTATCTGGGGTGTTATCAGCCAGGATTACACACAGATACAGAGACACACAAGTGATTCTAACTGGATTTTGTTGAAATTGTTTCTTTATGAGCTATATAAACAGAGCTTTAACAAAAATCCCACTGCCATGGGGAAAAAGAAAGGGTTAGACACAGGAGGAGGTGGAAAGGGATGTATCTAAATTCTACTATCACAAAAACTTCTTATTCTGTTTGGATGATCATTCTACCAGGGGCAGGGAATAAAGTTCCCTTGAATTACCTAAAAATGAAATCTAATAAAACTTCTATGAACTCCAGCTGTATGCATTCCCTTTTTACTATTGCATGGAAGCAGTGCAATCTAGTAGTGTGAAATCAATTTTTGCACTCAGATCTGGAATCAAATCTTTCCCAGCAGCTACCGTAAATGCCTTGTGTAACACACTTAAAGACTCCATGCCTCAATTTACTCATCTCTTATAAATTAGATGGCATTAAAACTGAGAAACATGTCATCAGTAGGTACCATGAAGGGAGTGAAGAAGACAACGCAGAAATGAGGAGATGCTATTTTCAACAAGAAAGACAAAAGCAGTGGGCAGAATATACAAAGATCTCCTGCAAATAAATAAGATAATAAAATAGAATAATGAACAAAGGATTCAACACCTTACAAAACCCAAATGACTAATAAATATATACAAAGATATTCAATTTGATTAATAATTGGAGAAATATACACTAAAATCCCAAGACACTATCCTATATACATCAGAATGGCAAAAAAAAAAAAAAAAGAGAGAGAGAGAGAGAGATATCTTATTTATACTATCTAAAGGTAGCAAGAATGCAAAGTGATGGAATATTTACCCACTACTTGTCAGACTGGATTATGTTATAATCATTTCGAAATACAATTTGGCATTAGCTAATAATTTGAAAACAGAGGTACCCCATGACTCAACAATTTCTAAGTTTCTACCTCAGGTCCTTGCTCTTATGAAGTTCTTACAAACGTGCACCCACATATTACAGCAGCACTGTTCATGAAAGTAATGAAAATCT
The DNA here is from genome assembly GCF_051225735.1 of Oryctolagus cuniculus. Lineage (NCBI taxonomy): Eukaryota > Metazoa > Chordata > Mammalia > Lagomorpha > Leporidae > Oryctolagus > Oryctolagus cuniculus. The sequence goes on along the minus strand of NC_142872.1, from coordinate 43,545,102 downwards.
GGACAGAACCTAGATGTTTATCAGCTATAGAGTTGAATACCTGTAGCATATTCATATTTGGGGATACTCTTACTGGAAAAAGTCCAGTGTTCACACTGTGTCTATAGGGGAGGCTGAATCTGGAAAGGCCTAGAGGAACTTCCTAAGCCGGCCTCAAATTTGAAAACCTGTCTTTAAGTTTCAAATCCCTGGCGGTAAACGACCCAGCCCCAGGGCACTTCTGCCTAAGGATCATTGAAGTGGTATAACAGGATTGGCTAAAACCTTTTTGCATCACATCACCCCACCCCTTGCCTGCATCTGCATCCGCTCTGTACCACGGCTATATAAACACCTCCCTTTTACAATAAAGTGAGATCCTGCTTCCTCTCGATTGTCCCCTGGGGTTCCGGGAGGCTGAGTGGCAGGTGGCGGTGGCACACTTCCCCTCCTCAGCCAAGGCAAGCTGTTGGCAGCCTGCCTAATTCCCTGGTGGTGAAGAGGAAGAGTCACCACAGCGTCAAAGTCAGAATTCTCACTTACATCTAGCATTGAGAGTCCCTCCTTCACTTCTCCAATGAGGAAAAATGGAGAAGATACAAGCAGCCGTGAAGGACTTGGTATGGTCTGGACATCAGACATATAGTCCAATGCAGTAGTTAAGATGATCTCCACGCACCTGTGAGAACATCCGTGTTCAGAGATGTGAAGTACACATCCTCCTCCACTTATGATGAAGATACAATCAGATAAACTCATCATACATTGAAAATGCACTTAATTTACTTAACGTATTGATGACCATAGCTTAGCAACACAGAACACTACAGGTATCACCCTATGACTGCCTGAGAGCGGTGGCCGTCTGCTGGTCTCCAGCATCGTAAGAGAGTATTGTATTACACATAGCTAGCCTGGGAAAAGATTTAAATTCAAAACTGGAGGTGCAGTATAGTGTCTACTGAATGCATATTACTTTCACACCATCAAAAAGTTTTAAGTCAAACCACTGAAAGTTAGGGTGCAGTTATAACTTGCTTACAGCCACCTGGCAAGAAAGCGACTAGATTAGCGTTCAAACCTAAGTCAACCAGGGTCAAAAGCCATAATCATTCTGTTCAATTTCAAAACCATCTTCAGACAGTTTGACTGCTGGAAGTCATGTTTAAAAACACACACACACACACACACACAGTAAATCCTGGCAGAGTAGGTATGGAAGAGAAAATAGAAAGGTATAAAGTATTAGAAGTCACATCAGCTATTGGAAACAATGGCTACTGGCTCCTGGGAAACCAGGGTCCTCAAAGTATATCAATTGGAAGAGAAACACATACATGGGAGATATGTTATTGGAGAAGAGCTGTGGAAGGACATGAGAGGAAATGGGAAGTTAAAAAAGGAGGTAAGGGGGCTGGTGCTGTGGCATAATGGGTAAAGTTGCCATCTGCAGTGCCTGCATCCCATATGGGTGCTGGTTCAAGTCCTGGCTGCTCCACTTCCATTCCAGCTCTCTGCTATGGCCTGGGAAAGCATAAAAGATGGACCAAGTCCTTGGGACCCTGCACACACATGGGAGACCCAGAAGAAGCTCCAGGCTTCTGGTTTCAGATGGCCCATCTCTGGCCATTGCAGCCATCTGGTGAGTGAACCAGCAGATGGAACACCTCTCTCTCTTCTCTCTCTCTCTCTCTCTCCCTCTTCTTCTCCCCCCACCGCCTCTGCCTTTTGAATAAATAAATACTTAAAACAGAAATAAAAATGTAATAAAGATTATAAGTCTCCGCAAATTCATTCTTTTAGTAAAATTCTAGGTGCAGCAACACTGTACCAGTAACTCTAGATACTACATTGTACAGCAGATTTCTAGAACTCAGTAAACTTCAAAATTTATTCAGTGGATAGATCTCACAAGAAGTGTTCTTACCGTAATAAATTAGACACAAAGAGACTTTGGGTGGGAGGCACTGGATATGTCAGTTATCTGCATTGTGGTGGTTATCATGTGTGTTCATAGATCTTCAAACTTATCAGATTGTGCATATTAAATATTTATACTTCTTTGTATATTGATTATACCTCAATAATACTGTTAGAAAAGAATATCCCCATCCTCGCCTTTGCTCAGATCAGGACAAGTCATTAATCTCTCTATTCAGATCAGGGTCACAATACCGGCTACCACTGGGCTTCCTCCCCTAAATCCCTCAAAGTCAACCCAAGCACCTCAACTCACTCCCACTCTTTCTCTTGAAGCAGCTAATAAATCAGCTATCACGGACTGTTTCTGTCTCCCTGCTCACTCGATTAATGATAATCTACTGGGGATGAACACAGCGTTCAGGCCAATGTCAGAGGAACGTTAAGAGAATTCCAATTAATTCCTCAGAAAGCAGCTCTCCTGTGACAGGCTCCTTTGCAGAAAGCCCCGGCATTTATCTCAGCCAAACAAAGCTGTAATGTGATCTCAAGTTGCTTTTAGAAAAAGTACCTTTAACATGGAGGGAACTGAAGGACATTCTCATTGTTCAGTGTAATAGACCAGACACAAAAACACGACTACCACATGTTCTCACTCCCATGTGGAAGCTTAAAAACTTGACTTCATAAAAGTAGAGATTAGAAGAGTGATCACTAGAGACTAGGAAAGGAGAGGAGGGCAGAGGGTGAGAATGTAAAATGAACACCAAAATACGACCAGATAGAGGGAGGAAGTTCCTGTGTTGTACAGCAAAGTAGGGTGACTATAGTTTACAACCATTTATTTTATGTCTTATAAAGAACAAAAAGAGAGGAGTTCAAAGCTTCTCCACGCAAAAAAGTGACAAATGTTTAAGACAAAAATGCTATTTACCCTAGACTTAATCTAGGGTATCCATTGTATTCATGTATCCAATAAATATGTACAAGTAAATAAGTATCAATTAAAAGGAAAAATACAGGGGCAGGTATTTTGTCCAGCAGTTAAGATGCCACTTGGGATGCCTATATCCCATATCAGCGCTCTCGATTCAAGTCTCAGCTCCACTCCTAATTCCAGCTTCTGCCAAAATGGAAGAAGTTTATAGCTCAGGCTCTTGGGTCCCTGCCACCCATGTGGGAGACCTAGGTTGAGCTGTAGGCTCCTGGTTTTGCCCTGGTCCTGCCTTTGCTATTGTGGGCATTTGGAAAGTGAACCAGTAGATGGGAGACCTCTCCCTGAATGTCGCTGCATTTTAGATAAATAAAACAAATAAAGAGCCAATTAAAAAAGAATAAAAATGGAAGTAAGTAAAAATAAAACAGAAAAAGCAGGCTGTCCTTTGGCAAAACAGGGTCTTGCTAGAATGGGGTGGGAGAGTAGTCTTCCTGTCTATCTTAAATCCCAGTACCAAAGCCCACTCAGTAAGTCACTCGTTTCCATAACCAACCAATGTCTCCATAACCAACCAATGTCTCCATAACCTTTAGCCCCAAATACTGCCCATTCTGTCCCAGGCATGGTGGGATTCTGGGTAGTAGTTAGGGACACTGTCTGTGGAGTTTGGCCATCCTGATTGGATAGCTGACTCTGCCTTTTAATAGCTGTGTGACCTAGAGCAATTTGCTTAATTCTTCCAACTCTTGGCTTTGTAAGTTTCCTTATCTAGAAAACAGGTATGGTAATAATATCTCTTTGCACAGGATTAAAACCCTTAAGGCAATACCTGGTGCCAAACAAACTCAATCGATATTAACAATTTTGATTATCATTCCCATAATCTCATTGAGGCCAATACAATAGGTTTTATTAATCCATCTGATAAAACCAAGACTCAAAGAGGTAAAACTATTTACTGTCTGTGGACATATAGCTCATTCAAGGAAATGGCGTTGTAAATCTAATTTAGGATGGTGCCAAGATCAGGAATCTCCTTCTTTGAACATGTGGGTTTTTTTTATTTTATTTTAAGATATTATTTATTTATTTATTTGAGAGGTACAGTTACAGACAGTGACAGGGAGAGACAGAGAGAAAGGTCTTCCATCCACTGGTTCATTCCCCAAATGGCCACCAAGGCCAGAGCTGGGCCAATCTGAAGCCAGGAGCCTGGAGCTTCTTCCAGGTTTCCCACATAGGTGCAGGGACCCAAGGACTTGGGCCATCTTCTACTGCTTTCTTAGGTAATAGCAGAGAGCTGGATTGGAAGAGGAGCAGCTGGGATAAGAACTGGCACCCCTCTGGGACACTGGCACTGCTGGTGGAGGCTTTAGACCACCATGCCACAGCGTCAGCCCTGAATATGTACAATTCTTTCTCAAACATGAATGGAACCTTGATTTTAAGGCTGTCTTTTGATACCCTCCTGGGGAAAGTCTCCAAGAGGTTCAGAATCAATTCAGAATCCAGCAAGACAGGTGTTCTCCTAGGAGGCTGGAAGACCACAAGGTTCTTTGTCATCATCCAATAGTTATGTCACTGGCTAGCAACAGGCAACTCTCATTCACACAGTCACCAATCCTGACCCACACCAGCGGTTCAGACAGTCACATGGCACCACCCTACAGTAGCTCTAGGAAGCAGGCTTTCTCAGCACAGCCTAGGCTCCCATCTCAGAAGAACATGGAAAAATTTTTCACCACTCAGACATTATGAATATTATACATATATATATATACACATCATACACATTGAAGAATAACTCTTATCCTGCACATGAAATTGAAATGAGCCCTTTTTTCCCATGGGAATGTTTACACTTAGAAGAGTTTGAGGTCAGAGGGAAGCAGCCTTGTGCCTCATAAATGTTCAACAGCAATCTTCCCATGTTGGCTCTCATCTTTGTAGGAAGTAGCTATGGCAACCCTGATTCTACAGCTTAGGAAGGAAATCATTAGCTAGTTAACATCAACCTTAAAGACTCAGGATGGCCCCTAAAAGATTCCAGTTTCCTTTAATAGTCTTTATGTTTGGAGATCATACATTTATGCTAAGTGCGTTACACTAATACTTCTGTAATATCCAACATTTTTAAATTCCCTTCTCACATGCAGAAAAGGCCAGGTTCTTTAAAATCTCTCCTCCCAAGTGATCTTTCTTAATAACAAGAGGTAATACCATCCTGTCATAAAGCATATATGGGGAGAAGCTAAGTGAATCATGGCCAGTACAGGGAAGAATTCTATCCCCTGCACATAATCTCTTCAGTTCATATTTTAAAACCCACTTTAAGTTCCATCTTTTCCAGAAAGCCTTCTTAAAGGACACAAGCATAACATCAGCTAGAGGAGGCCATGAGAATTCTTAGAAACAATCTCAGTTGGTCCCTTATTCTTTAATGTCCTGCGACAATAACAATAGTTCAATGCTTTGTTATATCATTCATAAACACATTTATCGTGTTCTTAAATTCACTGTTTGACTTCCATGTGTATCTTCATTTGTACTCTCCCAATTGCCTACTACAACTTAGGATACAAAGCTACAGTTAGATTAAGTATTGGCTGATGTGTCACATGATGGTGACACCATTTGTGTTTGTGTACTGCCAAACCTGTGGAAGTTGTATTAGCTTTTATTATCCTCTCATGAGTCAAAGAAGCAAAATGGATCCGTTGTACCACAAGAATAGAGCTTCTAATGGAAAGAGTGAGAAGGTTCACTCTTCTAGGCACTTCTTCTGGGAATTAACTTTTACTTGAATGAATTAAAGGAAAGAAGAAATAGAGATTGCTGTGTCTGGCAGATGCAGCCAAAGACCTTATGAGAAGAGCTTAAAGGACTCAAGGTTTCTACACTGACTAATTCCCTCAAGCTTCTGCATTTAGCCCAGACCCTGCTGTTCATTGTGTCCCAGACCAAACAAAGCCCTGGCCAATCACAGCTTTCTTTGATTGGCTCCAACAGGACCACATGATCTGAGTAGAGACAATCAAAGTACTTCCTTAATTTTAATATATAGGCATTTTATATATATAAATATTAAATATATATAATATATATGTGATATATATTATACACACACACACACACACACACACACACACATATATATATATATGGTCACCTGGCACAGGGATCATTCAAGCCTATATCTGTTAGCAACCATCTTCCTTGGCTATATGGAGGAATCTGCCTACATTGTGACAGAAGGAACTCAAAAACAAAGACAGCACAAAGGGATCACATAAACAAAACTAGTGTCTGCTAATACTGATAGAATTAAAAAGGGAGAGAACGATCCAATATGGGAAGCAAGATACACAGCACACTCATAGAATGGCAAATGTCCTAAATAGCACTCTGGCCTCAGAATCAGCCCTTAAGGCATTCGCATCTGGGTGAAGAGCCTGTGAGAGTATTTCAGGCATGGAAAGCCAAGACACTCTGGAAAAAAAAAAAAAAAAGAAGACCTAAATGAAAGATCTCTGTGAGTGAGATCCCAGTGAAAAGAACAGGCCATCAAAGAAGGAGGTACCTTTCTCTGAAGGGAGGAGAGAACTTCCACTTTGACTATGACCTTGTATAAATAAAATCAGAGTTGGCAAACTCAAAAGGCTTCCATAGCCTTGGTAACTCATGACTAGAGCCTAGGTTTATTACTGACTCCATAAACAGGAGTGTCAATTTGTTAAGTCAACAACAGGAGTCACTGTGCACTTACTCCTCAGGTAGGATATCTGTCCTTAATGTGTTATACAATGTAAATTAATGCTATAACTAGTACTGAAACAGTATTTTACACTTTATGTTCTGTGTGGGTACAAACTGATGAAATCTTTACTTCATATATATTAAACGGATCTTCTGTATATAAAGATAATTGAAAATGAATCTTAATGTGAATGGAATGGGAGAAGGAGTGGGAGATGGGAGGGTTGCAGGTGGGAGGGAAGTTATGGGGGGGGGGGGGGAAGCCATTGTAATCCATAAACTGTACTTCAGAAATTTATATTTACTAAATAAAAGTTTAAAAAATTTGAAAAATTGGAGTTAAACCTATTACAAAGGGCATATTTTGTCATTTACTCATTTTTTCTTAAAATGTAAAGTTTATTAAATTGAATTTTATTTAAAAAAAAAAAAAAACAAAGACAGCAAAGCCAAAGGCGCATGGAGAAAAAAGCCTTCCTAAATCATGTGAGCCAGTGAATCAAGTGTGGCTCAATCTCTCTCCCCGCAGGACTTTCTAGTTTCTCAAACCATGCCTTCCCTTTTCACTTAAGCCAGTATGACTTGAGTTCCTGTCACTTACACAGAAGAGTTCTGGCAAACACAAGGCAAAGTCCTAGCAGCAACAGAAAGTATACATCATGAGTGTGAGGAAAGTATGTGTTATTGCCAGCTTGATGATTATTTGGCAGAATGAACGAATCAATATATTAGGGTTTCTAGATACTTCAGCAGGAAATGGTCAGCCAAGAAGAGGCCAAAGGCCCAGCACACATCTGAATTATCACTGTTGTTTGAGAAACAGTATCCATCCTTCTCTTTATTATTCCAGTCTACCCTAGGCAATTCTCAAGAAAGCACCAAACATCTTCTTGGTTAAATACTCCGATTTTCTTTCTTTTTTTTTAAGATTTATTTTATTTATTTGAAAGACAGTTACAGAGAGAGCTAGAAACAGAGAGAGAGGTCTTCCATCTGCTGGTTCACTCCCCAGATGGCCGCAACAGCCGGAGCTGCACAGATCCATAGTCAGGAGCCAGGGGCTTCCTCCGGGTCTCCCATGCGGATGCAGGGGCCCAAGCACTTGACTGATCTCTCACTGCTTTCCCAGGCCACAGCAGAGAGCTGAATGAGAAGAGGAGCAGCTGGAACTTGAACTGGCGCCCATATGGGATGCCAGTGCTTTAGGCCAGGGCTTTAACCCACTGCGCCACAGCACTGGCCCCTAAATACTCCAATTTTCTAACCCAGCTCCTTCTTGGTGATTTAACTCTGGTTTTTAACTATTTATTGTCATCAAAATGCTTTTCACATTTCTGTGGTGTTCCTCTCAAAGATCTTTAGGGTTTGTCCTTCAACCATTCACATTCTTCAGCATACCACAGGCCCTTACCAAATTACAAAGAGGTTTTCTGGTAGGATGTTGATCAGATGGTTTAAAATAACTTCCATTCCCCAAAGTAGAATCCTTCAGTGTGGTAACTTAGCAACATGACAAAGCACCTCCACAAACAAAAAGACACAGGAAAGTCTTGGTCTTTTGTCATACTTATTTACTTGCAACAAGTATGTTACTTACTGATAAGCAAAATAGAGATGCCACTGCACATATGTTTCCTGTTGGTGTTGACAGGGATGTTTGTGTACAAACAGGAAGCCCACGTCCACAAATGGAGTCTGGCAAATCTGCCATATATCTGATGCCCTTAGCTAATTTTTCATTCCCATTCCACCCGTATGAAATACCAGGCAATTAGAAAGAGACAATAGGGGCTGGCATTGCAGCACGGCAGGTAAAGCCTCTGCCAGCAGTGCTAGCACTCTGTTTGAACACTGGATAGTGTCCTGGCTGCTCCATTTCCAATTCAGCTCCCTGCTAACGGTCTGGGAAAAGCAGTAGGAGATGCCCCAAGTACTTGGGCCACAACCACCCATGTGGGAGATGCAGAAGAAGCCCCTGGCTCCTGGCTTTGGCCTGGCCCAGCCCAGGCTGTTGCAGCAATCAGTGGATGGAAGGTCTCGCTCGCTCTCCCTCTCTCTCTCCCTCCCTCCTTCCCTTCCTCTTGTAACTCAGACTTTCATATAAATAAATAAATCTTAAAAGTGGAGGAGCAGGGAGAGAGAAACTATTTGGAATCAACTTTAAACTACGACCTTTTTCCTGTGCCTTGCAAGATGTGGAATACCAAAGCAAATGTTCACATGTATCCTAGACACAGTGTACCTGAAGGATTCTAGTACAGTACAGGGAATTAACAAGAAGATGCTGAGGGGGTTTCCTCTTGCACAGGTCTTCAGTGAAGGGCATTAAATGAGACATTGGACCATGTGTGGTGCTGATGATGGATATGGCCAAAGCCTGGGCCTAGCATCATGAAGCAGGTACTCCTGATAAGAAGAGCCTGCGAAGCTATTCTATTTGTCCTTTCTGAGGTCACAGAGCTTTTCTGATATGATTCCATTATGTTAGTAATAATCAGGCCAATGAGGCCACAAATGCCATCTCAGCCTCTGCTTAGTCTCAGGTCATACTGATAAGGCAATGCCAAAATATCTCCAGAGTGGGGTTCCTTATGAGCAGGTTAGTCCATATCAGACTACATCAGTTTCAAATTTTTAAGGAATCCCTGCCCCCATAGGATAGACATGTCTTAGCATAAAAAACAGGACTCCAATTTCTCACGTGCAAAATATCATGCTTTGCTCCCCGAGAGCACAGGCTATTTCAGCATTCCCATTCATCTCCTAGCAATTTTTTTAAAGATTTATTTATTTATTTGAAAGGCAGATTTACAGAGAGGCAGAGGCAGACAGAGGGGTCTTCCATCTGCTGGTTCACTTCCAAAATGGCCGCAACTGCCAAAGCTGGGCTGATGTGAAGCCAGGAGCCAGGAGTTTCTTCCAGGTCTCCCACACAGGGGCAGAGGCCCAAGAGCTTGGACCATCTTCTATTGCTTTCCCAGGCCATTGAAGAGAGCTGGATCGGAAGTGGAGCAGCCAGGACTCAAAATGGCACCCATATGGGATGCCGGCACCATAGGCAGCTACTTTACCAGCTATGTCACAGTGCTGGCCCCTCCTACTGATTCTTATCCCAGTGCTTTTGCTCATTTTGTTCCCTTTTCATAGCCTCCCCAGATCACCATTGGTGGTCAAAATCCTCCCATCTTTTTTTCCAGGAGTCCTTCCCTACTCCCTCTTCTCCAGGCCACACATGCACAGGCTGGCTAAGTTCTCCTTTTTGGTGCTTGTGCATCTAGCAAGTTCACTATAATTTTCCACTGATGAGTCAGTCTCGTCCATGAAACTAAGTCCTCTTTCTGCATAAGAACTGCATCTTAGGCAATTCTGAATCACCAATGCCTGGCACAACAATTGACTTATAGAAGAAAAATACTTGTTGAATGAATAAATTAACTTTTACGTTTTCTCAAAGTAAATCATAACCCCCTTAAAGCGTACCCACAAGTGTGCACGTATACTTGTATTTGAGTATATACACACACACACCTTATTACAATGTTTTAAAAGAGCAAAACAATCAAAACAACTAGATACCAGCATTACAAAAGTCTATCCTTTTGCTTGACGTGAATATCCTCTGCATCTCGTTCACTAAGTCATGTCCAACATGCGCATGTCCCATGACTGATGGAGAACTTACCACTTCCAAACACAACCTATTCTACTCTTGGACTACTTGAGTGTTCTCAGGTCCTGTTCATGAAGAGCTGAAATTGGCTTGATTATTATTTCCATTAACTCACTGGTTCTAGCTGTGTCCCTTGAAGCTATACAGATCAAGCCTAATCCTTCCCACATAGCAGCCCTTCAAATATGTAAAGAAGCCAAGATTTCGGACGGTGCCGAGGCTCACTAGGCTAATCCTCTGCCTGTGGCGCCGGCACATTGGGTTCTAGTCCCGGTCGGGGCGCCGGATTGTGTCCTGGTTGCCCCTCTTCCAGGCCAGCTCTCTGCTGTGGCCCGGGAGTGCAGTGGAGGATGGCCCAAATGCTTGGGCCCTGCACCCCATGGGAGACCAAGATAAGTACCTGGCTCCTGCCATCGGATCAGCATGGTGCGCCAGCCATGGCAGCCATTGGAGGGTGAACCAGTGGCAAAGGAAGACCTTTCTCTCTGTCTCTCTCTCTCACTGTCCACTCTGCCTGTAAAAAAAAAAAAAAAAAAAAAAAAAAAAAAAAAGCCGAGCTTTCTCTAGAGTAACTATCACAAATCCTTTTAAACTGACACCAGAATGTTTAAGTTCTGAATACCTCTCAAAGCATGGCCATTCTTCTAGGACGTATTCCAGATTGATCCCCCAGGATCATCTGTTATGAGATGGACAGTTCTACATTCTAAAATGATATTCTTAAACTTGATGGAACATTAAAATCACCCCCAGGGAATTTATTTTAAATGTACCTGGGAACACCACCTCACAGAAGCTCTGATTCCTTAGATACACATAGCACCTATGGCATCTGCATTTTGGTGGCTACTCAACCAAAAAAACACAGTCAACTAAGATGTCTACAAACTCAATTTTTAATTCTGCAAATGGGGATTACACCTGTGTTGCTCTCAGTTCACAGGGTAAGTTGAATCGTAACTCCAAAGTTGCTTACAAAATACCACCTGACAACTGAATGTACACTCAGAATAGAATGGGGAATCATACATCCTGTAAGCATTCAGATTTAAGCAAGATAGGAGCTGGCAAGGCTGTCCCTTCACCGACACTGAGTTAAAAAGGTTGGTCAAGGAGGTGAGAGCAGAAGTCAAGTTCTTTATCCTCCTAAACAGTAGCAAACAGCATACTGGTAAGCGATTTGCTCTCTCTACTTTCTTAATGTGTCATGGGAAGGCTTTAACATTCCATAAACACTTATATTAGCAAATCAAATAAGCTGGAGAAGCACTTAGGCATAATGCCAAGAGAAAAATCATGCCAGTGTTGTTTCACCTCGTTAATGTTATTAGTAAATTATTAATTGCCACTATTGATGAGTTCTACTTAAAGAGTATCTCTAATTCAGCTATAGAGAATGAGTTACAGAGAGTAAGGCAGTACAGAGACAGTTTCAGGGAGGGAGGCAGACCTCAAAGGATGCTAACTGCTCCGACTCCAGAATCAGACAGTCCTGAATTTGAGTTCTGGTCTTTCCATTTCCTCACGCTTTACCTTTAAACATGGTACTTCACTGTTCAGAGCTACCATTTTCTCATCTGTATAGTGGAAGTCTTGCTGGTATCATTACCATGGGTTATCGCCAAAATTAAATACAAAAAATAGTACAATGCAAAGGTCTCCGTTTATTAGGTGTTACTGTTTTTCCATATTTATATACATTTACATTTATGCAATATTTCTTCCATCTCCATAAAATACTACATCAAACTGTCAAACTATTACTCCCATTGCACAGGTGAAAAAACTAAGGCAAAGGTAAATCGCTATGGAGGTAAAATCCAGGTCACTCAGGCACCTCCCAGTGCTCCATTTTCCAGCAACCTCTCTTTGAGAGCAACCCCCACAGTACCTGCACAGCAAGAGCAGCTGCTCAAAGCAAACTAGGCAGACACCGACCCTACGGAGCTAGAACATAGGAACAGCTGCGGCTAAAATTCTATCCCATTCGATGCATCTGCTTATTCCTTCACTTGTTCCTATTTATTGAACCCTTTTTCCTGTGTCAGGCCCTGTGCCAGGATTGGGGACAACAGTGAGTAAACTAAACTGGAGTGTCTCTGTTCTTTCTAAAAGAAAATATCTATTTATCTGAAAGGCAGAGTTATACAGAAAAAAAAAAAAAAAAAAAAAAAAGAGCCCACCACCCACTGATTCTCTCCCCAAATGGCTGTACCAGCTGGAGCTGGGCCAGGCGGAAGCCAGGAACCTGGAACTCCATCTGAGTGAATTATCTTCTGTCAATGGGGTGGGGGACAGGGATTTGGCAACCAGTTGCATAAGTGAGGTTTGTTTCTAATCAGAAGGTGCAGCAGAGTATCTCTAGAAAAGGCTGCCTTTACACTCCCCACGGGGTATTCTGGGAAGGCAAGGACTTCCCACACCTCCCGTTTTGTTGAAAAACTGGAAGTATAAAAGCCTCACCACATCCTCACAATAGAAGAGCAAAGCAGGTAGAGGGGAGCAAACAGCTCAGATAGGGGCAGAGTGAATCATTCAGGTGCAATACCCTCCAGGCCTCTTCTATTCCTCTCCTCCGTACCTACATGCAAACAGCATTTCTGGAATCTTTTTTTTTATTTTTTTTTATTTTTTTTTTTATTTTTTTTTTTTATTTTTATTTTTGACAGGCAGAGTGGACAGTGAGAGAGAGAGACAGAGAGAGAAAGGTCTTCCTTTGCCGTTGGTTCACCCTCCAATGGCCGCCGCTGCAGCCGGCGCACCGCGCTGATCCGATGGCAGGAGCCAGGATCCAGGTGCTTTTCCTGGTCTCCCATGGGGTGCAGGGCCCAAGCACCTGGGCCATCCTCCACTGCACTCCCTGGCCATAGCAGAGAGCTGGCCTGGAAGAGGGGCAACCGGGACAGAATCCGGCGCCCCGACCGGGACTAGAACCCGGTGTGCCGGCGCCGCAAGGTGGAGGATTAGCCTATTGAGCCACGGCGCCGGCCCGCATTTCTGGAATCTTAACCACAAGACCCCAGACTCTGACATATTCACAGCTTCAGATTAACACCATGGTACTCTAATTTGAAACCCAGGGATTTTGTCCCTGACACTTGATGGCCATGCAGCCCAAGCCCATCACTTCACCTATGGACCTCCATTCCCTCATCCAACTCATTTCTGGTAAATAGCACTTAAAAAAACATACAGAGCATTTTGGAGAGATAATAATTTTATACAGGATAATTCACATTAAGCCATCAGCACTCTACCTGGAATTCATTTATTAGATTAGCTTTGAAAAAGACATGACAATGAATGAACACAACCAAGAGCAGGCAAGCTTCAATGAAAAAAAACTAAAACATGATCCCCTGCGGCAGAGGGCAGGCCTGGAGACGGAGCTTTCACTGGGCAGCCCAAAGCAGTCAAAGATGACAGAACAAAAGGAGGAGCCTGAAGAAGGGCTCAGAGTCAGAGGCGTGAATCAGGAACGTATTAACTTCCTTGGAGAAGGCATTTGGCCCAGTGGTCCCACATCGTAATACTAGGATTCATTCCCAGCTCCAGCTCCTGACTCCAGCTTCCTCCTAATAAAAACTGTGGGAGACATCGGAGATGGCTCAAGCAACTGGGTTGCAGCTACTCAGGAGGGAGACCTGAAATGAGTTCCTGACTCTTGTCTTCAACCCAGTCCGGCCCAGGCCATTTCACATGTTTGGAGAGTGAACCAATAGATGGGAGCGCATGTGCTCTCTCTCTCTCACTCTGTCTCTCTCTTTCTCCATCCTTCTCTCTATCTGCCTCTCAAATAAATAATAAATATTCTTCAAAAGTGATGGGGGGAGGTCACCTTCTCTATAACTTTGCCAACAGCAGGCCCTGCCCTCCAAACTCTGGGCCTCAGTCATTGCACCGAGAAAATGAGCACATTAACTACCCCCTTAAGGTTGGGTGAAGATTGAATCAAGAAACATTTGTCAAGCACCAGTGGGCTTAGAACATAGCAGATACTCTCTAATAACGTGGCTAATTTAAAAAATAATAGTGATGGTAATAAGATAATGGCAGAGATGAGGAAGGCCTGGCAAGAGTGGTCTCTATGGAGACAGATGAAGGAAGAGAAAAGTCAACAATGGTGGCCAAAGGGTACTTCTTAAGGAAGTGGCGCTCACTGCTTTGGGCTGATGGCACCCCATTTCTTAGGACCAATCCTTCTGTCTCAGCTTCACTTTCCATGTGAGAGCATGGCAGGGCACCAACAAGGAGCTTCAATAAAAGGTCTGTGGAATGTAAGAGTACGGTTGACCTTACCATGGACCTCCTTTGTACCAATACTCTGTGTTCCCCATCTCATTAACACTTTACTACTCTTTTAATATGTTATGATTATTATTCCCATTGCACAGATGAGGAACCTCAGCTGCCTAGCAGGTAACATTCTGAGTCCTCATAGCTATCACATGGTGCAGATGGGATTCCAACACCTAGATACTATCAATCATTAACATTTATTGGGTCCTGCTGAACTCCAGATAGTGCAAATGCCCTTAATATATCATGTCATTCAATCCTGAGCCAACTTTAGGAACTGGCTGCTATTAGGATATCCATTTAAAGGTGAGTAAACTAAGATTCAAAGAAGTCAGGCATCTCACGTTTTCACAGTTAGGGGAAGGTATCTGGCCAAACAGTTAAGATACCTGTGCCCCACGTCATAATATCTGGGTGCAATAGCCAGCTCTACTTCTGATTCCAGCTTTCCGTCAGTGCAGACCCTGTGACGCAGCAGATACAGTTGAAGAGATCGGATTCCTCCAGGGTCATGAGCAACCTGGACTGAATTCATGCCTCTGAGCTTCAGTTTAGTCCTGGAGCTGTTGCAGTTGTTTGAGGAGTGAAATACTAAATGGGAGCTCTCTCTGTCTGTCTGTCTGTCTCTCTCTCTCCCCCCCATCACTGCCATGCAAACTAAAAAATTATTTTTTAAAAATTACACAGCCAGTAAGTAGGAGAAACAAGCTCCAAAATGCAGAATCCATATTGATCTTGTCATGCTCGTGGTCTGTGGCTTGTTCCACATGCCACACTAACAACTTGGATAACAGAACAGGGAAGACACAGCATGTTGAAACTGGAATGCCATGTACTGCAGAAGCCTAAGGGCCCAGGAAGAGGAATTTAGCTGGGGAATGGAGTGCCTCCAGCCAGAAACAGAGAGCCCCACTTCCTTAAGAAGTACCCTTCAGCCTCCAGTCCTGTCTTTTCTCTTCTTCATCCTTTGGTGTCTCTTTGTCTCCGTACAGACCACTCTTTTTTTTTTTAATTTTTTTTTTTTGACAGGCAGAGTGGACAGTGAGAGAGACAAAGGTCTTCCTTTGCCGTTGGTTCACCTTCCAATGGCTGCTGCGGCCAGCGCACCACGCTGATCAGATGGCAGGAGCCAGGTGCTTCTCCTGGTCTCCCAGGGAGTGCAGGGCCCAAGCACTTGGGCCATCCTCCACTGCACTCCCTGGCCACAGCAGAGAGCTGGCCTGGAAGAGGGGCAACCGGGACAGAATCCAGCGCCCCGACGGGGACTAGAACCCGGTGTGCCAGCGCCACAAGGCAGAGGATTAGCCTAGTGAGCCGCAGCGCAGGCTCATACAGACCACTCTTGCCAAGGCATTCCTCGTCTCTGCCAGCCCCTCCCTACTGGTGAAGCCATTGATGAGCCAGTTCCCACCTTCTGACTGACTGTCCTGGGGGACCCCAGCTGAGATGCCATGAGTACCAGCAATCTTCTCTCCAACATCCTCCCCTGTGCCAAAAAAGGCTTAAAACTAAGGACCTTTATTATGTGCTGCCTGATAGTTGAAGCCAGGAGGTTTCAAACAGCCTATGGTGAATTCCCTGCCAACTCTGTTCCCACAGGTAAGTGTCTCCTTATCAAAGGGGATCCAACACAGTTCTTGCTAAGCCCTGAGTAGTAGATACAAGTTCCTTGTAAGCCCATGAAATTATTCCACTAAGGCAGTCACATCCTCCTATGCGAAACAGGAGGCACCACATCCTCTGGCTACTATACAACCTGCATCGCACAGCCCCTACTGGAACACTCTATTGCCAATTGCAACCCACTTCATGTGTATCCATGACTAATGCGATGCTGTTGATCCTACTTGTCCAGCATGAGGTGTCACACACTGAGCCATCTCCAGAGCACTAGAGTGGGAACAGAATGAAGAGGAAGGAATTGAAATTCCCTGGATGACAGGCTCCATGAGAAGACCATTCTGTTGATCTTGTTCAGTATTCTCTCCATAGACCAGCCCAGGCCCAGTGCATGCTAAGAGCGCCGACACCTGGACACATGGAATTGAATTATTTCAAAGACCTCACAACTACCCTTGGAAGCTTTTTTTTAAAAAAATGATTTTTTTTGAAAAGTACAATTACAAAGAGAAATTGAGATCTGCCATCTACTGCTTCACCTCCCAAATGGCTGAAGTGACCAGGAGTGGGCCAAACCAAAACCAGAAACTTCTTCTTGATCTCCCACATGGGTTCAGGGGCCCAATCATTTGAGATATCTTCCACTGCCCTTTGAGGAGCATTAGCAGAGAGCTGAATAGCAAGTAGAGTAACTGGGACTTGAACCAGTGCCTATGTGGGATGCCAGCATTGGAGGTGGTAGCTTTACCACTATGCCAGTATGCCACTTGGACCATCTTCCATTGCTTTCTCCAGGCATATTAACTGGGAACTGGATTGGAAGTGCAGCAGACCATACTTGAGCCAGCACCCTTATGGGATGCCACAATGTTGGCCCCCACTAAACTGCTTTTTATCATAACAGATTTGCTTATTCTAGACATTTCAGGTAAATGGAATCCTATGATACGTGGTGTTTTATGATTGGCTTCTTTCACGTTGTGTGATGTTTACAGGGTTCATCCATGTTGTAAGCCATATCGGGGTACTTCATAAAGTTTGCAGAGGGGCAGGAGTTGTGGTACAGCAGGTTATGCTGCCTCTTGGGACACCCATATCCCATACTGAAATGCTAGGGATCAGGTTCTGCCTCTGCTTCTGATCCACCTTCCTGCAAAAGCACCTAGGAGGCAGCACATGATGGCCCAAGTATTTTGATTCCTGCCACCCACGTGGGAGACCAGGCTGGAGTCTCTGCCTTCAGCTTGACCCAGCCCCAGCTGATAATGGGCATTTGGGGGGTGAACCAGTAGATGGAAGATCTCTCTTTTCCTTCCTCTCTCTCCATCATTTATGTCTTTCAAATAAATAAATAAATCTTTACAAAAAGTTTGTGGAAAATGGAAATAAGTTTATTTTTATGTAAAACATATTTGAAATTCATACATAGGGCTTTTTCATAATATACATTTTCCACAAACTTTCTGAAGACCTCTGTACTTCATTCCTTTTCTTACGGAGTAATATTCCATTGTATGGATATATACCATTCATCACTTTGGTGGAAACTGGAGTTGGTTCTACTTTTTGTGTATTATGTAATATGAACCTTTATGTACCAAAAATAAATAAATAAATAAAAGCTGGCCTGGAAGTCACCTCTCCCATTGTGAAAGTACTGCATTTCCTTATATCAGATGACTTTTCTTTGTGGAAAAAATGATGTAAAGTATAAAGGATCATTTAAAATAACAATAATAAGACCTCCTTGGGTTGCACATTTGGTATGCAGCTCAAGCTGCTGCTTGGGATGCCTGCGTCCGTCCTGTATCTGAGTGCCTAGTTTGAATCCCGGCTACTCCACTTCTTTTGTGGCTTCCTACTAGTGTAATCCTGATAGGCAATGGGAGGTAGTTCAAGTACTTGCTACCTGTCCCCAGGGATGGAGTTCAGGACTCTTGTCTTTGGCCTGGCCCAGCTGTGGCTGGTGAGGACATTTCAGCTCTGTCTCTCTGCCTTTCAAATAAAAGTTAATAACAGTAAGAACATCTAACATGTAGTATGGTTTTCCATTATAGCAGACACTGCTATGTGTTCACAGAGAACACTGGTAACCTATTTGGAGTGGTAGTCCTCACTTACTCACAGCTTCATTTTCTAGTTTCAATTTTCTACAACCAACTGTGGTCTGAAAATATTTAATGGAAAACTCCAGAAGCAAACAAAAGTTTTAAACTGTACATCATTCTGAGTAGGATGATGAAATCTCATGCCATCCCACTCTGGCTGGAATGGGATGTGAATCATTCCTTTGTCCAGTATATTCATGCTGTACACCCTGCCCACCCCTGAGTCGTGTAGTGGCTATTTATTATCAGAACAGCTGTCTCACGATTGCAGCCCTTGTGTCACCGTGCCGACATCTGTATCTCACTTCATCTCATCTCACATCATCATCAGAGGAAAGGTGAGTACAGTACATAAGATTTTAAGAGGGGGAGGGATTAGAGACAAATACCATACTCACATAATTTTTATTATAGTACATTATTTTAATTGTCCTATTTTACATTTAGCTATTATTAATTTCTTACTTTTTTTTTGACAGGCAGAGTGGACAGTGAGAGAGAGAGACAGAGAGAAAGGTCTTCCTTTTTGCCGTTGGTTCACCCTCCAATGGCCGCCGCGGCCGGCGCACTGCGCTGATCCGATGGCAGGAGCCAGGTACTTATCCTGGTCTCCCATGGGGTGCAGGGCCCAAGCACTTGGGCCATCCTCCACTGCACTCCCTGGCTACAGCAGAGAGCTGGCCTGGAAGAGGGGCAACCGGGACAGAATCCAGCGCCCCGACCGGGACTAGAACCCGGTGTGCCGGTGCCGCAAGGCAGAGGATTAGCCTAGTGAGCCGCGGCACACTTTATCTATAAATTAATTATCTATAAATTAATTATAATTATCTATAAATTATCTATAATCTATAGATTATCTATAAATTAATCTTTGCTATAGGTAGATATGTATAAAACATATAGCATAAGCAGGGCTCAGCATTAGCCACAGTTTCAAACATCTGCTGAGGGTCCTGAAACAAAGGGATACAACTGTAAGAATCTTTTCTTACTTTCATCAAGTGCTTTGGGCACCAGGTGTTGTGCTAAGGGCTTTACCTACACTCTCTTATGTTTATTTTCATGGAAGTATTTGTCCCATGTTACAGATGAAAATTGGTGGTCCATTCGGGGGTTGTGAAATTAATTCAGTAAGTGTTGATGTGCATTGCATTAAATTAATAGGCAGAAGAGAAAAGGTACAGGAGGGAATGAAATAGAATAGAACATATCAAAACATATTATATGGGGTAAAGGTTAAGTGTTATTTCATTAGCTGAGTTTTAATTCGTGTGCACCTCAGTAGCTGTATTGTGGAATGAAATGATTACTGGGTTCTCGATGGGAGGTCCAAAAGCCACAGTGCCAGAAGTCATGCGGCCAGAAGATTTAGGAGCCAGGATCTAAATCCAGACAGTCTATCTGCAGAGACCACACTCTCCACCTTCAAACCATCACAGGTCAAAAAAAAAAAAAAAAAAAAAAAAAAAAAAAAAAAAGCAAAACACATATGCAGTTTAAACCTTTGTACTATCCATATCTAAAATGTTAAAAAGCAGCATTGAAAAGTGGGGCTGGTGTTGTGGCTTAGCAGGTTAAGCTGCCACCTGCAACACCAGCATCCATATGAGCAGCAGTTTCAGTCCCAGCTGCTCCACTTCTAATCCGGATACCTACTAATACACCTGAGAAGTCAGTGGAAGATGACGCTAGTTCTTAGGCCCCTGCACCCACGTGGGAGGCCCCGGTGACACTCCTGGCTCCTGGCTCCTGCCTGGCCCTGCCCTGGCCTTTGCAGCCATTTGGGGAGTAAATCTGAGGATTTAAGATTCTCTCTCTCTCTCTCTCTCTGTCTCTCCTTCTCTCTCTGTAACTCTGACTTTCAAATAAATAAATAAATCTTAAAAGAAATTATTTGGGCCCATGACATTCACTTGGGAGATCAGGATGGAATTCCTGGCTTCCTGACTTCAGCCTAGACCAGCCCTACTATCAGGAAGTCAATCAGTAGATGAAGATATTCTTTCTCTCTCTCTTTCTCTCTCTCTCTTTCTCTCTCTGTCTTTGTTACTTTGCATTTCAAATAAATAAATTTCTTTTTAAAAAACCAGTATTTCACACACTAAAAAAATGGAGGGGGAAATAGTGAGGACTCATGGGATAATAGCAATGCTTTGTTCTTAATTTGGGTGTTGGTTATAAATGTAATCAGATGACAAAAAACTCATTTGTATGTAAAAAAACTTAAATAAAAATAAAAGTTCCCCCATTCTCTACCAAAAAATTAAAATTAATTTAATGTTTTTTTAACTTTTATTTAATAAATATAAATTTCCAAAGTACAACTTTTGAATTACAGTGTCTTTTTCCCCCATAACAATTAATTTTAATCATATATTTTTCAATTTTCCCTCAATATATCAAAAACATCCCAACATGTGAAAATAAATTTTAAAATTAAAGTTGAGGGAGTTTTTTGGCACTAAGTCTTGGATAGCTAGTGTATATTTTACTCTTGTAGCACCTATCAGTTCCAGGGAGCTCACCTGCAAGTGCTCAGTAGCCACAGATGGCTCATGAATACCATACTGCACAGCACAGCGCTGAACTACACAACCTCCAACACCCCACTGAGCCCTGGCCTTGATCTTCACGATTCAGTACAAAGGAAAATTCCCTGTCATTTCTCATCCACTTCTATTACCTTCCAGTGGCCTCCTTCCCATATTTCCAGAATATTTAAACCCAAGTCCAGTGTCCATTGTTATTAGGTTCTGCTCACATTGGCTACCCTTTGATGTCACATCCTAACTAGGCTTTGAGGGAGAAAAACTGATGTGAAAGGGACTCAGCAGCCAAGGCATCCTTTGTCCTAGAGTGAGGACAAAGACTCTAGATAATAGGAACCTGTAGGGGGAGGAGGGGAATGGCCCAGAACATGCTATTTACAATGCTGCAGGTTCATTGGCCTCTGAATACCAGCTTTTAATAGCATTTCTCCTATTCAGCTCTGAAGAGACACCCTCAATCCTTCACATTCAGCCGTAACAGAAATCAGCTGGCCTCGTTTCTCTTTCTTTGCCAAAATAAGCAGACTGTGGAAGTGCACGAAGATTGGTGTCTGGTCATTAGAAGGGGTGACAGCTATTGAGTAACTTGGGAGCAGCCCATTGGATAATGGGATAAGTATCACACATAAACGAGCTGTAATCACAGCTGATAACAGCCCTTTCACAACATGCACCAAGGCCCAGGTGGCCATTACTTAAGTTGTCTTTGCTGCTTCAGTGGACTGAGAGAGCCTCTGCACAGACACAGAGTTGGCGAGCGCTCCAGAATCCAGGGACAGCCAGGGCTTGGAAGCAAGAAGCAGACATCCTCCAGTTTCATGCTCTTCACAGTTTCTACTAGACCCAGCTGCCCATCTACCGAGGCAAGTCTACTCATCAGTCCTTTGATTAGACTTTCAAAGAGACCAGCCAATCCTCACATTGAATGGGGGAGCTGAGAGAAGACTCACCATGGAGAAGACAATGCCAGGGCTAAAAGAAAAAGAGAAATCATTTTTGCCTGGATGGTGGGCTATGTCTCCCTCAAATTGAGAAATGAAATCACAAGTCCATGGAGTCTTTGTTTATCTCAGTGGAAGTGATCAAGACTTCTGTTATTCACTGGCTTCCTGCTCACTATGCAACTACTGCGCGCAAAGCACCCTAGCTGGATCCTCGGCCCTCAGAGATACACTGGTTGCCTTTCTTACATTGGAGTACTCACACACCAGCCAACAAAACTGATTACAAGAACCCATCACTGCACAGGCTTAATTGGAGCCAGAAATTAAGTTGGACCTGGAGAAAAGGGTACTAAATATTCATGGGGTAGTTGGGGGAGGGGATAGAATGGGCAACTGTTGCTCACAGGATCCTACACATTTTTACTATTACAAGAGCTCATGAGCATCCTATTCAAGTCATGTAATATTTATAAGGCCAGTAAAATGCATATTTTATTATTGGGGAAGTTGAGGTCAAGCATCAAGGTACTCATTTATTAAATGGAGATAAAGCTCTCACTTCATGGACATTGGAAAAGTGGCAGCCAACCATAATTATTTGGAGTGTATGCCACATCCTTTTATTTCCTTGTTAAAGAGGCTGCCCTACCACCACATCAGAGGGTCTGGCTCACAGCTTCTGTCCAAGACAGCCATGACATGACATACTTGCCAAAGACTCTTCCATAGGATCTTAGAATTGAGACCAGACCTTCTTTTCACTCTCTGTGGACCACCTAGACAGCTACTTCCACCATATCATGGAGAAGCAAAATTCAGAGTCTATTCCAAAGAGTCCAAAGGTGGAAGCAATC
This sequence comes from Oryctolagus cuniculus, assembly GCF_051225735.1. Taxonomy (NCBI): domain Eukaryota; kingdom Metazoa; phylum Chordata; class Mammalia; order Lagomorpha; family Leporidae; genus Oryctolagus; species Oryctolagus cuniculus. Next base: position 43,522,466 of record NC_142872.1, on the reverse strand, counting down.
TAAATATGCATCAGCTATTCAATAGATAAGTAAATGTAGTATATCCATACAATGGAATATTGTTCAACCATTAAAGGGAATGAAGCACTAATGTATGCTACAATATGAATGAACCCCAAGAACATTTATGCTAACTGAAAGGAGCCAGACACAATATCTGTGCATTGTTTGATTCCGTTTACATGAAACAACCAAATGAATAGGCAAACAAATGAATAGGCAAATTCAATGAAAGTAGATAGCAGTTGCCAGGGAATAAGCAGAGAGGGGAATGGGAAGTAACTGCTTCATTGATGTGGGGTTTTATTTTGGGGGTGAAAGAGCTCTGAGAATCAGAAAGACCGTGAGGATTGCTATACAATGTACTGGAAGCTACTGAACTGTGCATTTTAAGATGGTGAAAATGGTGAATGTTATGTGAATTTTACACCCCCAAAAAGTAATTTAATAGTCTATGTTACTCTTTTAAAAATAGCTTTAGTGGATCTATGTCTCTCACAACTAAAATTCACTGACTAAAATAAGTTAAATTTCTTGTCAAGGGCATTTAATTCTTTTTTTTTTTAGTTTGTTTTAAGGTTTACTTATTTATTTGAAAGGCAGAATGATGAGGGAGAGATCTTCCATTCACTGGTTTATTTCTCCAAATGCCCACAATAGCCAGATGTAGGGAAGACCAGAGACAGGAACCAAGAATTCCTTTTAGGTCTCCCACATGGGTGACAGGGACCCAAGAACTTGGACAAGGGACTCAAGAACTCTGACCATCTTCCACTGCCTTCCTAGCTGAATCAGCAGGAAGCTGGATCAGATGCAGAGAAACAGGACAGGAACTGGTACTCACATGAGATGCCAATGTCAAAGTGGCAGCCTAACCTAAAGCACCAAAACGCTGACCACCAGGTCACTTAATTCTTAGAAGTCAGGGCCTGGTCTCAATGCTGTGTGCTACTAATTGCCATCCTATCTCTTTTTCCTCCATACTGTACCCCTATTTAATATGTAAAAGAACTCTTTTTGCATGTCTTAAACAGACAGCTGGCTGGTTCTGCAAACCTGCCCATAAGTGGTGAAGTGTGCATCCAAGTACATTTATTTCAGATCCTGTCAGCAGGACTTTATTAAGAGGGCGTGAGCAGGCCTCTTTGCTTTCCTGCTTTTGTGAGAATTCTTAATGGCTCCAAGGCACACATGCCATTTTTCAGCAAAATCTAATATTTATGTCATTTCCAGAAGAAGAGCATTTGTATCACTTCTCGTTGTGCTTCATGGCACAGACTGGACAAATTGCTCAGGTACTGTATCTGTCACATATCCCCTCACCTGCCTCCCAAGTGCAAGGTTAGGCACACTGTTCACTGAAGCAGAAAAGGCAGTGCAGCACCAGGACAAGAAATAAGTCCACATCTCAGAAATGTCCTGGTCTAGTGTTTTATGGAAATTCAATCTAGAGGAGACCTTGAAACTTTAAGAAGTCACAGAATCTCTTTATCCAAATTATCTGAGACCTGTGATTTAGCTATAAAATTTCAATAATTCTATTATAAATAATTATAATATTTATTTTCAGCTAGCCACTGACTCTTGGTTTTGACTAATAGAAAGAGCTAATGTTTAGGGGAGAAAAGTTAGGGACAATGATGGCAAGGAGGGTGTCTGTTAAGCTACTTACAAAGAAAGGGGTGTGTGTGTGTGTGTTTGTGGGGAGTACAAGGTGCATGCTTCACATGTGTGACCTCACAAATTTCATCCTCCTTACACAGATGATGAAACTGTGGTTCACAAGATTCCATGATCTGTACCAAGTTCCAACATTAAGTAGGTGAAGATGACAGATGTTATCTCAAAGCCCACATGATAGTATAGAATGATTACACAGTAAACAGTCTAGAGTCATATCCTGAGTACACAACAGTGCTTCCAATTTGTACAGCAATTCCCTACTTGTTTTGAAGTATAGACGCCAAGCTGCAGAATTTCTGGGGTGAGAGAGAAACAGGCAGCAGACAACAGGTAAGACTGCAACATGGAGTGGGCTTCAGAGAATTGATGTTTTAATCATTAAGCAAGCAAGTGAAGAGGGCAGCACGAAATAGAAAACACGAAATAGGGCAGCAAACACAAAACTGTGGAAGAGAAAGGTATAATAAATATCTGTGAATCCCTAGAATAAGAACATAATCGTCAACTAGGTACCACAGAGACATTCACTTTGGGGTCTTTTCCTCAGAGGCAGCATACAATGATGATGACCATGATGATGACCATGATGGTGATGATGATGATGGTAATGATGATGATGGTGATGGTGATGATGGCTGCCACTCACCGAGCCTGGTGAGCATGTTCATTACCCTCTGGTAACCAACCACAAACGCCCACACGTATGTATTTTCAGGTCACATGATTCTCTCAAAACTGGATCCATTCCCAGCTCCTAGCGTCAGTTTTGTGACCCAGGTCTTCACCAAGTAGAGCATAACATAGGAACCAATACTGGCCTTGATATGGATTCAGAGATAGACATGATAACCAATCAGAACCAATGGTAGCAACTTCTTCCCTGGAAGCAGGTAAGGGTTGGAACTATTAGTGTCATCTTGTTAGAGGTGCAAAGTTCTGAAAACATGGTTTGAGCCCCCAAACCCGGCCTTTCTCCTGTACATTTACATTTGGCTGAAAAACAGAGTGTCCTTTAGCCTATGGTGGCATCAGTCAGGTTTTGGGCATTCAACTCACGAAATCCTAACCAACATAAACACTAAAAAGCACCTTGGCTAATCCCCACAAAAACATCAAGTACACACACACATACACACACACACTTTTTAGATGAGAATTTGAGACACGGGGAAGTGAAGTCACCCTCCTACCTGGTAAAGGCAGGATTTGAATCCTCATAGTGGGACTCCAGAGCCAGTGTTCCCAACAGCAGCTTTAGGGCTTAGCTCCACTCTTGGCAAACAGAACTCTCCACGAACTCAAAATAAGTCTTTGCACTCAAAATAGTTCTGAAGGCTTAAAATACCTTAAAGGGTGTAAATTTTCTCAAGCTCCTGTAGGTTTGCAACAATCCCTTTTTGGCTTCAGTTGTCTCCCTGAAAAGAATCATTTAAGCAATAAAAACGACTCTCCCTGAGTCATCCTTCAATTGCTGAATCTTCACTTTCCCCAAAATTACAGATAAAAATAACAATGCACAGACGCCAAGACTATAGCTGCTAAAATGGACAAGAGGGAAGACACGAAGAGATCCTGGCCAAACATTGTCTATATCAGTATTCAAGAAGGTTGGATCAATATCATCTGGTCATTTTTGATGGCTTTCTTAATTAAAGTGGGTTTTTATCCATCACACAAACTCTGGGACTGGTAGCATGGAAAAGCCCCAGCTGCTGCCTCCTAAATGCTTTAGAAATTAAAAAAATAAAATAAATACTAGCTAAGAGGACAGAATGACATGTATACCACAACTAAGCAATCTTCTCTCTTTGTTCAGTTTCCTAGCAATTTGCCAGTGGCTGGGCAACTCTAAGAGATAGCAATTGTGAAATCAAGAGAAAGCAAGGAGAATACGCCAGGATCAAAAAACTCAAAGACCTACTGGTATTCTCCAGGAGCATCAAAGACACACTTCAGCCATGAGAATTGTTCAACTCAATCTGTTTGATGGCCAGAAAGAGGTTGGACCTAGGAGCAGGAATTCTTCAGACTGCCACTGTCTAATTTCGAGTTTCAGGTTGCCAATTATAAAATGCTCACTAGGCAAAATCCTCTGCCTTGCGGCGCTGGCACACTGGGTTCTAGTCCCGGTCAGAGCGCCGAATTCTGTCCCAGTTGCCCCTCTTCCAGGCCAGCTCTCTGCTGTGGCCAGGGAGTGCAGTGGAGGATGGCCCAAGTACTTGGGCCCTGCACCCCATGGGAGACCAGGATAAGTACCTGGCTCCTGCCATCGGATCAGCGCGGTGCGCCGGCCGCGGCGGCCATTGGAGGGTGAACCAACGGCAAAGGAAGACCTTTCTCTCTGTCTCTCTCTCTCACTGTCCACTCTGCCTGTCAAAAAATAAAAAAATAAAATAAAATAAAAAATGACATGAAAAGACTTTATGTTTTGGGTTGGATTCAATTAATAGTAAAGAGGGTGTATAATGAAGAAAAGCATGGGCTTTGGATTCTGAAAGAGTTAAATCTACACATCAACCTTGTAATTTAATATAGATGCAACCTTGAACTGGTTACCTAACTGTACTAGCCTCATTTCTTCATCTCCAAGTGAATAAATGCTGCCTACTCTTAGGGCTATTGCAAAAGTGAAAGGAGACCAAATAGACTTAGTACAGTTGATTCCTCTGTATTAAGAGAAAATAAATATAAACCACTATTATTTTTTTATTAGCATTACTAATGATGAGGTTTAAACTTGGGTGTAACTCAGAGGGCAGTAAGGCCCTCCCTTGTAACAAAAAGCCACACTGGAAAGCATCCCAGAAAATGCTGGCAATCAGCAGCAGTACTTTCTTGGTTTGTATTTTGTATTTTTGTATTGTTGATTGTCTGGGGTGAGACACATTTTTTGGCTTGTTCTTTGTGTTTTTTTTAATTCTGTCATTATCATTAATTTTATCATAACTTATTGATGTGAAGGTACCTGGACATTGCTTGCTGGCATATGACTTGGCCTCAGTTTTACTCATGTGAAATTTGTGGGTGCTAACAGGCTGGCAGGTGAGACTGAAACTCCAGCCATGCTGCCAAGCCCTGCTCCTTTCCATCGTAACTTTTCCTCACTGCCCCTAAGAAGACCTTGTAGAAACGCTTGCCTTAGCCGCATATTAAATCATAGCTGTTCTTCCTCCAAGACTATGCACTATCACTTGGACTTTGGCCAAATGATTAGGGAAATAGCATGCTTTATCTCCCAGAGATTTTCCACTCATGAATAATTTTAGCAAATCTAAGGATTTAACAGCATCTTTTTGACCAAAGATCTTTGTTTTTGACTAGACAGTGTAAGACTGAAACGCCTAAGGTAGATAGCATGGCATGGGATGTGGTATGGTCAGAGAAGTCAGGCAAATTTAACCATGGTAGCTACAGGTGCTGTGACTCCTTTTTTACTGAGTTTGTTGGACTCCAGGTGGCCTATCCTACAAAGGAGACTGTATCTGATTAAGTCATCCAGAAGATCTCTCACAACTGTGAAACTCAGCACCTCTCTCTGTCTACACAGTGAGATTTAACGCTTCCTTATATGCCATCTGGTGGTAGTCTTTGATTCTCCTGTGAATTTCAAGGTAAAGTGGTAATCAGTAATCAGGACTCGGTTCCAGCCCCAGCTCTGAGACCCTTCTTTCCATGATAATTACATGGCCGTGGCTTCATATGCTACCAAAGGAGGTATGCCACATGGATCCTCTGTTGAGAAAACACTTTCTTGCAGCTACTAGGTAAGCAGTTGGTTGACAGCCTGCAGCTGTAACACTTGCAAGGTCCATTTGAGCTTTTGAGCCAAGACAGTCTTTTTTCTAGGCAGCCCCCAGCCAGCAGCAAAACACAGCATGGTTACTAGGGTCCATCATTTCTGCTCCACGCAAGTTGCCTCTGATGGGAAATCACTGGTCTGGAGCGCCTCCTAATAGTGAGACATGCTCCATGTTCTGTGCTTGTCACTCTCCCAAATCCTGTTCTCTTTCCCCTTTTCTTCTGCTAGCGCCTTCATCTGAGAGCCTTTCCCTGACTCATCTGTCCTCCCCCTTTATTTTCACAGGAGTTGGCAGCTGCTCCTGACCCAAGTTCAACATCTCTTTCCTGGGATAGTCAACTGACCTGGTATTAACATTCCAAACTTGCTCACTGGTTTTGTAAAGCAGGCATCAATAACAACATCATCATCATTATCATGAAGAGGAGGGGAAGAAGGCAGAGCAGGAGGAGGAGACAACAGTTTTGCAGGATCATTTTGAAGTGCAGAGAGTACCCCCCAAACTCTTCACATCCCACCACTACCACTATTCATTCCAAAGTACTCTTGCCTCAGGAAATGGCTTATAGAGCAGAAAAGCTAAATAATTGATTCTGAGTTTTCATGGCATAGCTTTTGTGTCTTAAGAGCCAGGCTTTTTGAGATTTAAACATCTAAGGTCTGAAATACTTGAAACAAAGTTTGTGCCCTAAAACATTTCAAAGAGAAATTGCTGCACCTAGTGATCCTCTAAATAAGGACTGGGTGGATTGAGAAAAGAGGGAAGAGAGGGGTACGGTGCGCGGGAGGGCAGTGGAGCCTGGCATTAAAAGGAAGAACCCAGAGGTGTAAGTCTTCATCATTGAGAGGGATCACCACTTCGATTAAGACACCCATCTTCTCCCAGCACCTAGGGCCCTGTGGGAGCCACAGCAGCACCCACTAACTTCCTGGCCTCCACCAGGGTAACCACCCCTACAGGACCAATTGCCAAGGAACCTCCTAAGTTGCCCTTGCTGTGGGGGCCTCCTACTGCCTACAGCCAGCAGAAACACTCCCTCTCCAAGCACTAATCCTCTGATGGCTCCCCACGCCATTTACTCTACGACGTCTTTCTCTACAGCCTGCATTATTTACCATCTGCTTGCAGCTTCCTCAAAGAGGTGAACCCTGGAGTGAACATTTGGCTCAGTAGTTTAGACAACATTTGGGATGCCTGCATCCCATATCCGAGTGCCTGGTTCAAGTCCCAACGCCTCCACTTCCCACCCAGCTTTCCATGAATGTGCATCTCCGGAGGCAGCAGATAATGACTGAGGTCCCTGCCACTCCTGTAGGAGACTCAGGTTGAATCCCAGACTTCTGGCTTAGCTTGGTACAACCCTGATTATGGTTGGCATTTGAGGAATAAACTAGCAAGTGAAAGATCTCTCTTTCAAATGAAAAGAAAATTTTTAAATTACACAAAGCATGAACTGTAAATATTTAAAGGAAAGATCCTGTGTGGTTTTTTATTAAAAAAAAAAAGCATCCACACCCCAAATTCAGTCAGAAGTGAAAATAAAATAGTAATAACCATTAGCTATTTTATATGATTCTATGCATTCCTGAATGCCAAGCACGATAAAATGTCCTTTCCAGACATCATCCCATGACTCCTCAAAAAGCAAGGCCACTGAGGCTCAAGGAGACTTAGCAAGCTGCACAGACTCATCTAGCTGTAAGAACTGCAAGGTTCTACTTAATTCAAATCTCTCTCTGGTCTTGACATTAAACTCCTTAGGAGAAGAGCTGTCTTCAACTTTTGTGCCCTTCTCTGTCCCCCCACATAACACTTAGCCCAGTACTGGTCACAAGATTCTCAGTAAATATTTTGTGTTTGGACCAGCTGTTTGCTATATGCACCCCTCATAGAAAGGAAAAAAAACGGCTTGCAATGTGTGTCTCCATTTCCTCAGCACCAGCAAGACTCCCAGTGCAGCTGCATAGAAGGAGGTGGGAGGCTGTGAGTGTACATCCACAGGAGAGATCATATTTCAGTCTTTTCATTTCATTTGACAGGAGCAATACTGATTAAAATCAGCCGAACATGTCACGAAAGGGTAACTGGGATCTTCATTTTTTTCTGTGCGGTGGCAGCTGCAACTGTACTTCAGAAGGAAACTCTTCATGCATAAAATTACTAATAGACACCATCTATCTGATGAATGTCTTCTCCTTAATAATTTATATCACTTGATCTATTTTCAAAGGTTAGTCTTACATTAAAATTACAATCCTGAATAGGTCAGCCTGTTATTTAAGAATAAATTATTTCACCTCTTCATGTTAGTGTTGTGTTTGGTTAATGATGAGGTTTTTATTTCTAGCCCCCAATGAAACCACGACGGAAATTGCTAGCCTGACCTAACCCTCATCACCCTGAGTCTTACTCCTTGCTTTATGCTGACTCACTGTCAGTCACTAGCCTGCATGCTTCAAGGCACTTCACTCCATCCTGGTCTTACTCTTCCATATTTTTCTCACCACCTGGCCATCTTTCCCCATTTCCTCTCCTCACCCACTCCCACCTTTCCCAGCAAGGAGCATTCTTGAGCCCTGTCTCTGGACACACAGCTCTATGTCCACACCCTCTTTAGCCCACTCCTCCATTTCTGCAGAGATAATAAAGGTGGCCCACAGTACCTCCTCTAGCTTTTCCCAGGGAGTGACTCACCACTCACTTAATAAGAATGAGGAAGCCCTATGGCACATGCAAAGAGGACTACAGAGAAAGCTGTTTAAGTTCCACAAGAACTATTCCAGGCAGTAGTGATTCACTCCTGGTTCTAGTTTTTGTTTTGCTTTGTTTTGTTTTAATGCAATGGAAAGAGCCCAGATTTGAAATCAGATAGTTTAAATTCAACTCTGGCATTCCTCATCACTTGGTAATTTGGAGCAGAGCAATCTCTGAGAGTTGTTTTCTTCTATAAAAAGGGAATTGTCACATTTCTCTGAGAGATTTGTTGTAAGAACTTATCAGTTAAAATAGGAAAAATATCCCACATAATGTAAACGTAATAAAAAGCAGTTAATTAAAGTTTGTTAAATGAATTAAATGTTGGGGAGGAGGCAGTTTATTTGGCCTAGCATTTAAGATATCAATAAAGACACGTCCCAGTTCAGAATGCCTCGGTTCAATCCCATTCTCTTAACTTCTGACTCCAGCTTCCTGCCACTGCGTATCCTAGGAGGCAACAGTAATGGTTCAAGTGATTGGGCTCAGACCACCCATGTGGGAGACGTGAATCGAGTTCCCAAGTTCGGCCTAGCCAGCTGTAGGCAGTTGTTGGCGTCTGGGGGCTGACAGAGTATACCTCTGTCGCTCTGCCTTCCACATAAATATTTTTAAGTGAATCATGGATTAATAGATTATCAGTACACCGAAGACTTACTATGAGGAAAAGGATTTTTAATAAAAAATTTGCCTAGTGAAGAAGACCAGAAATTGCAAGTTAAATAAAATTAAGAAGATGATCCTGTTGAAGAGTGGCTAACAGAATGCCTCCCTGTAAATGGAAGGTATCATTGATAAATAAAAATAAAGTGGAGTGAATGGTCTCTGGTAACTCTACCTTGTAGGAGCTGTTAAGGTAGATAAAGAAAATACTTTGTAGCCAGAAAATATATGAACATATGAAGAGATTGTTATTACTATTATTAAGGATATTAAGAATGAGCTGAATAGATGACTTTTATTGGATGAAGTGCAAACCCCATGAGACGCTTCTCCACCTGAGGTGAGTGTATGTGCACAAATACTTGAGAAAGGTATAGGGTTGGTTTGTTTAATTAAAGGATAATTTCTGTTGTTGCTCTGAGTGCACAAAGTCATAAAGTGTGGGTGTTTAAAAGAGAGGCTGAAGTCATGTGCAGAGAATCTAATTGATACTCTAAAGCTGTTGATTGTAAATATGCTCAGGAGGTAGATAAGTTCACACTGTTTCATGGCAGGAAGGCTTTTTATTGGTAATTTCGTGTAATTGTGAAGTTGGAAGAATCACTGGGCTGGAGGGATCCTCTCCTGCTTCGAATTTTGAGGAGGACCCATGGGAGCTGTGGCCATGACCTTCCCTTTTCTGGGTAAAGGGTTTTCTCTGAAGAGACCAAGAGCAAGACACAAGAAGACAAGAGGTTGTCAGCCCAGGCTTCTCCCCACATTCCCAAGGGCATCCTCTACCCATAAACATGTGTCTCTGCTCCTAGTATCAGAAACAGGCCAGGCAGGGGCAGAGGTGATCTCACAGCAGTGAGATCTCGGAAATTGACAGAACCACACTAAAAGCTTCCAGGAACCTAAGGTGTTGGCCTGCTCATTCTCACACATGTGCCTTACTTGTGATTTGCTTCTACCTCATCACCTTGTATATCTGCTCCATTCTGTCTCAGCAGACTGCTCCTCTGCCCACCCCCCCACTATGAACTTGGCAGACAATAGCACCCCAGCTGCCAAGTTTGACTTAAATTCAAACAACCAACAGACCAGCGGCCTGCCAGGTGAGAGACTGTCCGGTCAGGTGTCTACGAAATCACCTAACAGGGTCACAGAATAACAACATGGCTGCCAGGGCTTGCTGAGCAGTTCTCAGCGAAGGCTCATAGGCCCAGAAGATATCCTAAAAGGAATTAACTTCTCTGAGTATAAAATATGTGATGATAAATTTTTAATACCTGGTGATGAGGCCCAAGTATTGACTAATTATGTTAGCAAATGCAGAGAGCACTTACCATGGTTGCTCTCTCCTCAGTTTTAATGGAGCCAACAGGTATGTGCTGCTCCCAACTAAAAAAAGAAAAAGTCTCCATGTGGCCCAGAGGAGACATATAGGTAGAGTTAATCCTTACATTCTCCTCGGTGAAGGGCTCCGACTGTCATCTTTCCTTTGCACATTGAACAAGTAAGACGAGCATCAGCAGAGCACCTATTAGAGCAGAAGTAGAAACACTTTGAGGTCAACACGGGCGTGCCATTTCTGCTTTGCTCCAAAAGCACAGGTAGAATCTTACCTCCACCAACTAGAAATGTGCCAGGGGATTTCAACTCAGTCTTATCAAGGAGGCATGTACCAATGCCAGCGCACTTGGTAAAGTGATAAGTATAAATACACAACCGATCAAAAAGATAGGGTATGTGTCGAAGAGATTACACAAATAAGACGAGTGTAAGCAAATAATGAAGGATAGAATTAAAAGGGAGAGAATGATCCTGCAGGGGAAACAGGACACACAGCAGACTCATAGAATGGCAGCACTCCTGCCTCAGAATCAACCGTTGGGACATTCAGATCTGGCTAAAAGGTCCATGAGAGTCTCACAGGCATGGAAAGCCATGACACCGTGGCAAAAAAAAACAAGCTAAATGAAAGATCCTGGTGGACAAGACCCCAGCAGAAGGAACAGGCCATCAAGGAGGGAGGCACCTTTCTCCAAAGGGAGGAAGGAACCTCCACTGTGATATGATCTTGACTAAACAAGTTCAGAGTCAGTGAATTCAAGGGGCTTCCATAGCCTAGACAGCTCATGGCAAGAGCCTCGGGGTATTGCTGACGTCATAAATAAGAGTGCCAATTGTTAAATCAACAATGGGAGTCACTGGGTACATGCTCCCCACATAGGATCTCTGTCCTTAATGTGTTTTACTATGAAATTTAAAGACAACACTACTAGCCGTACAATACCCTATACCTTGCGCGGTTGTGTGAGTGCAGCCTGTTGAAATCCTTGCTTAGTATATACTAAATTGATCTTCTGTATATGAAGGTAATTGAAAATGAAACTCGATGAAGGGCAGGATGGGAGAGGGAGTGGGAGGGGGAGGGCCGCGGGAGGGAGGGAGGTGGGGGGGGGGAGCCACAACAATACAAAAGCTGCACTTTGTAAATTCACATTTATTAAATTAAAAAAATTTTTTTTTAAATCATACCTCCACCCAACACAAAAATCAATGTGATTAAATGCAACTGCATTGCTAATGGGTTTTCATAATGACCTCTTCCTTTAAAGAGAGTTGTCCTAAAAGTGCAGCCTGGTAAGTCACTTAGCCCAGTAAGACAAGGGATGTGTCTTCCCATGTTACAGGTGACAAAACTGAGGCTCAGAAGGATGAAGTCCAAATGACTAACAAACAGCAGAGCTGATACCAAAACTAACATCTTCTCATTTATAACCCAGTTGCCTTTTTGGTATATTGCTTCACTTCCCTATAGGTTACTATAGAGAATTTCCCATTATAGATATTTTTCCTTTCATCACTCAAGAGCCACTATATAATCTTTATCTGGTTCTGTGCCCCAGGAAGAGGACTTTATCAAGGGAATTAACAGAAGCCTGTGGCTCTAACTTATAGCATGTTGGGTCAATCAGAGGAACCAGAAAGAAATCATGGAGTTAGGTCATAGTATTTTATATGTTCCTTCCTCTGGGATACCTCTATCAGAGGCCACAGTGCCTACTGGAGTTTCTCCAGGTTCCAGTAACTCCTTCCTCCCCTTGATCTTTGAAGACTAAGGATGACAATTTCTTCTAAATGCTGCTAACCCTCAAGTGCTGCATCACCCCTTGTTGGTGTCCCTTACTCCTGCCTCTATTAAACTCACCCTTTTTCTATCAGAACCCTGAGTGACCAAACAACTAACAGCATTCCTTAAACCTCTGGTTATTGTACAATTGAGGTATGTGTATATATTTTTATTAGATGGAGACACAGAGATCCCCACTTACTGCTTGACTTCCCCAAGAGCCCACAATAGCTGGTGCTGGGCAGGGCCATAGCTAGGACCAGGAACTTCATCCTTATGGTTATTGCGACCCTGGCTCCCAGGGTACATATGAGAAAAAAGCTGTCAAGAGCAGAAGTGGAACTCATACACAGGCACTCCAATATGGGACGAGAGCATTCCAGGCACGGTCCTAACCATTGCACCAAATGCCTACCAAGTCTTACTAATATCCTGTGAGAAGGATAGACTTTATAATCTTCTTCCAACTCACCACCCACAAATACTCTCAATTTGCATGAAAGGGCACAGGTGTTTTTCCATACTGTGCTCATAACAGAAAAAACATACTTTGCTCCTCTTAATCTTAAGTAGGCAGCCTGGATGGCTGGAACCCATTGCCAAGGTTCTTGTCTCTCACATTCAGGATTAGCTCTACTGATCCAAACAGGAAGTTCAAAAGAAGAAGAAAATACTGAAAGGACTCGCCTACCTCTGGGAACATATGGGTCAAAAAGGCTGAGACTTAGAGACAGAGAAGAATGACAATAAAGAGAAAGAGGAAGAGAACACGGTACACTGTACATACAAGGGGTCTTAGAAAAATTCATGGAAAATATGTATTAGGAAAAAACTATGCATGTGTTTCCAAACTGTTTTGTACCAAAATAAACTTCTCTTTTAATTCCATTTTTTCCATGAATTTTCTGATGCCCTCATAGAACAACAGAGTTATAAAATCATAAGAAACAACCCAGGGGGCTGGCGCTGTGGTGCAGCAGGTTAACTCCCTGGCCTGAAGTGCTGGCATCTCATATGGGCGCCAGTTCGAGACCCTGCTGCTGCACATCCAATCCAGCTCTCTGCTATGGCCTGGGAAAGCAGTAGAAAATGGCCCAAGGCCTTGGGCCCCTGCACCTACATGGGAGACATGAAAGAGGCTCTTGGCTCCTGGCTTCGGACTGGCACAGCTCCGGCTGTTGCAGCCAATTGGGGAGTGAACTATCGGATGGAATACCCCTCCCTCCCTCCCTCCCTCCCTCCCTCTCTCTCTCTCTCTCTCTGCCTCTCCTTCTCTTTGTGTATAACTCTGACTTTCAAATAAATAAATAAATACATCTTTGAGAAACAAAAAAAGAAAGAGTGAACCCAGGGCAAGTGTTTGATGCAGCTGTTAAGATAAAGATTGCATTGTCCATGATCAGTATCTGGGGCTTTGCATTCAATCAAGCTTTGTACTAACACACACCCTGAGGGGCAACAGATGACAGCTCAGGCACTCAGGTCCCTGCCATACATTTCAGAAACCGGGATTAAGTTCTGGGCTGCTGGCTTTAGCCTAGTCCAGCCCTCACCATTCACTGCAGGCACTTGAAGACTGAACCAGCAGATGGAAGATCTCTTTCTGTGTATCTCTGTCTCTTTATCTGTGTTTCAAATAAAATGAAAATAAAAATTAATAAAAAGATAAACATTCCAATCCATACTGCCTGTGTATAATACCTGAACTTCAGTCAGCTGTTTAGTTGCTGACATATTTTTATTTGGCCTAAGACTAAATAAAGAGAGCAATTTACTTCAAAGTTGAGTCTTTCAAAACATGAGTACAAGAGAACAACTTTTAAGTGGGTCACCACATACCTTCCTCTTCACCACATATACATACGTAAGTCAACATTCTCCATGCAAATTGCTCTATAACGCTATTTTGGTGTTTACTGATCCCTGTCAGCCAACTGTGCTCAAAAGACTAGCAACAATCTTGCCCCAGATGACAAACTTACTTACTCAGAGCAGTTTTTCTATGCCTTCTCAGTGCCCAGGATCCAGCACAGTGCCTAGCACATGGTGGGCGTGCAGGAACTGTTTTTGAGTCAAAATGAATGCTGCAACAATTTTGGAAAGTACTAGATCAGTAGAATCATGTCAGAGAGAGAAGAGGAAATATAAGAGATGATGCTGAATGGTGCCCTCGGACTGAGTCTGTGCCTGATCTCTCCCCCTGCTCTCTAGCAGTTCTGCAAAGAGCTGCTTCCTCCAAGCTGCTGCTTCCTCTTTGGAGCTCATCAGACATGGCCACTTTCCTAATCAGAGCTGCAAGTGAGCATTCACATGGACATTTCCATCTAAGTTGTGTCTGCCCTTACCAAGCAATGTTTAACAATAGAAGAAAACGAGTTCCCAATTATTCTCTGAGGAGGGCACAGCACGGAACACACTGAGCAGGTGGCTCCCGCTGCATTCTTTGCCTCCCTACCAACAAGTCACACACCTGAAGGGCGGTAATGAAAGACACCTCCAGCTCTTCTTGCCAGTCAGCATCCCAGTTTTTCCTGACTCAAAAATAGTTTTCTAGCTGCTGTTTCGAGTCTCCACAAGGAATTCAGAGTGTCGCTGATGATAAAATATTCAGCTCTCCAGAAAGCGAGACAGCAAAGCGAATTCTTCGCTACTGCAGCAAAATGTCTTACTTTATTCTCTCTGGTACAGGAAAGAGCAGGTGCCTCTTCTCCATCGCCTGTGCCCCATAAAAACTTGGGGGCACAGTGACACCACAGAATGTTTCCCTGTATCCAGTACTCCTTAATACTTAAAATCTGGAGATTTCATTCCAAGTAAATTCCAGATACATCTTCTGGGCTCTAGTTCTGGCACTGATGGAAAATAAAGTAAATAAAGTTGGCCCTTATACTTAAAGAACTCAAAATCTAGCATTTTTTCTTGTTTTCATGGATTTATTATTTTCAACCTAAAAGGGACTGAGGTGGCTTACCAAAAATGCAAATGCTACAAATAAGATAGAAGACAACTTAGAATAAGTGGGTGAAGAAATTGAGAAAGAACTAACATGAGGATGAAGGTAGGAATGCAGTTAACACCCAAATTGCAGGCTGTAGGATCACATATGCCTGCGAGGTATAATCCTCCACTTGACTCCAGGCTTTCTAGAAGACAGGAAACAGTGAGGAGCCAAGCCAGGTTTCCAAGTAACTACAGTGAGTACCGTGAGCTATGCAATCAGAATATCTGGGTTCTAAACTCAGCTTTGAGATCTAAGAGAAATCACTGGATTTTTCTTCAATTGCCTTTCCTTACATGCAAGATAGACAACGGTGCCTGATCCAAGGGATTGTTTGAGGAATAAAAGAACTTATGCACCCAGGAATGCAAAACATCCAAAATACTGTACCTGCTTCTTAATTCTTGTCTATGACAAGACAGAGTGCAACAAGTATTGCAAGCAAAGTTCAAGTTTATTGCTGAAAAGAGGAGAAAAAGAGTGATGTTAGCTGAGGATGGGTGAGGGACATACATCAGGAAGCACTTTGCAGAGGAGGTGGTAACAAAATGTACACCGAAGTAGAAGTAACATTTTGGCTACTGGATGGAAGGAAAAGAAAGGAAGATATTTTCAGCAGAAGGAACAGTACAAGTGTTAAAACAGAAAAGTACATCATGTGCCAAGGAACAATAAGTATTTGAAAATTCAGAAATATAGTTGTTTCTTGTCAGCATTATATCAGACAAAAACTTTTAAATAATGATAGAAACTCAACTGGACTTCCAAACCAAAAGACAGGTTATATTATTTCCCTTAACTCAGAACTTAGTGGTAGTTTCAGGTACAACTGGATCCAGTACCTTAAACAATATACTATACAAACTTAACTTATCTCATTCACACAGTTCTACTTCCCTCTACATCAGATTCCTTTTCCACCAGGATCTCTCCTTGGAGAATTAGCCAACCATTCCAGATTTTCATCTCCCCAGCCTCAGGTTGGTAGAAATGCCCCCAGCATTCATCACTTAAAAGATACTTGAAGTAATTCTGGAGAACTTCAGAGAATACTTCTATTCTCCTCCTGAGCACAAGACTACACTAGGACTGCACGGCTGACTTTAATCAAAGAATCCTGAGTGGAAGTGATGTTCTCACTTTCAGTTGAGAGTTTTAAGAGCTGCTAGCTGCATTTCCTTCCTCATCATGATGACTGCAATTCTTTCGTGTCTGGGTAGGACTTCATCAGCCTCGCTTACTGACCAGCAGGCTCCCAAGCACTGGGTTTTCTCACTCATAGTGGTCTCATGGTTTTCTATGATCTAGAGAAAGAGCTTGTCAATCTTGCTTTCAGCATGAGATCAAGTGCCAACCAAAGCATCAATTTCTATTTGTCCCATTCTACTTCTTCTCCAGAGTCTTTGTGAACTCTCTCAAGCCCTAACTTCCAGAAAAATATCTAATCTCCTTCAACACTTTCGTATCTTCTATGAACCAGACGCATGTGCTACCTGTTGGTCAGACACCAACACTACACGTCCTGTTCCAAAATGCAGGAAAGGAGATCATGGCTTAAACCATGTGATCAGATAGATTTGTGAAAATACCCAAGAGCTGATGACCCCCACCATTATTTGATACCATTTCTTTCTTCAACTTGTAAGGAAAAAAAAATTTAATGTTGGAAATCCTAAGGAAGCAACATAGCATGGTTGCAGGTTATAACATCAACAGAGTCATTATTTATGACAGTTCTCTTCTGTACAGTTATAAATGTTCCCCAGGGACTCGCAGGAACCTAACCTTTTATTTCCTTTTGGGCGCACACATTCAGCATTTACTAATGCATTCCTTAAAGCTTCCTTTAAACTGTGAACCACTGGCAGGCTTAATTTTTCTTTGCTGTTCATGAGCGAAGAATCACCTTTGGCTCTCCCTTTTCATTACCTAAAGAAGGCAAGTTTTCAGCACTTCTGTGGCTTTCCCAAGGAAACAGCCACAAGGTGTTTGGAAAAGTAAATTGGCAATAGGCTGGTAAGGCATATACCTGCATCAGATAGAGGTAGTACAGTTGTCAACACTTCCTGGCCAGGAGGTAGGACCCTTATCAAATTGTTAAGTAGGCAAGACTACTTTTGCTTACCTGACACCTGAATGAATTTCCCAAGTCTTCCTTTTTTTCACTGGCACACCTCTTCATTTCTGCTGCCTGTCGCCTCCCACATAGGTAACCTTCTTATCGTCTTCCAATTCACCCATTCATCACTTCAGTGCCATTCTCCCAGGTGGCTAGCAGGGAAAACTGTCATTTGATGAATTCATTCACACTTAGCTTGAGTTACTTTTTAGAACTTGATTATAAACTTTCTCAAAGGCATTTGAAAGTTAAAAGAAGTTTATTCAAGGAAGAAATCCACATCAAACTAAGCTCATGACCTATGTCTGTTTTTCATTTCCCTGTGAGCCACAACTCTCTGTCTCCAACAAAAAAACTTTGGATATTCCAGGGTTTACCAGGTTAAAACTTATCCCCTCAACACAGCTACACGGATGCTTTGGGCATTTTGCCAATTACTACTTAAGAAAACCTGACTTCCCTTTCTCTTCCTTTCAGCCTGTGTCTTCCTCCTAAGACACAAAGGGACATCTTCCTAGACTGTCATTCTTTTCTGCTCTATTTTTGAGTAGCCTAGTAGGGAAAACAAACCTATGAACACAGACAAAGCAATATCATATGGCAATTAAAGTAATGGGAACAGAGACCTGTAGAGGGTAAAGGTTTGAGTACTAACTATGACCAAATGGCACTGTCCCTTAGAACTCTTCTGTTTCTTAAATGCAAAGAGGAATCAAATTATTACTAGATAAGGAAGAGGCAGTTCAACAGGAATTGAGGCTGACATGATGCACAAGTCCAGAAGACATCACTCATCCAAGTGAATGGTGCCCCTGGGATTGTGTGACAGTGATGCTGACAGGCTCTTTCAAAACATAGCAACCAGTTCCACCATCTCCATTGGGCAGGTAAAGCCATTCTGAGAAGTTTGATGGTTATCCTTTTGAATTTCTGGACTTCATATCTTCTAGAGACCCTTCAGTAAAAAAAAAAAAAAAAAAAAAAAAAAAAAAAAAAAAAAAAAAAAAAGGGGGTTCTAAGGTGGCAGAATAGCAACAGGATGCTCTAAATTACATGGGGTGAAATTAATATCTGAAAAAGGGGAGGTGATTAGAATGGCTCTCATACAGAAATCAACAAATAACAAATGCTGGCAAGGGTGTAGGGATAAACATACCCTAATCCACTGTTGGTGGGATTGTAAACTGGTACAGCCACTATGGAAGACAGTATAGAGATACCTCAGAAATCTGAATATAGACCTACCATGGGACCCAGCCATCCCACTCCTGGGAATTTACCAAAGGGAAATGAAATCAGAATATGAAAGAGCTATCTATACCCACATGTTAATCACAGCTCAATTCACAATAGCAGATATATAGAATCAACCCAAATGCCCATCAACTAAAGTCTGGATAAGGAAATCTGGGGATATGTACCATGGAATACTACACAACAGTTAAAAAAAAAGAAATCTGATCATTTGCAACAAAATGGATGAATCTGGAAAACATCATACTTAGTGAAATAAGTCAGTCCCAAAGGGACAAATACCATATGTTCTCCGTGATCTGTAATAACTAATAGAATGCCCAAAAAGCAGTCTGTAAGACTGAAATTGGCATTTTGAGAAGCAATGACTTTCAACAGCCTTTGTCTTGCTGTTGAGGAACAGTTTTATTTTTTTCCATACTATTTATTGAACTCTTCACTTAACATAGAGTTAATCATAGGTGTATAAAGTTAATTAAAAATAGATCTTAGTAAAAAATAGGAGTGAAAATAAGAGAAGGAGAAGGAAGTGGAGTGAGAATTTAAGTGTGGGGGTGGGAGAGTGGGTGAGCGGGTGGGCATGTTATAAACAATCACCATGTTCCTAAAGTTGTAATTGTGAAATGTATGAAGTTTGAAACTAAAGCAATATGGTTCTGCAAACATCCCTACAGACTTAATTCTATGGGTACAGCTTAAAAACTTGCCATGGGACCTCAAATCCCCTTACGCTGAGTATTAAAGTGATTTTAGTGTTAAAAGTGATCATAGAGATAGGATTAAGGGTTAAAGTCTCATATAGATAGGATTAAGTGTTAAAGTGATCAGATAAATAGGACTAAGTGTTTGGTAATAATAGAAATAAAAAGGAGTGAATGTTCCAACATAGGAAGCAGTCCATACAGCAGACCCATAGAATGACAATCATCTTAAGTAGCACTCTGACCTCAGAATCAGCCCTTAAGGCATTCTGGTCTGGCTGAAAAGTCCATGGTAGCATTTCAGTCATGAAAAGCCAAGACACTGAGGCAAAAAAATGTTCTACATTAAGGACTTCTGTGGGTCTCACTGTGGGTAAGACTGCAGTGGAAAGAAGCAGCCACCAAAGAAGTATATACTTTTCTCTGAAGGGAGGAGAGAACTTCCACTTTGCTTATTGCCTTGTTGAAATACTGAAGGAGTTGTGGATTCAAAAGTTTTCCATAGCCTAGGCAGTTCATATCATGAGCCTTGATTGATCACTGGCCTCATACATAAGAATGTTAATTGTTAAATTAACAATAGGAGTCACTGTGCTTTAACTTCCCATGCAGGACCTCTGTCCTCAAAGGGTTGTATTATAATTAAGTCTAAGTACTCTCAAAAGATGTGTCATTCTTGGGTTCTTCTTTAAAGATAATTAAGTTGAGAGAGAGAGAGAGGGAGGGAGGGAGAGGGAGAAAAAAAGAAAAAAGAAAGAAAAATTAACTCTGAGATGCAATAACATTGAACAGTCCTTGACTGGACTCTTAAGGACCAGGGAGTTTTTTGGGTTCCTCTCCTCTCCTCTCCTCTCCTTTTCTTTTTTCTTCTCTCCTACAAAATGCTGAACTCTTTAAGAAGAATAGAGTTAATCTTTGGTGCATAAAGTTAATTAAAAATGGATCATAGTAAAAAAAAAAGACTGGGAATAGGAGAAGGAGGAGGAAGAGAGGTGGGAATGTAGTTGGGAGGGCAGGTTGTTGGGGAAGAAATGCTATGCTCCTACAGTTGCAATTATAAAATGCCTGGAAATACATACATACATACATACATACATACAATACCAAGAGAGTACCAAGAAGAAATTGATGCTTCCATCTATTACATGGTAGAGGTGGAAAAGGTACTCCCTGATCTGTCCTGTGTTTGCATAACCTTAGTACCTATGTAAGTTACATTCATCATAGCAAAGTATTATTTTGTTGATTGGCATCTGCCCTCTAAAGTTAACCAAAATGTTGTGACAAAAGTTTGTTTGGAAAATGTTAAACTCTTACCTTATGGTTCACTGAAATTTTTCAGATTTTTTGAAATATTTTCTTAGATTCCAAATTTCTCAGCAATCTTTTTTTTCCATTTATTGTTTTCCCTTGAAAAATAATTTTTCTCCCAACTTGCTAACTGGTGCTTATGGCACCCTATTCATCAAACAACCAGCCATGCAATCCCAGTCTTTTGCACCATCTTCTTGCAATTTATATCCACTTAATTTGCCAAGTCTGTTGAGTCTTCCAGTTTGCTGTCACCTGCTTCCTCATCTCAGTCCCCACAGGCATCACCTCTCTCTTAATTATCATGTTCACTCCAATCTCTCCATGCTCCACTCCTCCTAAAACTTCCTTAAAAATAAAACCTTGGGGCCAGGGCTGTGGAGCAGGAGGTCAAGCCGCTGTCTTCAAGTTAGCACCTCATATTGGCAGCAGATCATGTCCCAGCTGCTCCATTTCTGATCTGGCTCTGTGATAACAAGCCTGGTAAAGCAGCAGAGGATGGCCAAAGTACTTGGATCCCTACACCCATTTGGTAGACCAAGATAAAGCTCCTGGCTTTAGCCTGGCCCAGCCCTGGTTGTTGCACTCATTTGGGGAGTGAACCAGCTGATGGAAGATCTCTCTCTGCCTCTCCCTCTCTCTCTGTAACTCTACATTTCAAATAATTTTTTTTGCAAAAAATAAAACCTCAAAACTTTTTTACAGTTCTGATCTAATATCTTCAAATACAATTAGGTACCAACTAATAACAACTCTTCAGCCAGGCATGACAAAGTCTCTATAATATACCCTCTGGCTATTTTATTTTTTGGCAGCCTCCTAGATCACTATTCCTCAAAGTATGGTCCACGGCCTACCAAAGTATCACAAGGACAGGTCTTGAAATGACCCCAAAATCCCTGTCCTTTCCTCAAATCTCAAGAGCTGATTATGAGCAATTCCACAAATAACTATACCATGACTGAGTATTTTTCATTGGGAACCCACTAAGGAGGAAGGGGACCAAAATCAGGTAGTCATACGCTGTAATTACCACCACAATGGAGTTTCCCAGGCACTCTACTTCAGTATTTCACTAAACAGTTTTGATATCGTGCAGAATTAGAAAGCTCCTCTGTGTGCACACGTGTATCAATGGAATTCCTATGGATAGGCTGGGTGGGGTAAGTGGGCTTGAAGGCATTTTACCCAGATAACCCCAGTCAAAAAAGCTATCGGTAATGCTGCTTTAAGGAATCTCAATGACAGTCAAAGTCACTCTTCTCTGAGTCTGTCTGTATGCTTTACTTCTTTACCTTTGCTAACTCAGGTCTTTCTGCCTAGGCTGCCCTTCCCATACCTGACTGTACACTAAACATCCTTAGACCAACATTGTGGTACGTTAAGCTGCTGCTTGCAATGCCTGCATCCCTCATCAGAGTACTGGTTCTCCAATTATCTAGCTCACTGTTAATGTACCTGGGAAATCAGCAGAAGGTGGCCCAAATGCTTGGGCCCCTGCCACCCATGTGGGAGACCTGGGTGGAGTTCCTTGCTCCTGACTTTGGTCTGGTCCAGTCCCAGCCATTGAGGCCTTTTAGGCAGTTAACCGGTAGATAGACTATCTCTCTCCCTTTTTCTGTCATTTTGCCTTTCAAATAAAGTAAGTACAACAAATGTTTTAAAAATACCAAATATGGGGCCAGCATTGTGACACTGCGACTCCAGCACCCCATAAGGGCACTGGTTCAAGTCCTAGCTGATCCACTTCTGATCCAGCTCCCTGCTAATGTACTGGGATAACAGCAGAAGATGGCTCAAATATTTGGGCCCTTGCCACTCATGTGGGAAACCCAGATGAAGCTCCCCTGACTTCTGGCTCCTGGCTTCAGCGTGGCCCAGCCCTGGTCATTGCAATTACCATGAGAGTAAACCGGCAGACAGAAGGTTCTCTCTCTTTGTCTCTCTCTCTCTCTATAACTCTGACTTTCAAATAAATAAATCATATATACATACACACACACACACACACACACACTCTAGATCCATTTGAAAAGCTCCCTAGCCCATCAAATTCAATTTCAATGTGTTAACTCTACGTGGTCCTAACAGATCTACTGTGAAACATAATTCATCTATTCCAGTGTCATTATATAAATTCTTACATTATTTCCTCTGCCAGATTGCAAACCCTTTGAAAGTAAGTTTTGTGCCTAATTTCTATTTGCATCCCTTCAAACACCTAGCACAATGCCATATACATGATGAGCCCCCCCTAGTTTGCATCAAAACAGAAAAAAGCAGTAGCCCCAATGATACAACAGTACTTGAGGTAAAGGAACAGTTTTACATAGTTGAAGTACTTTGGCTAACACAAATGGAACTATCCAATCTATAAGAGTTATCACATGTATAATTCCACTTTAAAATCAGCCACCCATAGGATAAAACATTTTAAGCAAAGAAATGGAAAAGATGTCCAACCCTGGGGTGTACTGAGACACAATGTATCAAAAAAGAAACTCTTGCCATATTTTCCTGAATCTGAAATCTCTCCAAAACTGACCCTCTTCTGTCCAGAGTTGTATTCCCACCCTACTCCCCCCCCCCCCACACACACACACGCATACAAGTCACTACTTGGACAATTTAGACAATTTAGAGAGCTCCTTGGATGCTTATATCCTTAATATGTTAGGGGGCAGGGTTGTGATGCAACACGTTAAACCACCTCTTGAGGTCCCCACATCCCATATCAGAATGTTGGTTGGCGTCCCAGCTGCTTCACTTCTAATCTTACCCCCTGCTAATATTCCTGGGAAAGCAGCAGAAGATGGCCCAACTACTCGTGCCTCTGCCATTCATATGGGAGACACTGATGGATTTCCAGGCTTGGCTGGCTGAAGCCTGGCCCATCCCTGGCAATTGCAACCATTTGGGGAGTGTACCAGTGGATGCAAGCTCTCTTTCTATCTATCTCTGTCTCTGTCTCTTCATCTTTCTGTCTGTAACTTTGCCTTTCAAATAAATAAATCTTTTAAACAATAAAATAAATAAATGTCTATGTGAAATGACAAAAATCACACTTTACTAATGGGCCAATAGCTAAGACTGTATATTTCAACTTGAGTTCTAGAAGACAGCTGGGAAGAATACTAGCCAAGGAATCTCACTACCAAGGTTTCTCTTTCAGCCTGGCTTCTTTCTAACAGTATGTACTTGAAAAAGTCACCTTCAGAATCTCAGTGTCCTCATCCTAACGATGGGGAGAAAAATCACCAAATTCTTCAAAAGAAATTTCTAAAGATTCAATACAATCATGCATATGGAACATAAGCTACAAAGTGCTCAGGAATTAATTTTTGCACTGAGTTATGTAAGATGAATTAACCTAAACCCAGAGACTTCATTTGATTTTTCACACCAGTCAGAACATGTCAAGTTTCAGTTGCAGAATGACTTCAGACCTTCTGCAAAGCAGAACGGCTGAGAGTTGGGGGCTAGGAACTTGAGCAATGATCAGAGGAAAAAGAGAGGCATGGAAAGGGAAAAAAAACAGATGACTTTCTTGATGTTTCCCAGACACTGAGAAATGACAGCCTCTAAGTCTATAAGGATACATTCTGTGTCCCTGAAGTCAAAGGATGCTGCCCCAGCTCCTCAGTTTCCCTGTCACATGGACGGGGGAGCAAGGTTTGAGCAAGAAGCAGGGTCTCTCCTGAATTCACAGCTAAGGTTCTGCTGTCAGGGAACTCCGCCCCTGTTTCCTAGAGATGGGTCAAAAAACTCCCAAGGCATTTCTGCCCACAATTCTGCCCTGTCTCCCCAGGAAGGAACAGATGAGGAGTGAAAGGGCAAATATTTCCCAACTCGAGTCACTGAGGCTAGCACAGAAATAGAACAGGGACAGCCAGCTCCCTAGTTATTAATATTTTAAGCCTGGTGGCCTGGCTCTGCAGTGCAGAATGTGATGCCCATATAGATGCAGTTCTTAATGAGCCAATTATTTTCTTCCTAAGAGGGAGAAGACTGGTCTAGGAGGACAGATGCTGGATGCCTAATACCCTCCAGTCATCTAGCAAACACAATCGGGAAGAATTCATTCATTCCCCCACTCGACAAATACTTACTAAGTCTCCACTGTGTATTGTCTCAGGTCATGGAAACTAAATTGACCAGAACCTTGTTATCCCAGAGCCTTCCTTCTGAAGTGTGTGTGTGTGTGTGTGTGTGTGTGTGCCCAAGTGTGTGAGAGTGAATGAAAGTGAGAGTAAGAGTGTTGGAAGGCAGAGGGAGAAAATAGGATAAATAGATGAATTAATTCATTTTTAAAGTAGGATAATTTCAGACAATGATCAGGATCATTAAAGAGGAAGAGAGTAGTAAGAAAGAGACTGCCGAATAGGATGGGAGAATGGCTGTAGTCTCAGAGTAAAGGAAGATCTCTTTGAAGAGGTAACGTTTGAGCTAAGAACTAATAAGAAAGATTCGGTTGTGGAAAGCAGACACGACTTCCCAAGAAACACCACCACTTCTATTTCAAAAGCAAAGCATGCTCAGTGTTTCCATGATGGAGTCTACTCACACAGCTCAGTGACACTTCAGTAATTATGGTATCCAAGTTGCTTACTCCTCTGCTTTCCTGGAGCTGGGAAACACTCTTGAGGTGAATTAAGACATTATCAGGAACTTCATTTTATATCTTCAGCTTGGGATGTTTCATAATTTTTTTTTTTGACAGGCAGAGTGGACAGTGAGAGAGAGAGACAGAGAGAAAGGTCTTCCTTTTCCATTGGTTCACCCTCCAATGGCTGCCGCGGCCGGTGCGCTGGGGCCGGCGCACCACGCTGATCCGATGGCAGGAGCCAGGTGCTTCTCCTGGTCTCCCATGGGGTGCAGGGCCCAAGCACCTGGGCCATCCTCCACTGCACTCCCTGGCCACAGCAGAGGGCTGGCCTGGAAGAGGGGCAACCGGGACAGAATCCGGTGTGCCGGTGCCGCAAGGCAGAGGATTAGCCTAGTGAGCCGCGGCGCCGGCCTGTTTCATAAATTTTAAGTTTCTTTTCACAGCATATTCCTCAAACTCACCTGTGACAGAATGTGTATTGCATAAATACATGCATATGGGCATATTCCTGCGCACACACACACATATATATATACATATCAGTATACTTGTGCATGTAAATTCACATGCATATATCTGTGAATATATTTATATGTATATATAAACATACACACACGTATACATACACATATATACATACTGAGCTTCTTGACATGCCTGTCAAAGATTTGGAGATGACGCTTAGAAATTATTATATGTGGTAAATAAATATATATTTCTGATGCCCTTGATCCCCTTCTACCTCACTGATGACCCTAAGGTTGCACATGAGTTTATGTCTGAGCAACTTCAAGAAAGCAAAAGCTAGGAAAGTGATTTTAAGAGATACAGGACATGGCACTTAGAAATCAGGCAATCATTTTCAGCTTAGCAAGGGTGCAGGACACCTGTGGCAGTCAACACAGCCCTGCTGCAGAGGACTTGCAGATTTTGGCATCTCAAGAGAAAAATCCCTTTTTCAGGGATGTCAATGTTTCACGTGTGCCTCCCCTAACCGGGGTGCTCATACGACCAGTGACTGTGGATGTCAGCGCATTGTCTGAAACATACTAGACTAACAACAAGCTTTGTTGGATTTGCTGGATTCCTAAAATGGTCACTGACAATAATGGTAAAAGATGGTTTTCACCGGGGTGTGCGAAGGCAAGAGCAGAAGACATGAGGGGATTATTTATAAGCACATTGGGTACTTCCTGCTACACTCATCAACACTTGGGGGCTAATTTTGCAAATCAGGAGGGTGCAAGAGGCAGTGTGTAGAAGCAAGGCAATTACTACTTATTTCCCCCTTGTGTATCACAATAAAGGGACCTGTATATGCCAACACAATCCAGGTTAATGTGGCATTTTATATCCTTGGTAAGGCCAGAGATATTTCAATGGTCAATCTGTGTGACCATTTAAAACTATAAGGAAATAGTTTTGTTTGAACATACACTCAACACAAACCAAGTAGGCACTGTATTCAAAAGCAAACCCGAGTTAAAAACCCGGCTTCTGTTGTCCACCCTACTTTCCTAAACAATTGCTGATTGTCTCAATTCTCTATTGGGACTTTCAGGTGATATCAACATCCTTGCTTTCTCAACAACTCTGATGTCCTGAGCTGTAGTTCTGGGATCTCTGCTGAGATGATGATACATATTATTTTACAAAAATAACATTTCCTTCACTGTAGTGTATGTGTACTCATTGACAGCCGAGTGACTTGTAGTGAGGAATCCTTTCCATGAGATTTTGACCTTGGTCATTGTGCAGCTCACCAAGAACCTAGCTCAGCAGTCAGCAATTAACCTTCCATCCACAGGAGCATTTTCTTCTAAATGCACTTTTCAAACCTCTGAGTACTTCAGAAGATAAAGGTAAGCCATTGGAGGCCAGTGTACCAACTCAGTGCCAAATCACAGATGTGTGGTAAACTTCAACTGTAGTGTTCACCAAGGACCTCCAAGTCATTAACTCTTAATCACGACTGTAATAATAATGCAAATTTTAGGCATTGTTTTAAAAGGGGTCAGAGGTCTTCAAAGAGAAAGGAAAATTATTCCATATTCTCATCTACGATGAGATTCAAATCCTTTACTAAAGGCTGTAAGCCCTCCGTCCTTTGTGCCTCCTTCTGCACTCACCCCCATTCTCCCCTCCACACACATGCATAAACCCTTCATTATGACAAAATGATGTCAAGAATATGATCTTCTATCCAGGTTCAAATTTTGACTCTAACTACTATCTAATAGGCCAAGTTTTCTTAACTTCACCAAACCTCAATTTCTTTACCAGTAAAATGGATATAATAAAGCTTGTCTCCCAGTACAGATGAAAATATTTGACTAAAGAATGTCTGTAAAACTCCTGTGAGTGTACGGAATTGGGCAAATACTCTATAACTATTAACAAAAAAAAAAAGGGTGGGGGGGAACCAAACAGAATTCAACCTAACCCAATAAATTGCTTCCCATCCCCTGAGTAAAGATTCCTTTGGGCCAATGGTAATGTATCAGTGTAAGTACTTACAGATCTCCAGAAATAGCTGAATGGGTTTTGTGGATGAGAAAAGGAGCCAGTGGCATGATGGTTTTAGTTAATGAGATGACCTCCTGGGAGTCATAGTCTGAAGAGTCTAGGAACACAAGCCCACGTAATAAATCCAATGGCACCTGGACCCAGTGATAGAAGCCACAAGTCCTATATTAATCCTGTAACACTTCCTCCTCTGGTCCATGCCAGAACTCAAAGGAAACATGTTTCTACTTTACAATCACCATAAACATCAAGAAATGTCTCCTGAGTCCAAAGTGTATTCTACCTTCAAGACTTCTGATTGGCCTCTTCTCAAAGACAGAGACAGCCCCTCCTAGTACCAGAGTACTAGTATCTCTAGTGTACTGTCACCATACAGTGTGGCATGGTGGTTCCAACTAGCAACTCTGTAGAAATGAGACCTTGCTCAAGTCTGGGATCTGCTTCCATTTTGCCAATCTCTTGACCTCTCTGTACTTTGGCCCCTCATTCACCTGGGGTGTGGAAAGAACACCTAATCCACTTCCTAAAGTTGTTGCAAGGACGAGAAAACAAGAAAGCTCTTAGCAGGGTATCTGATCTACACAAGGGCTCAATGAGTAAGAGTCACCCTGGCCACTCTCGAATCAGGGCTGGAGCCCAGCAGCCTTTGGCAGCCAGAGGATCAACCACTGAAGGCGCTGTTCTCACAGTCTGCAGAAAGAAAAACAAGGAAAGGCCCCCTTGCCTGCCAAAACTGTGCGTGGTAAATAATTGATGTCCCACCATGTGTTCTTTTATTCAGAACCGCCTTTGAAGTTTCCCCTCGCCCTTGCCTCGGGGAATTGGGAGTGAGGAGGCTGTGAAGGGAAGGAATTGCAGAGGAGGAATGGGCCATGTGTGACCAGGAAAATGGAAAAACTAAAAGCATGTCTGGAATCCATTCAGGTTTGAAGGCACTTATTGTAAGTTTCAATAAGGCAAGGATTCTTAGGAGCCAAGATCCTAAAAAACGGAGAGGATCAGGAAGAATTCAAAAGTAATTCCTAGGAACAGCTGTGGGTGCTAGACCAACAGCTCCCTCCTGGGGAGGGAACAGTTGGTGAAAACAGTGTGCAGCAGACAGGAGTTTACCTGTGCAGGAGCAGCCAGCCAGGGCCTCACAGGGACTAATTATGAAAATATGATTACAATGGATTAGTAATCTTGTCAATCAAAGCCACATGCCAGGTAGCACCTGGCAGTGAGTAAAAATGCCACAGGACAGAAGAAGATGATGTTGTGGGTTTTTGTACAAAACGTTCCTCCCCAGGAGGGCAGGTCTTCCTGGGTTCAGGGGCTGAGAACGTGCAGTGGAGGCACTAACAGGCCCTCTAGGGACAGCAGGAAACTCAGCAGGACAGTTCTCATGCATGTGTATTTGAAATTCTGTTTGGCGTCCTCTTATTGCTACCCTTGAGAATTGGCCCAGTGCTTGCTCCCTGATTTACATAAGCCTGAAAGGAAATTAGTAAATAGAGTTTAAGAAACAGTGGGAACAGTAATGGCACAGCCACAGCTGCCTTTCCCAAGCACGCAGAATGTTCCTTACCCAGGGCCCGGCACTTCACAAGCTCCATCCCACCTCATCCTTACAACACCCGGTCAGACTACATCTCCTCCACATCATCGGCAGCTCATACATGTTGTGACTCGACCGATATCACACCATGAGCCACACCATGAGAAGAGTAAAGCCACTGAACACCACAGCTCATACTCACAATCATCAGGTTGTAACGCCTGTGGCAAAGTGGGAGGCCCCAAACCTAAGCTCTCCTCTAACCCTTGGCCTCTGTTTGAGAAGTATTCTAAAAGTCAGCATCATATCCTCAGAAAATCAAAGACCAGCAGCAGGAAAACTTTATACAAATCAGGTGATGCTTGTTCCAGAGAACTATTTTTAAGTGAATGTTTACTGTACTTTGCCATTGTATTCAGTGCTTTGGCTGTACTTTGATATTAAATCCTTACAATAAATGTACAAAGGAGATATTATTCTACTTTGTAAATGAAAACAGGGTACTTTAGAAAAATTGCAGAAACTGATCCATACCTCAGTCAGAAGAGAAATTCCAAACCGTGGTGTCTTTGGTCCCTGAGACTCATTTGAGAGTTTTAACAAACCCTCATCTGCTCTCAGCCTGACCATGTATGTAGACCTCTTGGCCACAACGTGTTGCGCAACCTTACTTTCCTAATCCATACACAGGACTACATTTGTGAGGGCATTTATACTGAGCCATAATGATGCAAAGTCACTGGAGTGGAGGGAGATACAATTCTGTCCAAATTCACAGAAGTGTTAGTAGTGAGAAATCCTACAGCTACGTAAATTTTATTCATGAATTTCAAAAGCATCAGAGTGAAGGAGACAGATGTTTTCCAGCCTATAACTGTTGGAATATTAAAAAAGAGACATGCTCAGCTAAATTTAAAAAAAGAAGAAAAAATTATTTTGTACTGCCTTTTAGCAGAAAAGCAGAATTAATACACTAATGGAACGTGAGTTGGACTGCCACTCCTCCTACGCCCACTTAGGTTAAAGCACTCAGCACCCACTCCTGAGATTGTTTATTTGGATAGTCTACAAATCTCCATCGCTGTCCTGGGCACAGGGGCTCAGCTTACGTATCACAATCCATGCCCCTGTGCGAACACAGAGCCCTGAGCAGACACTCAGCCTAGCAGTGATTCAAGGGTTCCCTCCAGTTAATCCTACGTAGAGGCAGAGAGATCAACGAGAGGATCTTTCCACTTCCTTTCAAGGCTTAACATTCCATAATCCTGGGGAGAAATAGATGTGATGTATGGGAGGCATTCAATTCTTAGACTTAAACTCCCTCTCACTGACCTGAAAGGAAAAAAACAAACCTTAAAAAAAAAAAAAAAAAAAAAACTGCATGCACACTGCCCTGTTGCAGTGACAGATGGCATTGTCAGGAACTTGATGAGTAGCGCGAACCACCATGGAAAAGGATCCATACATAAAGCACACAAAGGAATACGGAAGTACAATCGAGAGCTGTGTTGATAGATTTCCCCCATTTCAAAGACACCACCCCCTGGTGTACTGCAAGCAGCCCAGACTGAAGGAGAATTTTTATGAAGAGGGCTGGTGAATGCATACCAATGCTGTGAGTGACACGTGTGAGAATACTGCGAACCAGAGGTTGAGTCTATTGATAAACTCAGCCGACACAGGAATATACCCACAGCACAAAACCAGCCTTGAGCATCAGAGTGTCTTCCTGGTAAACAGCACTGGGTTAGCTTGGAATTCATGCTTCACATCAGGAGCCTGTTTGCAGCCCTCCTTCAGAGCCACACTGTTCAAGGGAGGGAGAGGGGAGGAAAAACAAAAAAATCCTCATAATTGCTGAATTATCCCTTTGAAATATGCTGCTCTCTCCTCATATAGATAACAACTTCAAAACACAAGGGCATTCTAAGAAGAGAACCCTCTCTGTGTTCCGAAGAGATGAAAACCACACTGTACATTTTAGGTCAAAGGAAATGACTTCTGAGTGTTCGCATTTGTATTTGAAAGTGCTTGATGGCTTTTCGTTTCCTCGAGGAATGGGTCCCAATGCCTCCACCTAATAAATACTCTTTAAGTCTGTCTTACGGGCCGGCGCCGCGGCTCAATAGGCTAATCCTCCACCTGCGGTGCCGGCACACCGGGTTCTAGTCCCGGTTGGGGCGCCGGATTCTGTCCTGGTTGCCCCTCTTCCAGTCCAGCTCCCTGCTGTGGCCAGGGAGTGCAGTGGAGGATGGCCCAGGTCCTTGGGCCCTGCACCCACATGGGAGACCAGGAGGAAGCACCTGGCTCCTGGCTTCGGATCAGTGCGATGCTCCGGCCGCAGCAGCCATTGGAGGGTGAACCAACGGAAAAAAGGAAGACCTTCCTCTCTGTCTTTCTCTCTCTCACTGTCCTCTCTGCCTGTCAAAAAATAAAATAATAATAATAATAATAATAATAATAAAGTATGTCCCACAGAGTCCCCAACCATTCTTCCAGCATGCTCCTCTCCACACCCCACATGAGGGGCACACCATCTGCTGTCATGGCACATTACAGTCCCACCGTCATGCCTCTAGTCATGCCACTAGTATCACCTGGACTCCTGCCTTCTCCAAGAAAAAATCTCAGCTACCCCTCAAAATCTATCCGATGCTTCCTCCCTCAAGAAGCCTTTCCCAAACATCTCCATCCCTAGTGTCTCTTCCTTCTCTGAGTTACTCTTTTAGGCCTGGGATCTTTTGTTTTGTTTTGTTTTGTTTTTTGCCAGACAGAGTTAGACAGTGAGAGAGAGACAGAGAGAGAGTTATAGATAGTGAGAGAGCAGCTGAGAGAAAGGTCTTCCTTCTGTTGGTTCACTTTCCTAATGGCTGCTCCGGCCGGCGCACTGCACCGATCCAAAGCCAGTACCCAGGTGCTTCCTCCCAGTCTCCCATGTGGGTGCAGGGACCCAAGCACTTGGGCCATCCTTCGCTGCCCTCCCAAGCCACAGCAGAGAGCTGGACTGGAAGAGGAGCAACTGGGACTAGTACCCGGTGCCCCAACCGGGACTAGAACCCAGGGTGCCAGTGTCACAGGCGGAGGATTAGCCAAGTAAGCCATGGCGCCTGCCACAGGCCTGGGATCGTAAGACAGACCTTCCTGTGATCTAATGGCTACCAATGTTCATGCTTTGATCAACTCAATGAGAAAAGAAAACCAACAGTTGATATTAACTGGGGATGTACTACATTTTGAGGCATTAAACACAAACTATTGTGATCACACTTAATCCTCACAACCAACCCATAAGTACACACCTATGCTACAGGGGAGGATAACTCAGGTATAGGGAGGTTGCATATCTGGGTCATAACACCAGGGCATGAGTCCAGGCCAGCCCAACTCCAGATCCTCTGACTATAAACATCCTAGGGAGCTGATCATTCTCCTGGATCTCCCTTAGGACTTCATACACTGTGTATTCCATTCATTTCTAGTGAAAGAAATCCTAGAGTAACCTAAATTTCATTCATAACTTGCTGATTCTTCATCAATCACCCAAAATTTATTGAAAATTTTCCATGTGGCCATCTCTGTGCTAGGTCCTGGGTAGATAAAACACAGCTCCCCTGTCTCTGGAGCACATAGTCATAAAACAGGAGCTCAGTAACTACTAGAACTGGTCTACTATAAACACAAGCTAATTACTGTAACCTCAACCAGATCTGTGTACAATGGTCACTTTGTCAAAGAAATATTAAGCTATATTAACCACAAAGACTGCTATGATTGACTATGGCTTGTATACCTTGAACTCACAGAGTTCTGCAAAATTTTTTATTTTAATTTTTTTATTTAATTAATACAATTTTCATAGGTACAACTTTAGGAATATAGCAGTTTTTTCCCTTTACCCACCTTCCCACCCCCACTCCCGTCCTACCACCTACTCCTTCTTACATCCCATTCTTCATTAAGATTCATTTTTAATTAACTTTATATGCAGAAGACCAGCTCTATACAAAGTAAAGATTTCAACAATTAATCTGCAAAATCTTAAGTGAATAGTATTAGCAAAGTAGAAACTTCACTGAACTATGGTGTTTACAGGTAGGGCCTTCAGTAAAACATCAGAAGTAAATACAGTCATTGGTGCTTCTGTAACTGAACATAATAACTTCTAAAGAAGAAAAGAGACCAAGCATATACACAGGCTAGTACATGTGCTCCCATCTCTTGTCATGTAATGCTCTGTGCCACCTTGGGACTCTGACAGCAACAGAGTTCTCAGATATAGCTCCTTGATCCTGTACCTCCAGAACCATGAGCTGAAGTAAACCTTATGTCTTTACAAAGTAGCCTGCCACAAGTATTTCACTATAGAAATGAAAATGGATGAGTACAGAATCATTGGGATATAACCAAGAGTACCGGGTTTCCCCCTGAACTATGCATAGCATGCTGTGCAACCTCCAGCAAGGGGAATTCCACTTATCAGCTGTCATATAAAATCAAAAGGCTGGCCAACATCACAATTTGGCTGAGCATCAGAATCACCTACTCAATGATTCTTTTTATTGCTGAATGAGTATCTGGGAAAATATTAGGGAATGAATGAGCAACTTGGCTGATCTGTTTTGAGATTTGGAACAGAAGGGAACTCCCTTCAATGATTGCCCATTAATGATGTACAATTGATCTTCATTACTCATGGACTCCACATGTGCCAATTTGCCTACTCACTAACATTTATTTGTAGCCCTAAAATCAATGTCTGCTATGCTTTCACACTCATTCGCATATATACTCAAAGTAGCAAAAAAAATTTTGAATTGTCCAAAGTACATGATCCCAGCTGAGTTCAGACAAAGAGATGTTCTGCTTTCTTATTTCAGCTCCCATACCAGAAATAAGTGTACTTTTTGCAGTCTATTTAACACAACACTTTTTACATTATTGTGCTTTTTGGTGTTGATTTTGCTATTTATATAGCTGCCCAAGAAAGTGCTGAAATGCTGTTCAGTTTTCCTAAACATAAGAAAACTGTGACTGTGTCTGACAGAGAAAATACATGCATTAGATAAACTTTGTTCATGTTGAGTTAGATTTATTAGCAATAAGTTCATTGTTAATGGACCAGCACTACCTATTAAATAATGTATGTTTGAATAAGAACACACATCAAACAAGGTTATACATTCTTCAATTGATTAAAGTATTATGATTAGAAAATCACAGGAATCTAAGCCTATATTTTCTCTAGGGGTAATATTTCCATACTTAGTAATTTCATGTCTATAGTAACTTATAGAACATTAACTATTGCAATACTGAGAATAATTCTATTCCTGGTGAGCCTGCTATAAAAGAGGTCTTCAGGCCAGGTCTCAATGAGTTAGCTATGACATTTCAAGCGTAATCACCAAAACAACATAAGATGAACAGAAGGGAATGTATTAACAATGCTGTGCAATGTCTTTGACAAGTTTGACAGTGCAACAGTCACCCCCAAAGACCAAGACTAAAAGCAAAGTCCAGGAACATTGCTTCTCAGTATAAGCCCTTATGTACCATTGGATTTATTAACAATAGCTTTGTTAAAGCATATGTGTTAGCTTATAACAATAAAGATAAAGGAAAAAAATCAATTCATTAGCCCCCCCTTTGATTTCAGAGTTCCAAAAACCATACTCATAAATCATTTTCTTCCTGATAAACAGACTTTCTTTTTACCCCAGTTTTTTGATCTGAAAAATGATAAATAGAACAGTGCTTGTTTCCTATGGTTTTCATGTGGGCTAAATGAAGTAATGTATTTAAACAAGTTAGCAACATGCCACTGGAATGTAAGCAACAATGAGAAGGAAGGCACAACATAATCTGGTAGAGGTGCAGTTAGAGAATTATGATTTCTAGAGGATTCTTACTGAGTAGAATCTCTCAAAGATGCATTTTCCTGACTGACCCCATATACCTCCTTCCCAATACAGTCTTTTAGTCTGAGTGATTATTTTTGGTTTTCTGAGGCTTGTGTCTAAACCAATAAATTGTTAGCCAAAAGTTGTGTTTAAGAGTATGAATTTTAGGGTCTGGCACTGTGACGTAGTAGGGTAAGTCTCTGCCTGTGGTGTCAGCATCCCATATGGGTGCTGGTTCCAGTCCCAGCTGCTCCTCTTGCAATCCAGCTCTCTGCTATGGCCTGAGAAAGCAGTAGAAGATGGCCCAAGTGTTTGGGCCTCCTGTATCCATGTGGGAGACCCAGAAGAAGCCCCTGGCTCCTGGTTCCACCATAGGTTCAGCTCTGGCCATTGCAGCCATTTGGGGAGTGAGCCAGCAGATGAAAGACCGTTCTCTCTATCTCTCCCTCTGTCTGTAGCTCTACCTCTCAAATAAATAAACAAATTCTTTGAAAAAAAAATGCAAAAGACCCCATATTTTAAAATAAAAGAGCATGAGCTTTAGAAGCACACAGATCTGGGTTTCAGTTCTGACTCAAACAAGTATTAGCTATTAGCTTTGGTGTAGGCTATGTAACATCTTGGGGCCTCAGCCTCCTCTTTGGAATACAGGGATCACATTTCTCTTGAATACTTTTAAGTAAGATTAAATGGGATTGTCTTAGCGTCTCCTGAGAAGTAGATGCCAAGACAGAAATGAAGTACTACAGATTTATAAAGATAAGAAGTACTGCTACACAGGCTAAAAGTTTCTATTTTGGATACTGAAAAATTTTGGAAATAGAAATAGATGGTGGTGATAGTTATACAGCATTGTGAATATAATTAAGGTACAGAATTGTGCTCTTAAAATTGTTTAAATAGCAAATTTGACATATATGTATATATTATATTCACAATTCATAAGCAAGGTTATATTGGAGGCAATACCTGTGAGATAAAATGGGAAGAGGCACTGGACATGCAGGGAGAACCATAAGACTATAATGCAGATCTGACTCTAAGCATAGGAGACTGAGATAGAAAAGTCTTATACTACAAGGCAGGCTTAATGAAAGTTCAGCAAGTTCATGAGAACATGCACTGCTTCCTAAAAATGGGGCTCCTTGGGGTCTCTGCCACTCTCAAATACTGGCGGGAAGTATTTCCCAGCAGGAAGCATGTTGTTGGCACACACAGAAAAAAAGTCATAATGACTTTCAGAGTACAGACTGTGGGGCCATGAGTCAATTATGCTCTTTGCATAGCCTCATGGCTGCCGAAAGCCTCATGCATGTAGAAGCATTCATCACCCTGAAAGGATGGTAGATAGTAAAAGTAGTGATATTCTCTATAGCAACTATCAAAATACTATCATCATTAATCATCATCATCATCATCTTTATCTCTACGTTTGTTCAAATTACCATACAACCAACCTATATTTCCAATTTGTGTTAGTTATAACAGGTTTTACTGACTGCAGTACCCATCAAGGTAGCTTAAACTGTAATGTCCGTATTAGAACTGCTAAATTCTGTGTCTCTTGTAGGTACAGAAAGACAGGAAAGTACATAGACTCAAAAAGAATAAATCAGGAGTTGTGAATTACATCTTTGTGATGCCTTCAAATTCCACAGCCTTCAATCACATTTCACAGGCGGCACTGGTCTCCACTGGCTTGGGGACTGTCGCACTACTCATCTATTTTCTGCCCATACCATATCATCACCTACAGCCCAACTCACCAGGAGAGAGAAGTCATGTAAACTTACCTTCATCAAAAGTGAACCAGAAAGCAACAAGAGTTCTTCTCTATATGTTCCTAGAGTACAAAGCAGAGGAGGGGGTGTTGGAGGCTTGCAGAGGGGACAAACAGGAAGGCTTCTCTTTCCCTGAGCAAGGGTGGGAAATGTCTTCTCTGCCAAGGGCCATTTGAATATTTCTAACATCCTTCACTGGTCACCTAAATTAGCAACTTAGAAATAAGCCTGCTAAACACGTATTGAATTTCAAGTCCCACCTGTAGCTGCCTTGGCAAGCCAAGACCAAATGATTTTGAAGGCCTTATACTGTCCATGGGCCAGATATTCCCTACCTCTGCCAGTATAGGGCAACTAACCTTGGACTATTTAAGTCTGACTTTCTCTTAATCACATGAAGAAAATCCACATACACAAGAGACAAAAATGATACAGAGAAGCAGAAATGAAAAAATGGAAAAAAACTGGTTAGGGCCGGCACTGTGGCATAGCGGGTAAAGCCTCTCCTTCATTCTCTGTGTAACTCTGACTTTCAAAAGGAAGAAAGGAAGGAAGGAAGGAAGGAAGGAAGGAAGGAAGGAAGGAAGGAAGGAAGGGAGGGAGGGAGGGAGGGAGGGAGGGAGGGAGGGAGGGAGGGAGGGAGGAATTGGTCAGTACTAATGATACAGCACTCTGGCCTCAGAATCAGCCTTAAGGCATTTGGATCTGGCTAAAAAGCCCATGAGAGTTTCACAGGCATGGAAAGCCAAGACACTGTGGCAAAAAAAAAAAAAAAAATGTTCTTAATGAAAGATCTCTGTGAGATCCCAGCGGAAAGAACAGGCCATCAAAGGAGATACCTTTCTCTGAAGGGAGGAAAGAACTTTCACTTTGACTATGGCCTTATCTAAATAAGATCAGAGTTGGTGAACTCAAGAGGCTTCCATAGCCTTGGAAGCTCATGACAAGAGCCTCGGTGATTACTGACATCATAAATAAGAGTGTCAATTGTTAAATCAACAACAGGAGTCACTGTGCACCTGCTCCCTATGTAGGACCTTTGTCCTTAATGTGTTGTACTATGTGAATTAACGGTCAAACTACTACCCAAACAGTACTCTATACTTTGTGTGTCTTTATGGGTGCAGTCTGTTGGAATCTTTACTTAGTATATACTAAATTGATCTTCTGTATATAAACATAATTGAAAATGAATCGTGATGAAGAATGGGATGGGAGAGGGAGTGGAAGATGGGCTGGTTACAGGTGGGAGGGAGGTTATGGGGGGAAAAGCCACTATAATCAAAAAGTTGTACTTTGGAAATTTATATTTATTAAATGAAAGTTGAAAAAAAGTACTAATGATACTCAGACTACTGGTCTGATCATTCCAAAACCAGCTCTCCTCCCTTTTCTAACAGGTGAGCTAGGCCACAAGAAATGTCAAGAACCCATTGGAAAAGAAGAGCTACAAGATAAGATCCTTGAGGATGAAGGCCCTTGACTAGAGGAAGGGGTTGCATCTGAAGATGTGTTCCAGCATCTCCTGACAACTGGCCCTCTACTCTAAGTGGAATGGATGCTAATGTGTGAATCGAGGGGGCAAAGGAGCCTCGGGACTGTCCGAGGCATTATGGTAAGAATGACATAAATTATACAAAATTTAGTATTTATTCCTTTGAGAACAAGAAATCTAACATTACCCATTCCATTGGTCCAAGTAGGCATAATGAGGACAATTAAGTCTCTCAAAGATTCTGCAAACTACACTTCCCCCGAGGGAGGTGACAGTTATTAAGAGAACCCAAGTCAAGCAAAATGATCCATCAGCTGTAATCACAAGAAGCTTCTAATTCCAAAATCTGTGTAACCAACATTCAAGATAATATGGCTTTTAGTTAATGTTTGAGGGGCCTGTGTCCTGTATCAGAGTACCCGAGTTAGATTCCTCACTCTGGATCCTGACTCCTGCATCCTGGTAATACATGCCTTTGGAGGTAGCAGTTATGGCTCAAGTAATAGGGTTCCTCCCACTTATGAATGAGACCTGGATTATGTTCCCAGACCCTAGCTTTGGCTCTGGTCCTTGGGGCTATTTGGGGAGTGGACCAGTGGATGAGAGCTCCCTCTCTCTGCCCTACGATTTCTGTCAAATAAGTAAAAGTTAAAAACAAAATCTCTAATGTGCCAAAATAGGAGGCTTGCAGAGGTTCAGTACCAGAAAACAACTGTTCAGCCCTTCTTCCATTTGAAAATAGGAAGTAGCTGACAACTATGTATTTCTCAAAATGATTTCATCTGTAAAGCAGGCACAGACTAAGAAAGCTTTCAGCTCTGCAGGTGGGGAAGGAAGTAAAAACCAAGCAGTCAGTCAGTAAAGGCCTAGCAGCCTTCCTTCTCGTGCAAAATATGGTACGTGAGACCAATCCAATGCCTAGGAATGTGGGTGGCGAGAAGGGCAAGAATGTGCCACACTCAGCTCTCAGGTGTAGCCAGTCTTGTCATGCTAGGCACAGGTGCAGCTAAGATACATACTCCATAAGCCTTTCAAGGAAGGTAGTCACATACACTTTCCATCCCACTCTCTCCATAGTACTTGCCTTCCCTAGAGCTGGCAAACTGGTTACACTAGATGACACCATCTGCTACAAAGGAAACTCCAAGTACAGAACCCAGACCTCAGTGGAAAATGTGTTAGGATAGACACCATCAAATAGTGTAATTATAGTAACCATAGGATTTTATCCAATCATTAGAACAGAAACCCCATCCTGTCTTTAACAGTAACTCTGCCATTTACCATCACGAACCTGTTATCTTGATTCCCCCACAGGTGCTTTGTTGGTCACAAGAGGAAATGATGAAATCTTCCAGTTTTCAGTTATCCAAGTACAAAAGTATCTTTCTCGAGCAAATCTGAAAGGTTCCATTTCTTACAGATTGTACAAGCCTACAGGGCTCCTGAAGAAAATACCTGCTCTCTTTCCTTTGAATCTCTACTGCTTTCCTTTTGCTCTAAGAACACCACAGAGAGAAACCAAATGTGCCTAATAAATCTGCTACCAGCACATGTTACAGTTCCAATGGCGATTCTTCTATTCACATTTTTCCAAGCCACTGGCACAATTTTATCCCTTTACTTTA
Organism: Oryctolagus cuniculus; assembly: GCF_051225735.1. NCBI lineage: Eukaryota > Metazoa > Chordata > Mammalia > Lagomorpha > Leporidae > Oryctolagus > Oryctolagus cuniculus. Next base: position 43,482,592 of record NC_142872.1, on the reverse strand, counting down.
AACAAGGCCCTCTTCCTATACTCTTGAAATCTAGGGCATCCACTTTGGGCTTCCTTGTCTTCAATCTGTTCCCAGTTCTCTCTCCTCCTTGTCACCATTCTACCTACCCCACTGCCTACAAACTCCCATAAGACTGCCAACAGCCTAACCTCTTAATCAGGCCCTGCTCTTTCTCCACAACAATTCATCCCTCATACTGCCTGACATATGAATATTATTACAGCACCTTTGATCATTTCATACACATACAAGTTCCTTTTCATTCAGTCCTCATTACTTAAAAGAAGAAATTAGCTCCGTACCTAAGGACTGAACCACACCTGACTCCAGAATTGCATCCCATTCTTATCTGATATACAGGCTTGCTCCAGGTGCACCCTAAACCTCCTTGCCTCTGCAGCATTGTTTGTGCCCTTTCTGCCACCTAGGATATTCTCTCCCCCTTGTCAACTAGTCCAACACTCATAACAACCTCAGGTCTATGTGCCACTGATGCTAGAGTGTAAAGTCAAAGGCTGGAAAGGGAAGCATGCCTTCAGTTCATAGAAACTGTTGTGGACCACAGGAGGGGCTAGCACTGATCCCTATGATACTAGGAAGCTACTGAAGATTTGCAGAGCAGTACATGATCCTATTAGACTGTAGTAAAGTCTTACTGCAGCATATAGATTAAGAGATCAAGCTATTGTGGAAATACAGACAAAAGTGATCTCCACTACCACAGTTCCACAATGATGTAAAAGAGTGGGCTGAAACTACAACTGGCATATGGACACCTGCATCCCATATCAGAGAACCTGGTGCAAGTCCTAGCCACTCTCCTGCCAGCCCAGCTTCCTGAGAGGCAGCAGCTGATGGCTCAAGTACTTGAATCCATGCTACCCATGTAGGAGGCCCAGATGGAGATGTAGGCTACTGGCTTTGGCCTTGCCAAATGTTGCAGGCATTTGGAAAGTGAATCAGCAGTTGTAGAATCTGTGTTTCTATCTCTCTCTCTTTCAATTAAAAAAATTTTAGAAGAAAGAAGTGGACTGATTTGAGTGCTATTAAGGAAGTAGAACCAACAGAATTAGCCATTTGATGAAGCCAGGAGTGAAACACTCATATTTCTGGCTTGGATAGAGTACCGCTTACTAAGACAGGAGAACATGGGGCAGGAATAGATTGAAACAGGTTGCATACAATGTCAGAGGGATTTTCAAGGCACAATGTCCAATTAGTTAACAAATAAAAGAAGCTAAAATTCATGAGAACTACCTGGTCTTACTTTTTCAACCTGGGTAACACCAGCTATAGGCAAATGGTCATCTAGTCACTATAAAGAGATTAAATCTATCCAGAACAAGTATATGGTGTGAGTACAGATGAGGGCCATGATGACTATCAATATTTCAAGGATACCCAGGGGAGAATTTTCAGAGAGAACACAGAAATAAGAAATCTCAGTTGTAGAAGAAACACCAAGAGTGAGTGAAAAGTGCAGGACGGAGAAAGAATACCTACAAGAGATTGATGAAGTCAAGTAGAACAGGGGATGCCATTATCCTTCAGATTTAGCCACAAAGAGGTTACACATGAAAACAAAGTATTTTTTTTTCCTTTGGAAAGGTGGGATCAGATGCCGTGTGTGCTGTTAAGGACACTTACTGGATAGAGTTGGACAGCAATAAGGCTGTGTGTCTCCCAGCACGCCTTCCAGACCCCCGTTCTGATTGAGAGGCCACAGAGCCTTATTCAGTCCCCTCACACACAGGAGGCACTGAACAAACACATGTAGAAAAGGAAGTGCGAATTGACATTCCCTCTTGCAACAACTTCATTTGTAAGCACAGCCAAAGTTGCCAGAGAGAGGGGAGAAGACGCTTGCAGTTGCTCAGTGACCTTGTGTGGCATTTGTCTATCTCTCACCCCATTTGCAGACATTAAATTAATCATGCCCTCTCTTTCCACCTCTACTAGTAGGTCAATAGACTTGGGTTTTCTGGTCTAATAAGACTCCTAAATGAGCTCTAGAGCCTTAAGGCAGGGCCTGGGCTGAGGAATTCAAGTCACCCTCCCTTCTTTTATCTAATCCTGTTGAGTTGATGCTAAAAATTTTTTAAAAATCAGACTGGTTTTGCCTTCTGATTATTTCTCCTGGATCCTTCAGTGACCTCCCTCAGAGAGAGTGACCACTCATCACTCAGATGACAGGCGAAAGCCACAGCAGCAAGAGTCCAACTATCATTTATTAAGCCCTTACTACGTGCCAGATATCCTCCTGCCCTTCCTGAACCCCCTTACAGCTCAGTCCTGTTCACACTCTTCTTTGCTCCACACTGTCCACAGAGTCAATTTCATTGGCCTCATTTTCTTGTCTAGTGTCTTTAATTCATTCAGAGTAAGACAAAATAAAAGAACAATGTGCTAGATTAAAAAGCTGTTATCAGATTGCAGAAACACATTTGAGATCAAAGTATCCTATTGTTGGTAATTCTAACAAAACAATGTCCTGGGAACAAATGGGGAAAAATGCTTTCTCTTTGCTTGGCTTAATCAATTTATTAATTGTGCGATGGCCACATTTATCACTACTGGAGTTCATTTTCACAAAGGACTACACAAGTAGTCTCTGAAGGGAGACATGGCTTAAAACACTCAGGGGAAGGAAACATTGAGTAGGTAAAGCTGCGCATTGGCTACTACTGTGAATTATTGAAAGGGGGCTCTGCCTGGGGAACAGAGCACTGATCCTCTGACAGTCACTCAGAATTAAGGATTTATTTTATCACCATCTGTGCCAGTTGACAATTAATTGCCTTTAAGCTCCGAAGTCACCCTTCATTGCCCACTTTGTGAAAAGTGGTTCTTTTGAATGACTTGTCATTTGCCAGAGGGCGTTGTGTTTGGTTTTGTCAATAGAGGGCGCTGAAGATACACTTCAGCAGAAAGTTTTTCTTGGTTCCAATGGGCTCAAGAAGGCTACTGCAGACTAGCTTCCCATGAATGCTGTTTTCCCCAGCAACAGAGGGTAAACTGCTCACAAATGCCAAAGGGCAGATTTCTAGTAAGTTCAGCCAATGTGACACAGTGACTTTCATGCCATTCAGGGAACCATAGCCATGTCCTCTCCAACAAGGTCTGGGTCTCAGTCTGGAGACAGAGGGGTCTCTTTTGGGACACTCAATCTCAGTCCTTGGGGAATTGCAGCTGTTCCCTCTCTCTGACATCTCAACCTTCTCAAGGGCTCTATCCACTTCTTACTAGCCAATCCACCATTACTCCAACTCTGTGTAATATTTGATTCTTTATATTAAACTGTTCTTATTCAAATTACTGTATGGCATTTGTCATCTGAGTTTTGGTGGGCACAGCATTATTTATGCTTGTGTGCACATGCACACACCCAAAATGGTTCACAAGTTGTAGAATGGTATAAATTGTGATGGCCTTCTAGATCCACCCCATCCTTTGCTGGGCTACAGACGGTCATATTAGCTTTTAAAATCCTCATCATATCCCTGTGAGACAAATATTTTATCCCAAATTTATAGAGGGGAACTGAAATTTTGAGTGTTCTTATTTATCCATGAAAGCCATATGGGATACTCTACACAGTTGGCTGCTCCAACACTGATGTTTATTAATATAGTTAGGAGCATCAGATCTTTCCAAAAGTTGCATCTATCTAATAATAATATGGATTATTCTAGCTGTTTTTTTTCCCTCTTGACTTCTCTCACAACAACCCAGATTCAAAATCCAGGCTGACTGATTCAGAAATTCACTCTCCTGACTCCTGTAACATCACTATAACCTTCAGTCCTCAACACTTCATCTGCTACATGGTTGAGCACACAGAGGAAAAAACACCTTCTAATGGAGACCTAATTTTTCCCTGCACTTCCAAGAAATGAGTCCTTCAAGGAATCCTGCCTACATTAAACTCTACAGTGAAAATGGGATAGTCAGAGACCAGTGACTGGGAAGTAGCATGATGTCAAGCTATTCTTTTGCGTACATGCGGATACCCACGTCAAAATAAGGATCCAGCATTTTCAATAAAGGAAAGTAATAGCATGAAGACTGACAGCTGTTTCTCTCTAAAGCTGGAAAAGATACTTATATAAGATTAAGGCTCAATCTGACATTTTTTTCCCAGTGCCCCCTCTTTTCAAAAAAATTTTAACAGCCACCTGCAAAGTATTTGTTGGAGAATTTTTAATGACTTCTTAAATCCCAAATCATGATCAGCAGAAGACCTGCATCTGCCAAGGCTTAAATATTGTGATCCACTCTCCTGTCTCTAGAACTCACATTATCTTCCAAAAGAGCAGTGCCGACTGATAAACAAAGAAAGCCAAACAAGTAAAAATGTTTTAAAGCAAAATCCATCCTTGGAAAAATAGCTACTTTTTCTTTGTTTGTTTTAGTTAAGTCCTGGCTTAAAACTACTTTGCTTGAATCGAAGACAGAAGTGGGCTGCCAACAATGACTCCTGGGTGCCTGCTGGTAGAAGTCCAATACCACAGGCCAGAATGCAAGGCCTATGGAGACAGCTTTGTCTCATCAGCATAGATGCATCTTCTCCAAGCTCAAGGGTAAGATTCAGCCACGACACACCTGAATTGTACCTCCACGTAGTAATATACTGCAACCTTTCTGTCAAGTAAATAAACCCTTTGCCCCAGACTCATCCCCCTATCTCACACTACTCCACCTCTCAGCAACTAGTTTCAATTCCTGGCATAACCAGGAGACCTCCTAGACTTGTTTCAGGCCATGAGAGCTTAAATTCTTGGTCATCAGCGTCGTTGGCAATCAGCCCCCTAAAACTCCTATTGTTTGGCTCCTGCCAGAGTAGTTGAGGACCCAACAGAGGGAAATGCATCACTGATACTGGCACTTGACACTGATATCCTGGTGGACAAATATGAGATGCCTATGTAGACCCTGAAGCTGTGACCCTACATTACCAGCCTGATCTCCCATGGTACTGATCATGTAGCTATTGGTGGTAACCACAGCTCCTGGGGGACTTCAGCCATAAGATCAATTTAGGTTCAACAAGGAAAATTGGAATAAAGAGGATATTGGCAATAACAAGATCGCCAACAGATACTGAACATGAATAATGGGTTGTATCAGTATCGTGGGTTCTACTGGATGCCCCAATAACAGGAGGAAGGCTACAAGTAATAGCCCTCTTTACACCATTCCCATTTTAGTTCAAGTTGCTATAATGGGATGAGTTGAAAAAATCTTCTGGATTCTCACTCAGACATTAACATTAGCATACATAACACAACCCACACTAAAGACGTAGTAATTTATATGAGTACTACAAACATCAAAATAATTATCCCCGATTTAGAGAAATTTAAATATTGTTTCTGGGCCTCAATTTAAGACACAGAGCCAAAGTTTGGTACATCTTCCAGAAACAGGGCTTTGCTTCCTCTCTTCTGGCCTGAAGGATTGAGTTGGACCTAATCAAAGATGACAGTCCAATATACTATTTTTATGACATCTGATAATGGAAATATTGAGTATTTTAAGACTTCACACAATATGGTAAGAGCTGGGGAATCTTCAATGTCAGGAGTATGAACTCAGCAAAATCTGAAGCAATTTAACACCATGAACATGAAAGAAAATGTCATGGACAAGTTTAATGCAGTTTCCCTCATCAAATCATGACTCAGACAGGGGCATCTAGCTAGTAAGAGGTAAAGCAAAAGAGCACAATTTGTAAAGGTAAAAAAGAATAAGACATTTATTGGAGTACTATCATAATTGATACTGTCAACAAATTATATCATTTGGCAAACAGCTTTGTAATGTAAGTTTAAGTATAGCTAGGAGTTGGCACTGTGGCATAGGTGAAGCATCCACCTGAGGTACCAGCATTCCATATGGGTGCCAATTCAAGTCCCAGTTAATCCACTTTTGATCCAACTCCCTGCTGATGGCCTGGGAAAGCAGAAGATGACCCACGTGCTTGGGCCTCTGCACCCACGTGGGAGACCCAGAAGAGGAGCCTGATTCCTGGCTTCAGATCAGCCCAGCTCCAGTCATAGCAGCCATTTGGGAAGCAAACTAGCAAATGGAAGTCCTCTCTTTCTGTTTCTCCCTTTTTCGGTCTCTGCCTCTCAACTAAATAAATGAATAAATATTTAAAAAAATCTTTTTGGTTTAATAACCAGAATCTCCAAAGAGGTCAAGAAACTCCACAACAACAAAACAAGCAACCCACTCAAGAGATGCGTCAAGGACCTCAACAGACATTTTTCAAAAAAGGAAATCCAAATGGCCAACAGGCACATGAAAAAATGTTCAGGATCACTAGCAATCAGGGAAATGCAAATCAAAACCACAATGAGGTTTCACCTCACCCCGGTTAGAATGGCTCACATACAGAAATCTACCAACAACAGATGCTGGCGAGGATGTGGGGAAAAAGGGACACTAACCCACTGTTGGTGGGAATGCAAACTGGTCAAAGCTACTATGGAAGTCAGTCTGGAGATTCCTCAGAAACTGAATTTTTATTTTTATTTTTTTTTTTTTGGACAGGCAGAGTGGACAGTGAGAGAGAGACAGAGAGAAAGGTCTTCCTTTGCTGTTGGTTCACCCTCCAGTGGCCACCGCGGCCGGCCCGCTGCGGCTGGCACACCGCGCTGATTCGATGGCAGGAGCCAGGTACTTATCCTGGTCTCCCAGGGGATGCAGGGCCCAAGGACTTGGGCCATCCTCCACTGCACTCCCTGGCCACAGCAGAGAGCTGGCCTGGAAGAGGGGCAACCGGGACAGAATCCGGCTCCCCAACCGGGACTAGAACCCAGTGTGCAGGCACCGCAAGGCGGAGGATTAGCCTAGTGAGCCACGGCGCCGGCCCAGAAACCTGAATATAACCCTACCATACAACCCAGCCATCCCACTCCTTGGAATTTACCCAAAGGAAATTAAATTGGCAAACAAAAAAGCGGTCTGCACCTTAATGTTTATTGCAGTTCAATTCACAATAGCTAAGACCTGGAATTAACCTAAATGCCCATCAACAGTAGACTGAATAAAGAAATTATGGGATATATACTCTACAGAATACTACACAGCAGTAAAAAGCAATGAAATCCGGTCATTTGCAAAAAAATGGATCTGAAAAAAACATATCCACTTTTTTTAAACACTCAGATCAATTTCATCCCTCAAACACATTCCTAAAACTCTTTCCTAGAGGTCCTCTCAATTTGACTCTCTTTATCTTAATGCCTCTTTTGAGAGTCAAGAGTGTTCCTCAAAATATATGTTTACCTTGAACCCCAGACTGTGAAACTACCTCAAAATAGGTTCTCTGTACATATAATGAATCAAGATAGGGTCACACTGCATTAAGCTGGGTCCTAAATCCAAGGACTGCAGTCCTTATATAAAGGAGAAAGCCTACAATATGAGATAGAAGAAGCCATGTGAAGACACAGACAGCTACTGGGGTGATACAGCTATAAGTCAAGAACACCAAGGAAGAGCAAGAATCGTGGTGCCACAGGTTAAACTCACTTGGAGTGCCCCCATCCCTAGATTTGAATGCCTGAGTTTGAGTCCCACCTGTTTCCAGTCCAGCTTCCTACTAATGCATACCTGAAGGGTAGCAGGTGATGACTCAAGTGGTTGAGTCCCTGCCACCCACATTGGGAAGCAGAATGGAGTTTCCTGCTCTTGGCTTTAGCCTGTCCACCCCAGCACTTGGGGAGTGAATCAGCAAATGGAAGATCTCTCCACTCCTCTCCTCTCCTCCCCGCCCCCTCTATTTGTTTAAAAAGAATTTCAAGGACGGCTGGGAACACAGAAAGAGACATGGGGCCAGCTTCTTCCTCAGCGACCACAAAAGGAACCAGCCCTGCCGACACCTTCATTGATGGCTTCTGGCCTCCTAAATAGTATGAAAATTAATTTCTGTTATTTTCAGTCAGCCAGTTTGATTTGTTGTAGCAGCCTAGGAAACCAGTACATTACCTTTAACATCTACAGTCTACCAGGGGTTCCCCCATTGCACTGTATATTAGAAGTCACTTAGAAGTCCCACTCCCAGAGTCTCCGATTAATCAAGTCAAACAGGTTCCCAGAGGCTGCTGATGCTGCTGGTCTGGGAATGACATTTTGAGAGCGACTGTTTTATGCCATCTATTTGAGTGCTTAATTTCATTCAATTTAGAACTTCATGACATCATATCTTACATCATGTTTATAATAAGCTCATAAGTGCAAGGTTTGCCTTCCCAGTGATCCCATGAGTGCCACAAAATCCATGCTTTAACCTACTTTTGTTTATTCACAGGACAGAATAGAGAATGGCATGTTGCTAAATTGAATGGTCCAGCACACTAAATCTTGTTTCCTCATAGGTAAAATGGGGTTATGGTATTTAACAGAGATTTTTGTGAAAATTCAATAGGGGTAACTTAACTAAAATATCTATTATCTTGCTTCTAGAATGCATGCAACAAATGTTAGGAACTATTATTTTTTGACATTTTTATTAATGTACAAAGGTGGATATACCCAGGAAGAATCTTCTGAAACAACAGGTATGTCCAAAGTGAAATACAGCTTGTCAGAAACAGACACAGAGGGCTGTGGACTTTGTGCACACCAGGTAGTCAGGAAGGGAGACTGCTAGTAGTAGCTTCAGTTACACAGAAGCCCCACGTGCTTCTCCACTAAACTCCGGATTGACAGGGTGGTGGCAGCCCAAAGGAAAGGAATAGCAAAAGGAAAATAGATGGCAAAAATAGAGGACCCCCTCCAATAGCTGTGACATTTGACTATTAAAAAAAAAAAAAACACGAATCTCACACAGTGACCAAAATTCCAGGACCACTGGAATATGATGAATTCTTTCTCACAAAATTGAGTTCCTTATTCTGTTATTCCCCAAATACGCAGCATTCTACTGGCTGGAAAGCAGATCACTAGAGCCAATGGAGACCTCTCTGCCTCCACTGCTCAACAGGTCAGGACAATTCATGTTGTAAGATACTGTGTCACACATCGATAGCAGCAGAGGTGAATACTGGAAAAAGCAAATACAGACAGAAACTTCCAAGGCCAACAGCAACCAAAATGAGGATGTGGGTAATCTTTTGCATAAGGATGCATATTCATTCTAGAGCCAGCATTCACCATTAAATGGGAAAGTGATATCTGCAAAGGTCACACCAGGAAAAGTGCATGGCAGGTGTATAGGGGGTAGGTCCTAGGGTCTGATTTGTGAAGTTTTTCCTTTAAAGTCAGCAATAAAAAAGGAAATTATATTTTCCCAATCTTTAGCACTTGTCCTAGTCCCTTTCCTGTATGAGGATACTTCAAAAACATCATGCAAAATGGAATTAGAAGATGAGTTTAGTTTAGTTTAGTGAAAAAGATTTGTGGGGCCAATGTTGTGGCACAGTAGGTTACAGCATCACCCGGGATGGGGATGCTGGCATCGCATATTGGAGCACTGGTTCAAGTCCCAGCTTCTCGGCTTCTCATTCAGCTCCCTGCCAATGCACCAGTGAAACCAGCAGAAGATGGCCTGAGTGCTTGGGCCCCTGCCATCCATATGGGAGAACTGGATGTAGTTCCAGACTCCTGGCTTCAGCCTGGCTCAGCCCCAACCATTGTGGCCATCTGGAGAATGAATCAGCAGATGGAGATCTATTTCTCTCTGTGTCTGTCCCTTTGTCTCCCTCCTTCCCTCCCTCCCTCTCTCTCTCTCTCTCTCTCTCTGTCACTCTGCCTTTCAAAGTAAATAAATCTTTTTTAAAAACTGTAATCATAGATAGTTTTTCCTAGTACACATTTTTCCACAAATTTTTAAGTCCCCTTGTACTCATCCATAACTGAGCAATCTTGTCCTGTCCTTCAGGCCTACTAAATAGCAATCAGACACTGAATGAGCATCCTTGTGCCAGCCACAGAGCACAGGGTTGGATACCCAGCAGGGACAGGAAATACGTGGCCTGTGCCTTCCTGAAGGCTGGTAGGGAAGAAGAACAAAAACCTTTAAGTAATTTTTCAATGACGTGATGTCATGTGCTAAGGAGGAAGGCAGGAGGAAGAATGCTGGGGTGTATTCAACACAACCTCACTCTCTTATCCAGAGAGAAAACTGTGGAACCTGCCTAGCACCCAAGTCACAGTGCTGATATATACCCTATATCCACAAGGAATGTTATTTTACATCTCCATCAATTTAATTGACTGGTGATTTCGACCGGCTCAGTTCCTCTGTTTTCCAGTTGAGCAATTTTACAGACTGTTAAAGTCTTCCACGACTTCAAAATAAGGTGACTAGGCTTTCCTTTAAGTACAGCCCTGGGGCTTCTCCATGAGTTAGATAATGTTTTAGGAAATGCCTAAAGCAAGGAACTGAAAGCCAAAACCATAAGAGAGAAGACTGCAAGGAGGAGATGGAATCCTACTTCCAACAGTAACATGTTTCATCTAAAAGAGAACACAGTTCAATCCAAAGAAAAAGAAATTGGGAGAATAAGCCTTGGCTTTAGTATAGAATCAAGCATGGGATGTCCTTGGGTTTCTCTCTGGTTTGACTTTTCAAACAGTAACTTTGGATTATTAACTTTATTCATATTGTTGTTGTAAATTTTCATTGACACCACAATTAGAACAAGAATCTTTTATTGAAATATTTTTTACCTTCAAAAGGGAGATTCCATCTAACCCCTGTGGAATTGCTAAAGCCACTTTGCAAACAGGACCAAGGTCATGTAATAACCACCATCATTCATGAAAAGACCTATAAAATGACCAATCCAAAATAGAGATGCTAATTCCTGCCCACAAGGCATTGAACCCAGAATAGTTCAACTCTATTCCCTTATCCTTTAGTCAGTCAGTGAGTCCATGAAATTTACTTGGCACCCACCAAATAATACACTGTGACAAAGTTCAAAATGAATAGAGATGTTGTTTCTTATTCATCCACGGTCTCTGGCTTCTGAGATCAATGCAATGACCCTTAAGCTATAATTTATAAATTACAATAGTACAAATAATTTAAATAGATTCAGGTAGGATTGCATGGCCAGCACATAAAGAGACTCAAAAAAAGATTTATTGAGGAGAAACATGAATTTGTCCAATCAAGAGTTAGTCAGTTTGAGCCCTGTAGCTAACATTCTCTTTTCAGACCCAAGTGGAAACTACATAATGAAAAACAAAGACAGTGAAGGGGAAATCTGTAACGTAATTATTTCTGACACTAAGGGCAATAAGTTTAAGGAGGGGCTATTCACACTATGGGCAATAAGTTTAAGGAGGGGCTATTCAAAGTTTCTGAGGTGTCTGTTACCCATTGCAAGGAGATAAGGAGTTTAGATGAGGATGTGGATAAGTGCGCTGCTCCCTTCACTAACAGCGTTTTGTCTCTTCTCACCCCCCCTCTCCCACAAAACATGTCACCTGGCCTAAACACTAAACACTTGACTTTATAATACAGCTGCCTGGTTGCTCGCTCAAGCTCCTGAGAATTCTAGAATGAGTAACATAATTCTACTTTGAGTAGAATTTGTTTAAGGAATAAGAGTTCAAAATCCGGAGTGGTGGGAGCCAAGTTTGAATCACACCTTCATGACTTTCGTCTGTGTAACTTTAGGTAAAAAAAAAAAAAAAAAAAAAAAAACTCTTGGCCGGTGCCACAGCTCAATAGGCTAATCCTCCGCCTGTGGCACCAGCACCCCAGGTTCTAGTCCTGGTCGGGGCGCCATATTCTGTCCCGGTTGCTCCTCTTCCAGTCCAGCTCCCTGCTGTGGCCCGGGAGTGCAGTGGAGGAGACCAGGAGAAGCACCTGGCTCCTGGCTTCAGATCAGCGCAGTGCACCAGCCGCAGAGTGCCAGCTGCAGCAGCCGTTGGGGGATGAACCAACGGAAAAACGAAGACCTTTCTCTCTGTCTCTCTCTCTCACTGTCCACTCTGCCTGTCAAAAAAAAAAACAAAAACAAACAAACAAAAAAAAACCTCTTGCTGCCTTAGCCTACTTCTCTGTGAAATGACATCAACTTCACTGAGTCATTATAAGGACTGAATGGGAAAGTGTCTAAAACACTTAATGCAGAGTCTGGTATGTGATTGACAACAGAGAATGTGACCTAACATTGTGATTTAGGTCCTTACTATCTCCTCTTCTTCACAGGCAAATGTTCAAGTTAAGAGATAGCAGTCTCAATGCACAATGAGTTCTTCCTCCTTATGACTTTTTATTCCATGCTGCATAGAGCAACAGCAAAATATAGGATGAGGTGCAGAGAAAGGACACCTAGATTAAAGGGTAGAATTCTTAGATCCCAGTCCTAATTTACAAAAGAGTCCCTTGGGCTAGAATTTCCTCTCTCAAGCTAAAAATTGAAAAAAAAGAAGGGAAGGATTAGTGCTTCATTAAAAACAGCTGTAATATTACTTTTGCTGCCTACATCACAATCACTGTATCAAATAAACCAGTGTTTGTGAAAGCATTATATTAACCACTCAGCCTGAATACAAATACAGTATTTAAAGGAGAACGCCCTAAGAAAACAACTCAGGTGAAGGCACATGCCCACATTTCCTGCTCCACACTACCTAGTTTCAAGTATCCTCAGCCACTTGCCATGCAGCATTCTCTGGACAACTTCCACAGTAATTCCCCGTACATTCCTGAGCCAAACAGGGAAGAGCTGTGGAAGCGATTCCCAACTCGCTCTCTCTCCCGGCTGCCTCTGGAACCCACTCCATGAGTTAATTACCCAATGTGAAAAAGCCACTTATCCTCAAATCCCTGAGCACAAAGCCTTTCACACTGGTGCCCCTGGTTTTTTGAACCTTGTTGCTTTTAATGGGTTGTGACATTGTCCTCTGTACACCGCAGAATAAACGGCCTCCCTTGCTTTCCTCTTCCTGGATTTCTATACCTGTTCACATTGGTATAAATTTGGGGGTTTTCTGGAATTATATTGTAGACTTTCTAGATAATAAATATGATCTTAAAATGTCAGCTGGTGAAACAAACACACAGACAGATTCATCTGCAAAGATATTGACCCAAACTTAGAAATACTCCCTGAATGGGGCAAGCACTAGGAGAATGTTCAGATAAGCAGCAGGGCTAGGTGCTGAGACAGCTCTCCATCCTACCAGTAGAATTTTATATCGGGAGGCATTAGAAGTCATGTAGGTCAAACTTAAATATGTATAAAAATTACCCAAGGCATCTTTCTCCTTACTTTTGTTTGTTTGTTTGTTGTTGTTCCTAGCTGCATAGAACAACAGAGAACAAATCCATGACTATATGAGTGCCTTTTCAAGTTGCAGTCAAGCTCAGCTGGTACAGGGTGGGGCCCGGGTTTCTGAATTTTTAGCTAACTCCCAGGCAACACTAGTCCTAAGCAATCTGTAGAAATGAGTGGCTAATAAAATGAGAATCTGTGAACAAGCAACCCAAAAAGGGGAAGAGAGGCTAAAATGAGGCTGTTCTCAAAAGAAGATCATAAGGAAGAATTTACTTATTTATCCAATAGCTTCTTGCAGATTCCTGTTTTATGCCATATATGCAGTAAGGCTTATGTGCTGTAAGCTGAAGTCTCTGAACATAAATCAGTGAACCTGGCAGAACTGATTCTACCCCCATCAAGTTCACAATCAAACACCACACTCTAGTTTCAACTGCTTAATAAACCAGGTGAGATGGGCAAGTTTACGAAGACCAACACTGCATAGAACTCCCACAGCAGCAGTGCCTCCCAGAGCGACACTCGGAGGCCTCCACCTCTACCCACCTTCACTGCCCTTACTCTTTCAAGAGTCTCGGGCGGCTCTTCCCCTAGACGCCACAGCCGGCCTCCCAGCTCATCGCCAAGCTTCACCCGTCCTTCCTGCTTCCAAGTCCTTCTCCCCCAACAGCTGGCAGTGATCTGTCATCGGTGTACACTGTAATGCCGCTTCTGCCCAAGACAGTGAGAGAGAACAGATTCCCCCTCCTGCTTAAAACAAGAGAGAAGTCAGATTTATGAAACAAGGGTTTTGCAGACAGAACATCAGGCCATGGCAGCCATGATCCCTGGGAGCCCTGTGATGTCCTGGCTTACTATCGTGAGACAGTGTGCAAGCAGTGGCTTAGGGAAGGGGAATCCAGGCAAGGACCAATGAACTGCTGTGCAGACAGAGTGAAGAATGGGGGCAAACCGAGGCAGGTGTACAGCAGAAAGCTGTCCCCTTCCTTCAAGTACACAGCATAGTATTGATCAGCACATACAGACATAACCACCACCTGAGGCACAGAAAACAGTATCTAGCAGGATTAGCTACCCACCACTCATCCCTTAGGAACTTGGAGCTACCCCAGGGCTACTGAGTCACAAACTCTAGGGGCAGACCCCCAGGTCTGCATTTTCAAACAGGCCCCAGGTAATCCTTAAGCACATCCACTGCCCAGAATCATCTCAGAAATCTGAAGAAAATCTTCCCTCTGAGATCCCAAGCTCCCACCTAGACACCAATTTAATCAATCTCTGTCTGGATGGGGTGGGTACGACCTGAGAAACTGCATTTCTAGCAGGTTTCTAGGTGATACTGAAGTAGATGGTCCATAAGCCACAATTTGAGAACCAGAACCAGTGGTCCCCCTAGTGATGAGGCCATCACTATCCTCTACATTATCCTACTGAGGAGCAACTATAATTATTTACAATTTCTTGGGGTAGGTATTGTGGCACAGCATGTTAAGTCACTGTCTGTGGTGTTGGCATTCCATATAGATACCAGTTTGAGTCCTGGCTTCTCCACTTCCAATACAGCTCCCTGCTAAGGTGCTTGGGAGAGCAGTGTAAGACAGCCCAAATGCTTGGGCCCCTGCCACCATGTGGGAAACCAGAATGAAATTCCTGGCTTATGTTTTCAGCCCAGCCCAATCCTGGAAATTGCAGACATTTGGGGAGAGAATCAGCAGATGAAAGATATATCTATCTCTCCCTCCAACTCTGCATTTCAAATAACTTTTTATAAACTATTTGAAAGTCAGAGTTACAGAAAGAGAGGGAGAGTTCTTCCATCTGCTGATTCACTTCCTAGATAGCCACAATGGCTAGCACTAGACCAGGCCAAAGCCAGGAGCCAGAAGCTTACTCCAGGTCTCCTACATGGGTGGAAGGGACCAAAGAACTTGGGCCATCTTCCACTGCTTTTCCCAAGCCACTAGCATGGAGATGGATCAGAAGTGGAACAGTCAGGACATGAATCGGCACTCATGGGATGCCAATGTTGCAGGTGACAGCTTTATTCCAAAATAACAGCCACAAATAAATATTTTTTTAAAAAAAATTCTTACACAGAGGCCTAGCACTGTGGTGTAGCAGGCTACGCCTCCACCTGCAGCACCAGCATCCCATATGGGTGCCAATTCATATCCCGGCTGTTCCTCTTCCAATCCAGCTCTCTGCTATGGCCTGGGACATCAGTAGAAGATGGCCACAGTTCTTGGGCCCCTGCACCCATGTGGGAGACCAGGAGGAAGCTCCTGGCTCCTGGCTTTGGATTGGCACAGCTCCGGCTGTTATGGACATTTGGGGAGTGAAACAGCAGATGGAAGACTTTTCTCTCTGTCTCCCCCTCTCTGTGTCTGTAACTCTACCTCTCAAATAAATAAATAAAATCTTTTTTTAAAAAATTCTTATCCAGACTGAATTAGCACCTCACTCTCTATGACTTTTCAGCTGTTTTTGTTTAAGTCCTTTCCTATTCGCTGACTCCATTCTTTTCTCCTTTGAACAAATTAAACAAAAACATATCCCACACTGATCATTTTAAGTTATTCATTGCTATCTGTCTTTTTGAGTTTATTATTATTATTATTATTATGCTGTTATTAGAGAGATAGAGAGATTCCAACCCCTGGCTCATTTACCAAATGGCTACAATGGCCAAGACTGAGCCAGGACAAAGCCAGGAGCACGAGTCAGGTCTTCCGTGTGGTGGCATCATTACTTGAGTCGTCACCTGCTGCCTCCCAAGGTTTGCACCACAAAGAAACTAGAATGGACAGCCAAATACTCACCACTGTAAGGATCTTCACTTACTAAACCTATCAGACCTCGAGTGCTCAAACTTCAATGTGCAGAACAACCACATGGAAACCTGCTGAGAGTGCAGCCTAAGAGCTGATTCACTAGGTATGGCATGGGCCCCGGCTTCTGTATTTTAATAAACACCAGGAGTGGCATGCACAATTCAGTAAACATCAGGAGCATCTGTGACGCTCTGGGACATGCACTGGGACCCGCTACCTTGGGATCTCATTGTCAGTATCCATTTTCAGAAAGAAGCCTTCCTACATAAACACAAAGCATCCTAAGACTTTCACCTCTGAACAGTGAAAATTCTGTTACCATCTCTAGGTACAGTTATGCCAGCAAAGGCTCCTGCTGTTCCCAGGTGGCCTGGGGGTGACTGCTGAGGTTTGTATACATGGAAACTGTCTCTATGGTAGCGCCAGCTGGCGAAGAACCAACAGGCCCAGTGGCTTTAAAGCCTGATGGAAATCACTCAGATTGGTTTTCTCCAACTTTTCCCTAAGGTTCTCACCCGTTTTTTCTTCCCTTCATTTACTGTCCCTGTTCTCTTTGTCCTCCAAAAATGACAATAGCAACTGTCCATGGAGCCTTTGTCTGAACAACTAGGTGCCTTGTGCCTTGCTGAGGAAGTCCCACTCTTCCTTCCCATTTGGCCCCTACAGTCACTGTAACTTTAGCCTTATTTTATAAATGAAAGAAAAGAGAAATTTGCCCCAGGTCACACAGCCGGCCCCTGGTAGCTCCAGTTCCCAAACCCCCACGTCTTCATCCCATGCCTGTTCTTCTCCAGCATCCTTTGTGTTTCTTCCCGTGCTCTCGCCCACTCTCTACCAGGTTTGGAACTGGTGAGAAACTGAGAAAGAGGCAGGAGGGAAGGAAGAGGAAGGAACAGGACCAAAAGAGAAACAGCAAGAACTCTAAATTGGCAAAGTTAAATTAAGAACCTTAGAGATTTGGGCCAGGTAACTTTAATTCACAAACATCCAATGTATTCAGTCCCACTGATTCACATTTGAGGAAACAGCCCTGGAAAGAGATTGCATTTGCTCAGATAATGGGAATTAACACACAATAAGAAGCATCCAGAATGTCCAACTCCAAGGACGGTGCCCTTGGTACCAGGCAGAGAGCTACGTAGTCATTTTCTGCCTGTGTTCATCCTGAACCCTGTAATCCTCTTCCTGAGGACATAGGAGCAGAGTTGGGAGGGAGCAGCAACAACAAGGTAAATCTGGTGCAAGCTTCATCTACAGAGCCAGCAGGGAAGGTGGAACCCTAGGTTTTATGTGAATGCCTGTGTCATAGGTCAGGGTGGTGATGTGCTTAGGATATCTGAGGCCCTGTAGCAGACATAGGCACAAAGCCTGTGGTTGAAGATCCTCTGAGCCTTAGTCTGGAATTTCTCCAACACTCTTAGCCTTCACAGAACACAGACCTGTCACTATGAGCCCAGCTGGGACTTGTTTCCTGCTTGCTAATCTCTGAATGTCCATGAAGAGGCTCATCTGCAGTCAGTGCACTTATCTGATTCCAGGAAGAGCAGCCTGGGTAGCAAGAGTCAGCAATACAAGTTCAATGTCTGAATTCTCCTTGACTGCTTGCACTGCCCAAGTGAACACTGCACAGAGAGACTTGGCAGAAGAGCTTCACACCACCTCCTACGCCAAGAAGCTGAGGCCATGCCGAGCAGAGCGTGTCTCATCTTCCATCTATAGCAGCTCAGGTTCCTTTAAGCACTGATGAACTCCCCAGGGTGCTTCAGGACCAGATTCAGACACAGTTAGCTAGAATGCTAGCCACCACTGCCCTGGATGAGTGAAGGTCTTGCTGGATCCAAGGGCAGTTCCCAGACATTCCAAGAATTCCTTTTTCTTAGAAGTCCTAGGAGCCTTCAGCCAGGGACATTTGATACACAGAGCATTCAGAAGGTGTGAACACACATTTCTTCTTCCAAGTAACAAAGATTAGTGTGTCTCACAGGAAAGGGACAAAGAATACTAAGTACAAAGATTTCTGGGAACTGACAGCAGATTTTGAAGACCAGTCCAGAGACAAGGGACAGACACATCGTAGGCAGATTAGACTTTTCCCAGGAAGGTAGCACATAGGGTCTGAAGTCAGTAATCGAAAATGAATCTTGATGTGAATGGAAGGGGAGAGGGAGTGGGAAAGGGGAGGGTTGTGGGTGGGAGGGACGGTATGGGGGGGAAGCCATAGTAATCCATTATTCGTACTTTGGAAACGTATATTCATTAAATAAAAGTTAAAAAAAAAAAAAAAAAAAAGAGAAGGTACTCCTCGAGTAATACTGAAGCACCAATTAGTGTTGAAATAATGCAAAGATAACTTCATAGTCAAGCTGACTTTGGCATCTTTGAGCATGCTACATGTGTTCCCAACCTACACTTTCCAAGTTTGATAGAAGAATGAAAATCCCTCTCCCATAAATTGTAAAGTTCATTACAACCACAGACAAATGTAATGTAAACTATTTGAGTGTTAAAGTGAATTCCGGCCGGCACCGTGGCTCACTAGGCTAATCCTCCGCCTTGCAGCGCCGGCACACTGGGTTCTAGACCCGGTTGGGGAGCCAGATTCTGCCCCAGTTGCCCCTCTTCCAGGTCAGCTCTCTGCTGTGGCCAGGGAGTGCAGTGGAGGATGGCCCAAGTGCTTGGGCCCTGCACCCCATGGGAGACCAGGAGAAGCACCTGGCTCCTGCCATCGGATCAGTGCGGTGCACCAGCCGCAGCGCGCCGGGCGCGGCGGCCATAGGAGGGTGAACCAACGGCAAAAGGAAGACTTTTCTCTCTGTCTCTTTCCCTCTCTGTCCACTCTGCCTGTCAAAAAATAATAAAAAAATAAAAAATAAAATAAAGTGAATTCCACTCACATTTTGACATTATATGGTTTTTTAATTAACCCCCATGAGGGAGATGCTTTGGCTTCTTCTTGGACATAATGTCATCCACAGACACGTCCCAATTAAAGGAACATTCTATACATATGACCTCCATTACTTTTCTCCAATGGCTCTGGCTAGACCAGGGTGACACTTATATCCCAGGGATGCCCATTCATGAGCTGGTTGATGTATCAAATTTTCATGAGACTAAAACCTTTGACCAGTTTTGGGATTGTGAAACAGGAAACAAGAGAATAATCAAGCCACTAGGAAAAGAAACACAAGGCAGTGAAAAATATTAACACAAGAACTGGAGTAAAGAAAAAGGCATAGAAGTTTTGGAACACGGATGGTAATGGATGGCAACACAATGGAAGCAGAGATAGAAAGGTATAGTTGAGTTAATAGGGAAGCCCAGAGGGAAGTCCGCAAATGCCTAGTACTGACTTCCCTACAGATATCCTAAGTCTGGTTCCTGTCTCTAAGAGCAAGAAGATATCAGTTTCTTTTATTGCATTCCTGTGAAATTCCCATTGCCTTTATAACAACATATCTCCTTTCCTCAACCAAGTTTCTATGGGTCTGTCTTTTGCAGGCCAAAGGATTTAATTCATATGGCAACAAGTAAGTATGTGAGATTCTGGATGGATATTAGCCATACACATATATTAAGAGGGGTATCTCTGGGCCAGCACCATGGCTCACTTGGTTAATCCTCTGCCTGCAGTGCCGGCATTATATATGGGCGCCGGGTTCTAGTCCCGGCTGCTCCTTTTCCAGTCCAGCTCTCTGCTGTGGCCCGGGAGGGCAGTGGAGGATGGCCCAAGTGCTTGGGCCCCTGCGCCCTCATGGGAGACCAGGAGGAAGCACTTGGCTCCTGGCTTTGGGTAGGCACAGCGCCAGCCATAGCGGCAATTTGGGGGGTGAACCAACAAAAGGAAGACCTTTCTCTCTATCTCTATCTCTCTCTCTCTCACTGTCTAACTCTATCTGTAAAAAAAAGGGGGGGGGGCGGTATCTCTGATAATAACTGCAGGAAGTTTTGCTCTAAGTCTTCACAACTTCATGCAAAATCAAATCGTAAAGGCTACCACCCTTCAGTTTCCTTCCAGGCTGCAGGATGGACTGAGGGACTTGAACATGAACCTTTTGAAGGGAGGTACTGATTTACATAATGGTTATAAGAGAGCTTCAGCATATTCCCTTTTCCCCAAAATGCATCATGCTCCTTTTTAAAAAAAATAATCAAGGGAAAGGGACTTTAATGTTCTTTATTTTCTTTGCTTAGTTTAATGTAGACAGCAAGGGAGATGAGAATTCGTGGACTAAGCAATTTGCTGGAGTGGCTGTTAAAGTGATGTGTGGAGGGGACCACAGCAAAACCTGCTTAATACCCAGAAACACCTGCTGGGAAATATTTTTTCTGCATGGATTGCAAACAGCATTAAAATAATTTTCTCGCCTTTAACAAAAGAGGAGGGCTAGGAGAGGCAGTAATGTTTCCATGGGTGAGCATTATGGGACAGAACTGGAGAGAAGGAAGAGCTAAGCTAGAGGCTGGCAAAGAAGGCAAGGGTCTCTGCTAACTTGGGGCGGACCGCTCTGCTGCCTTGACCTTTGTTCTGCAGCTCCAAGCTCTCTTCAAAAGGTTCATGTTCAAGTCCCTCAGTCCATCCTGCAGCCTGGAAGGAAAGCTGCCATGAATTCCCACTTGGCTGCCCTCATTTCAGAGTCTTGGGGGATCTCAACTTCAAATCCTCTCCATAGCTCAGTGTGGTCCAAACATTTCATTGAGTGTGGAGGGTGAGGAGAAGGCCCATCAGGGTCCACCCCTCACTGAGGAGGTCAGTAATCAACATTCCCTTTCTGTCCACTCCCCTCTACCCTAGCACAGGTTGTGAGCACCTTTCAGCACAATTATTTCAGTGGCCACCCACCTGGTCTCTTTACTTCTGGTTTCTCATTTCTCCATTGGCCCTCCTACACTGGTGCCATCAATGTCCAAAATGAAACCAATCCTATGTGGCAAAAGCTCAAAAACTTCTATGACTTCCTTTTGTCCATGGAACTGAGTCCTAACCTCTCAGTCCTGCAACTCATATTCTCCACAATCTGACTCCAGGCCACATCGCTCCTCTAAGCACTCCTCGGATTCCTTTGCTCTGTGCCTTTGTTCTCGCTGTTACTCTCTCAGGAGTTCCTTTTCCTCCCAGGGGACTCTAAACTTCAGGCACTTGAAGATAGAAACAACCAGGATATTGTGGGCATAAATCGGATGTTTGAGAAGCAAATTAACAAGTCCAGGTTTGTGTAATGTGAAAGTGGAAGTACTTTGGGGGCCCCCAAAAACTATTCAAAGGACCTAGGAAATATTTCACAGATTCAAAGAGGAGCATCACAGCTGGCAGAATAGATTTAGGAGAGGTTGTCTAGAAGATCATAAACAGCTCAAGCATCACTTGTTTTACGTTTGGTTAGGGAGTGGATGCTTTTGAGATGATTTGTTTTTTGCCCCCAATCCCTGGGTTCCTTTTTGTAGGTATGGCTCTTGTTTCATCTATTGTTCATCTCAAAATTACATCCAGCTAATTTGAACCTTAAAAGACCCTGAATAATTGGTCACCAACAGATGCAGAAGAATCACAGATCAGTGGGTATCATGATGACACATACCAGGAATTCCACCAACTCTCATTCTCCAAGAGGAATTTCTGCTTCAAGGGTACTTGCATACAGCCACCCTTGGAAGTGTTAAGTGCATTTTGGTTTTCACATGGTCCCCAGAACAAAATGCTGACCTCTCTCTCTTTCTCAAATTGCTACCCTCTCATGGAAGGAAAAGGTAGATGGTTTTCATGAACATGTATCCAAGCTGGGAAAGTTCCTTAACTTCTTTCCCCATAAAACACATAAAGGGGCTGGATTAGTCATAGTAGACAAGATATGCTAAGGTAGTAAGTGACTCCAAGATTCTGTGGTTCCTAATAACCAACATCTGTTGCTCACTCATGCTACATGTCTACCACAGGTAAGCACCAGTTTTGTTCTATACCATTTTATTTGGAGCCCAAGACTGTGAGAGTAACCTCTATCTGATACATTACTGGTCTCATAGGCCAAAGTGTGAACCACCCAATGGCTTTTCAAACTTCTGTGTTGAAGTAACCCTTCTTCTTGGAAGAGTCACATTTAACTTCTGCTCATATTTTAGTGGTCAAAAGCAAACACACAACCATGTGACAGAGATGTGTAATTCCTCCATAGGAGGAGCTGCAAATATTATAATCAATAATACAACCTACCTGCAAGGGTGAACACCATGCGACGCCAGTTGGCCCTCTTACTTCTGCATGCTTTAAGTATATCCACAACAGTTGGTAGTCAGAACTAAAACTCCTGTAGAGGTCAAGCATATCACACCAATATGTCAATAAACTATAGGGAAAAGAGGGTATAGTGAGGCCTGAGGCAAACCAACACTCCAAAACAATTTTTAAAAACCCAAACAAATAGTATTTAGGAACCAGATTTAAACCTAGAATGATGAGCAGGCATTCTGTACAGCTATTAAAAGACCATGTGGGACACCTCCATCACATTTTGAATGCCTGAGTCCAAGTCATAGCTCTGCTTCCAATTCCAACTTCTTGCGAATGTACAACCTGGGAAATACCAGAAGATAACTCAAGTGCTTGGGTCCCAGCCACCCATGTGGGAGACCTAGAGTTCCAGGCTCCTTGCTTCAGGCTGT
Source organism: Oryctolagus cuniculus (assembly GCF_051225735.1). NCBI lineage: Eukaryota > Metazoa > Chordata > Mammalia > Lagomorpha > Leporidae > Oryctolagus > Oryctolagus cuniculus. The sequence goes on along the minus strand of NC_142872.1, from coordinate 43,459,857 downwards.
CCTAGACCAGTACTGCAAGCATCTAGGGAGCGAACTAGCAGATGAGAGCTCTATCTGCCTTTCAATTAAAATGGCAAATAATTTAATTTTTAAAATAAATCCAGAATGATTTTTGTTAGGAAATATGTATATATATATATGTGTATATATATATATATATATATATATATAGTTGATGAGGAAAACTATCTATTTCGTGTCCATCCTATCTTTACAAATATTAACTTCAGTATCCTTAGGATCCAGAGTTGTCTGCCTTTGATATTTAAACAAAACTAAGACCTGTATCACATATCCTATAGGAAAAACCAGGACCTCTTTAAGACTACTGTGAATCCTTGAGGCTTCATTCCCATTTGCACTTTTGCCTCTGAGTCACGTGCACTAAATACCCCCTCCCTACCACAGATGGGACAGACATGCCATTCAGCCTCATTTCCTCAGTGTTGCCCATGACCATTCATTCATACAGCACACAACTGAGGGCTTAGAGGGGTGGGAGGGGAAGTTCTAGTCCAGCAACACTGAAGCCACCCTACCCCACAGTCACTCCCTCCTGCCCTGCTTCTAGCCCCATGGTACCCAATCCCACTTATCCCACCTCCTACTCTACTTTCATCCTCGCCCCTACATTTGTGCCTGTGTAACATAGAACAGTTCAACTATTACTTTGCTTTGCTGTCTCATTCCAAACTAGGAAAATGGGATCTACCTTCCACCCTCCTGGAGTCTTTTTCTGGTCTTTCTACAAAACCCCCTTCACAACAGGTACTTTGTAACCTCTTGTTACAGTAAGAATGTTCACCCTACAATACTTAAAATAACTGACTGAGGTAGACTGTTGCTGAAATCTTACAACTTAGAACTTGAAATGATAATTCCACGATAGATTTTTTTCTAGATTTGAACCATACAACCCATGGCCATGCTGCTCAGTCAGTTACAGGCCTACAGAATGTCTTACAGGAATAGTGATTCTTATCATGAGTAGAAGAGTGGGCAAGGAAGTCAGGAGCAAATATGGCAGACACATTTGAATGCTGGGGAGCTCCTTAAAAGCCTCTGTTTCTCTACAGCTCTCTTTGAGGAGACCATTTTTTTCCCTTGTTATAAGAGGAAACTGTCTCTCCAAATTGATCTGAATAACACTCCCTAACCTGAGTCTCACTGACAGCTTTAGATTCAGAGTTAGGCTCCTGACACCTCCACAGAGAAGCCAGCATTACTGCAGAAGTACACAGGACTTGAAAATCCAAGAAATTAAATTCAGGAGCACCTTGGCTATAAGTGAGACTGTCGCTCCCTCTCTTCGTGGAGGAACGACACAGGACCCTGCGCTGTTCTTTTGTCTGCTCGGCCCTTCCCGGGTTTGCTGCTGGTTCTTCCCGGGTTGGCTGCTGTCCCTTCCACCTCCGTGGAAGGGCGGTGCCCCCTGCCACTTTCCCCACTTCCGCGGGGGAGCGGCACACCGCCGGCCGGCTCTCTCGGGGGCTGCACAGGTGTTCCTCAGGTGTTCCCCTTAGATGTTCCTGGTGCATGTTGTCTCTCTCCTCCTTTATAGTTCTCTTCCACCAATCCCAACTCTGCTACCCACACGCCGAGTACGCTGCTCTCCTCCAATCAGGAGCAGGATCAGCTCCTGCAGGTTACTGGTCGAACTGGAGGCAGCTGTGTAAAAGTTGTTTACTCCTCTCCCAGCGCCATATTGTGGGAGAGCAGATGCACAGAATAAGTCTTAATTCCAGTAACTTAGTCTAGTCCGAGTTCTCCCCACATGAGACCACAGACTACACTGGGATCAGCACCTCTTCATCATTCATACAGCCACGTGGGAACATTCGCAACTCAGTTTCCAGTCCAGGCTTCCAGGCTGAAGCTCTGACAGGATTGAAGCTTGACTACTTTTATCACATCCTGGAATCTGGTTCACTGCCCCCTTTCCCTGTAGCCAGTGATCCCCTAGCTCTCACCATGAAATTAATCTTGCAATCACTGCTAAACATGTGGGACACAGTGAGAACACAAATGTCTCCACCCTTGGTAAGTTTCCATTCTGCTGAATGCAGACAGATAATAAAAATTTGTATTAAGTATTTCAATTATATAACATATTAGAGGGTAAACAAGTACCATGGAGAAAATATGTCAGAGAAGATATGTCCTCTTATCTTCTCTTTAAGAAAATGTTGGATGGGGGACGGCGCCATGACTCACTTGGCTAATCCTCTGCCTGCGGCACCAGCATCCCATATGGGCACAGAGTTCTAGTCCTGGCTGCTCCTCTTTCAGTCCAGCTCTCTGCTGTGGCCCGGGAAAGCAGCTGAGGATGGCCCAAGTGCTTGGGCACCTGCACCCACGTGGGAGACCAGGAGGAAGACCTGGCTCCTGGCTTCGGATTGGCGTAGCTCCGGCCGTAACAGCCATTTTGGGGGTGAACCAACAGAAGGAAGACCTTTCTCACTGTCTTTCTCTCTCTCTCACTGTCTAACTCTATCTGTCAATAAAAAAAATGCCTTCTCTTTAAAAAAAAAAGAAAATGTTGGATGTACATAGGTTAGCCCAGCATTTCTCAATCTCAGCACTACTGACATAGGGGATCGGATTATTCTTTGTGTGGTGGCTATCCTTTGCATTGTAGGATGCAGAGCAGCATATATTCACTAGAGATCATTAGCACACCTTTCCCCCTGTTGTGGCAATCAAATATATCTGTAGGCACTGCCCAATTTCCACCAGAGGGTATAGTCACATCCAGCTGAGAGCCGTTGGGTTAGAGACACAGAGGTAAAATCATTAAGCACATACTCAAAGATAAGGGAAGACCCTCAATTCAGTCTCTTTCACTCACTTAAGGTATCAGCTCTGTGACCTCGTCCCTATTTCTTAACCTCTATATCTCTTTCTCTATCTGTGAAATAGGATTAATTGCATTACCCTTCAACAGATGCTGATTTAAAGAATTAAACACAACATAGATGTAGGTAGATCACCTGGTGTGCAAGGCCAATATAGAATTAATAAGCCTTTCCTGCTCAAAACTGAAAACTAGAAGCTTACTTTTTCCACTTGGTAATCTTCTGTAGAAGAAAAGCAGGCAATACCGTTATTTTATAAAAGGGTAAACCTGGAGGATAATAGGTTAAACACTGTGTCCAAAGCCACACAATTAGAAAGTAGCAGAGTTATGACAAACCATCAAATCTTGGTTTGCCTTAAATCTCAGTTTTGTGTCTTCTCCCTGATTCCACTACCTCGCTAATTTTAACTTGCTTGCCATGGGTTAAGGACATAACTGCCTACAGAACAAGATACACTAGTCAAAGAACACATTTGGATCACAACAGTTTTTCCCACAAGTTGATCAAATTCCTCTATGACCTTGATTTATATACATTGGTGTGACTTCCCAAGAAACTCCCATCCAACAGACCCAGTCTACCCACCTCCAACACAGTGACAACATGGAAGCCCAGATCAGAGTGCATCCTATGTGTGGACATTTTCTTCACATTGAAAGTTGGTAGGAAACAACCCAGTCAAGAAGTGGGCAAAGCACTTAAATAGACATTTCTCAAAAAAGGAAAACCAAATGGCCTACAGGTACATGAAAAAATGTTCAGGATCACTAGCCATCAGGGAGATGCAAATCAAAACCACAATGAGGTTTTACCTCACCTCAGTTAGAATGGTTCTCACACAGAAATCAACAACAAATGCTGGTGAGGATATGGGGCAAAAAGGTACCATAATCCACCACTGGTGGGAATGCAAACTGGTAAAGCCATTATGGAAGACAGTTTGGAGATACCTCAGAAATCCAAATATAGCCCTACAATATGACACACCCATCCCACTCCTCAGAATACCCAAAGGAATGAAATCAGCAAATAAAAGGGGTCATCTAAACCTCCATGCTTACTGCAGCTCAATTCACAATACCCAAGATATTGGAAGACTGGATAAAGAAACTAAGGGATATGTACACCATGGAATACTACACAGCAGTTAAAAAAATGGAATTCAGTCATTTGCAACTAAACGGATGAATCTGAAAAAAATCATTCTTAATGAAAATAAGCCAGTTCCAAAGTGACAAATATCATATGTTCTCCTTGATCTGTGACAACTAACAGAGCACCTAAAAGGAAACATGTGAAACTGACACTATGAAAAACAATCACTTGAACAGTCCTTGTATTCACTGTCGAGGGACAGTTTATTATTTCATTTTATTTATTTTTTTATTCTCTACTTACTACCATTGGTTGAACTCCTTACTTGATGTAGAATTAATCATAGATGTATTAAGTCAACTGAAAATAAATCCCAGTTAAAAATAAGAGTTGGAATGAGAGAGGGAGGAGCTATAAAGATCAGCACATATTCCCACAGAATTACCTGGTAAGTCAAAGAGATCATATAAATAAGACCAAATGCCTGGTAGTAACAATAGATAGAATTACAAATCAAAGAAAGTTACATTATGGGAAGCAGTCCACATAGCAGACCCATAGAATGACAAACACCCTAAACAGCACTCTGACCTCAGAATCAGCCCCTAAGGCCTGGCTGAAAACACCATGAGAGCATTTCAGGCATGGAAAGCCAAGACATAGTAGCAAAAATGATTTTGCATGAAGGATCTCTATGAGTGAGACCTCAGAGGAAAGAAGGGGCCATCAAAGAAGGCTGTACTTTTCTTTGAAGGGAGGAGAGAACTTCCTCTTGTCTAAACTTATTTAGACAGGGCCATAGGCAAGGCCAATATAGAAGGCCTTTGATCTCTAGTGAATATATGCTGCTCTGCATCCTACAATGCAAAGGATAGCCACCACACAAAGAATAATCCGATCCCCTATGTCAGTAGGCCCTGTCATAGGCCCTGTCTAAATACCGATGGAGTTTTTGGACTCAAAAGGCTTTCATAGCCTTGGCAGCTCATGTCAAGAGCCTCGGGTGATCACTGACGTCATAAATAAGAGTGTCAGTTGTTAAATCAACAACAGGAATTACTGTACACTTGCTCCCCATGTTGGACCTCTGTCCTTAATGAATTGTACTATGAGAATTAAAGGTAAAACTTGTCTTCAAACTGTACTGTACACTTTGTGTATCTGTGTGGGTGCAAATAGTTGGAATCTCTACTTAGTATAGAGTTGGTCTTCTGTATATAAAGACAATTAAAAATGAACCCTAATGGAAAATGGAATGGGAGAGGGAGTGGGAGGTGGGATGGGAGTGGGGGTGGCAGGCCAGGAATGGGAGGAAGAAACACTGTATCTCTAAAAGCTGTACATATGAAAATTTGTATTCATTAGATAAAAACCTTAAATTAAAAAAAATAAAGTTGCTAGGGCAAATGTGGGGGCACTCTATACCCAAGCTTCCCTTACAGAACATCAGCATCTCACAAGCTCAGACACAAACAAGATTCAAATAACCAAATGACCTGAGGAAAGGAAGAAAGGCGTAAGACTGGATGAGGCCATAGCCCACAGCCTTGGACAAGTGCACACACCCTCCTGTTGCCATTTTAACAAGACCCCAGTCCTCTTAGAGAACTAATTCCTCCCTGGATCACTGCTTCCCAGAGCAATAACATAAATCCATCTAACATTTAAGCAAAAGGATATTGAGCTTGGCAGATCCGTACGTGTATGTTTGCCTCTTGGAGTGATAAGGTCACTCAATCAAGACCTGCTAGGAAGAGCAGATGTAAACACAGATAGCCACAACATGAGGTAGCCAGTTCCAACAAGAGAGGTAACCTCCGATGAACCAAAGAATAAGCAGGGGGAACCAAGCCAGTGCTTTCTTTGAATTTATATAATTTCTTTTGCTGCTTGAAAGGCAGAGTGACAGAAAGAGATGGAAAGACAGAGAAAGATCCTCTATCCAGTGGTTCACTACCCAAATGGCTGCATCTACCTGGACTGAGCCAGGTCTAATCCAGAAGCCCAGCATTCCATCTGCGTCTTCCACGTGTATGACAGAGGCCTAAACATTTGGGCCACCTTTGATTATTTTCCCAGAAACATTAGCAAGCTGCTAGACCAGAAACAGAGCAGCTAGCATTGCAAGAGGCAGCTTAACCTGTTGCACCACTACACCAATCCCTAAGCTAGAATGTTTAAGAAGCACAAGCACAAGGTGTAGAATTGCCATTAAGAAATACAGAAAGCAGGGGCCGGCGTCGTGGCGCACTAGGTTAATCCTCCGCCTGCGGCGCCATCATCCCATATGGGCGCCGGTTCTAGTCCTGGTTGCTCCTCTTCCAGTCCAGCTCTCTGCTGTGGCCTGGGATAGCAGTGGAGGATGGCCCAAGTGCTCGGGCCCCTGCACCCATATGGGAAACCCGGAGGAAGCTCCTGGCTCCTGGCTTCAGATTGGCACAGTTCCGGCTGTTGCAGCCATTTGGGGAGTGAACCAACGGAAGGAAGACCTTTCTCTCTGTTTCACTCTCTCAATGTCTGTAACTCTACCTGTCAAATAAATAAATAAAATCTAAACAAAAAAGAAATACAGAAAGTGAAAAACAAGTCAAAATGCATCCTGGTATTACCAAGATATGTAAGTCACATTCACATGGCTGGCAACTCATAAGAGGCAGATTTTTGGCCCTAAAACATTGATGTTTACCTTCTCACATCTAATCAAGTGATTTTTATGTATTAATCCACAGCTTCCCGAATCTAACTTGTACCCAACTTTTCAGAGAAAACACCCCTATTTATTTCACTATATTATGTCCTAGAAACTGATCACAGCCACTAAAAGAATATGTTAAAATCAAAAAGAAAAAATGATCATCTTCTCATACTGTTGCTAGGACATTAAACTGATACTGTGTTTTTGGAGAGAAATATTTTAGGGTAGGGTCTTCCAAATTTAGAACCTACATATCATTTTATTCGGAAGTTCCACTTTTAAGAAAATATTAAAACAGGTACATTCACCCATGGCCAAATTTTTATGTATTCTCAATACAGCATTTTCATAATTGCCCCAAAACAAAAATATCTGAAAGGTCTGTCAAAGGAATTCTGGTTAAAACATGTCAGTAAAACGTTAAAAAGTCACTGAAAAGGATGAGACAGGTCCAGGGGTACTATGGCAGAACAGAACAGATCCTATCCAAAAAGTATTGTTACATTTTTAAAAAGGGTACTTGTAAATTTTAAAAAAATACTGCAGGTCAGTATTATAGCATTCTATCATGTATGTAAAAAGACCAAAAAGAGCATATACAAGTGTTTGTTTATAATTTACAGGTATGCTGAATCATGTATGCACACACACATACAATACAAACAGATCCATATCCATGTATATGTATATAATATCTCTGGAATGATAAAGAAACATAGTATAACAATAAGTGATTTCTGAGAAAAAGAAAAGAAAAATTTTGAGGCTGCTTGAGTATTTTACTGCTTGCAGACATTATGATAAATGAGAAAATGAAAATTTAATATAGGTTATTTTGTAGGCTTCAAAAGCCAGGAGCCTGCAGAGACTCATCAAACCTAAGCAAACTCCAACCTGGTTGGAAGGTAGAACAGAGATCAATGAAGAGCCATACAAATGCATATTCTTGCCTTGCAGTGGTCTGTGTACACAGGATACCATTTTACATGCTATCCACTGTAATTTGTTTCCATTCCAAAGCATATTAACTCTGATACCTCAACAACATTTTGAACCACTATGGCATCTCATTGGTTTGCAGTGGAAACTAATTTTCAAATTAGCTTAAGAAAATATGATTTATAAAGATAAATCTACTCACCCAGGAAAAACATTTAACTCAAATACAGGTGGTTTCTTGGAGTTAATGATATGTTCTTAAAACCAAAGGACAAAGAATGAGACTCTTGCTAGCTAGCTGGTAAATGAGACTCAGATTTTGGAGTATAGCTTTGAGTAGGCAATCTCTTGTGGCCCCCAAACTCACCTGATTAAGAGTCCATTTCTATAGTCCCATAAATCCATCTAGCACATCTCCTTCCCTTCTATGTCATCATCGCTCACTTATACATCTGTCCCTTGCACTAGACCAGGAGCTGCCCAAGTTCAGAGGCCACATCACTGCTTCCCCAGCCATTCAGTGTGTGGCCAACAGACTCTGCTTAATCAAGACTTACTAAACTGACTGCAGCGATTTTCCATCAACCACACAACCTTCATGCAGCTCATCCTGGGTGCTGGTAAGCTATCTTTCACTGCTGCATACTTTCATGGGTCTAACACAGAGGACAATAAATGATAGAGCACACAGGTAAATTTCAATCATTATAGCTGTGTCCTGGGGCAATTCACTTCATCCCTAAGAACTGTTTTGTTATGCATGAAATGGAGATGCTATCAGCTTCTTTGCCAGGTCGAAGTGAGGAGCAGATGAGATTATGGAAGCAGTACATCTTGTACAGGGCAGCCGCTAAATAAATAGTAACTGTGCACACCTTCCTCGTGTTAACGATGAGCACCTTCTGAGCACGGATTCTCTTTTACACACCTTGCCAGTCTCCACACGCTCATCGAGGTCGCTTGTACAGATTGCATGTTCAGTAAATGGAGGCCATTAGATATAGGTTGGAATCTAGGCTTTGGCTGATGACTTAGCTGAGTATTTCTGGACAAGCTACTTCACCTTTGAGTCAAAGTTCTTATCTATAAAATGGGTACACTAATGCTTATCTCATGGAGTCAGGGTAAAGATTAAGTGAGATGACCCATTTCAAGAAGGCAAAGCTTGGCACAAAGTGTCACTGAATGGTAGAATTCATTATCAAGCAGAAACCACTGCACACTGGAGCCCTGAGGCATGAACACAGCATGTGCTGTTACTGCGAATTCCTTTGGGGTAGAGAGAGAAGGAATGTAGAAAGGAGAGGTGAATTCTACTGAGAATAAGAAAGCTAAGCGGTACGCTGGAGGCAGCCCAACTCTGAGAGCTGAGTTCAGCTGCAGGTGAGAAAAGAATTCTTTGCCGGAGTAACACCATCACTGTCTGCTGGAAGCAGTCCAAGGCGACAGCCCTGCCAGACTACACTGGAAGACTGCACAACGTCCCAGGAACTTGAGCGACTTACAGATACAGGAACAGAGGATGAATGACTTGAGCAGGAAACTTCGAAGTTAAAGCTGGACCTCAGACTTAGGTCCTCTGGACAATTAGCTCAGTACTCTTCCCACTGTATCACCTGCCTTTGAAGGGAATAAGAGGCAACAATGATCCTGTCTACCCATAGAGTAAATAATGGCATTTCAGAAAGTTTAAAACATAGTCCCCCTCCAAAGACAGAATGATCATGTGTCAAAGACTTATTCAATTCATTAATGAGGAAGACAGGAGGACAACACTGGTTCAATGAATAACTGAGGCAAAGAGATTCATCTTTACAGGAAGCATGCACCAAAGTAAGTTCAATCACCTTGTTAGGTTAGAGCCCTAAGGGGCAATGAAACTGTAACCTTTCAATTACTCTTTTCCGGTGGCAAAGCTCATTTCTTTCTCTAACAGACAAATATCCATGAGCTAATGTGCAACTTCAGAGCTGTGGTCCTCACCAACAATAAATAATAAGACAAACAAAGGTTCATGCCCTAGAATTAAATATTCCTTGGGTAGGTCAATTAGATCATGCTTCAGAATAACACTGAAAGGACAGGCAATTGTTCTTCGCCAAGTTTGAATAATTGTTCAAACATATCTATTAACCTTACTTACTATGTGGTAGGCACTTTTAGCACTTTACATACATTAATTCATGTGATTATAACTACATGAGTCATAGCACCATGAGCTGCTAGCTATATCTGTCCTATTTTTACAAATTAGAAAAACTGAGGAGAGACAAATGGCTTAAATGAGTCACTCAAAGTCAAACAGCTAGTATGTGGTGTAGCACCAATTTGAACCCACGTTGATGACAGGGTCGCCAAACTTAATATGCTATTCTGCTTTACCAAAACAAAGACTATAACCCTTCAGGATAGCAGCAGGGACTATAGCGCAACATTTGCTGAAACTCCGGCATCTTGCTCATAATCAGACAGATGGGTACTCAGTATTTTCAGGCTTTGATTTTGAATCTAGATCTAAGAATAAAATAGCTAACCCTAGGGGCCAGCATTGTGGAGTAGCAGGTAAAGCTGCCATCTGTGACACTGCAATCTCATATCTCATACGGGTGCCAGTTCATGTCCTGGATGCTCCACTGCCAATCCAGCTCCCTGCTAATGTCCTAGGAAAAAAAAAAAAAAAAGATGACCCAAATGCTTGGGCTTCTACACCAATGTGGAAAACCTAGATGAAACAGCTAGATCCTGGCTTCAGCCTAGCCCAGCCCCAGCTGTTACAGCAATTTAGGGAGTAAACCAGCAGACAGAAGCTCGCTCTCGCTCTCTCTCTCTCTCTCTCTCTCTCTCCCCCTCAACTCTGTAACTCTGACTTTCAAACAAGTAAATAAATCTTAAAAAGGAAACAAACCCTGAGATAACAAATTATTAAATGCTACTATGTGCCAGACAATGAATTTGTTCATGAACTAACAATTTTAGAATCAACTTGAGACACTCAGAAGCATATAAGTACTCATACTAGGTGAAAAAAGTGACAAGGCTTTGCACTAAGACTGTTCAAAGCAAAATGGAGAGAATAAAGTAAACAAAGATTAAAAACAAAACACTATGTGCATTGTGAATTGTAAAGAATAAGGTGGTATGCAGGCTTATTACGCTCCGGGATCAGAGTCCTTGCAGGAGGACTTGGCCATACATGAATGTTTTGTCCTTAGAAATTATCAGGGGGCCGGCGTTGTGGTATAGTAGATAAAGCTGCCACCTGTGGTGCCAGCATTCCATAGGGGCACGGGTTCAAGTCTCAGCTTGATCAAGCTCTCTGCTATGGCCTGGGAAGGCAGAGGAGGATGGCCCAGGTCCTTGGGCCCCTGCACCCGCATGGGGGACCCAGAGGAGGCTCCTGGCTCCTGGCTTTGGATCAGCACAGCTCTAGCCACTGCAGTCAATTGGGGCATGAACCAGCAGATCAAAGACTTCTCTCTCTCTCTCTCTCTCTCTCTCTCTGACTCACAGACTCTCCTCCTCTCTGTGTAACTCTTCAAAATAAATAAATAAATCTTTTTAAACAAATAAATTATCAGGACTTTTTGATCATATTCAAGTCTTCTTCCTAGAACAAGGAAGAGGATGATGACATCTCTTTCCAATTCAGGCCAAGTTCAAAGGTGAATTTAGCACAGACTTTATAATAGAGCAGTAAATAGATTACAAGGATTGTAATTATTGGAAAGACGGTGACCAAGGACTCATCAGCTTGGTGTACCTGGACTTCCTTATCAACCCTGTGGCATGGTAGATGAATTCATCAAATGTTGATTACAGGGATTCCAAGATGGCGGAATAGGGAAGAAGCTTACTGCTGTAGTCCAAAAGATAATTTTTTAAAAAAGTGGGGAAAGCACAATCTCAGGGAAGAGTTAGTGAGAAAATTTCAGAGGAAATTCCAGGCAAATCAGAGAGACACCATGGATCTGTGTGGGGGGTGTGGACATGCACAGGTCAGGATCCCAGCAGCTGGGAACCTCAGCACCAGCTTTGCAAAATGAGGTGACACCAAACTGCAGCAACCCAAGCCACTGGAGACAAAGCTTCAGGATGAGCCTGGCATGAGTCAGGCATGGAGCCTAGTGGGAGACAATGTACCCGCCAACCTAGAGGGAAAAAATGGGGAGACAAAATTCTCTCTCCCCAACCACCTGGCATCAGCATCCTGTAACTAACTGAGAGAGGGTGGGTGTCAATTTGAAAGCACGTAACAGCTGTGCCAGCTTGTGTCCGGCAACCCAGCAACAAGCTAACAGGAGACACCTGAGTCTGGCTCAGAGCACTGGACACTTGTGACTGTGGGAGCCTTGTGTTCTGTGACAGACTGTGAAAACACTGTGGCTGCATGGGCAGGCACAGGGTATGGCTGGGTCTCTGAGCAGTCACTGTGGACAGCTCCACATGCTCAGGGCTCGCTGATTAGAGGCATTGTTGTGCGATCCATGTTTACACTGAGGACTGCATGTATCCTTGGCATGGCTCTTGTGGTGGCACAGATGAATATTAGACCCACTGAGGCTAGTGCTTGGGCATATATCTCCTTGCAGGAGAGGAGGTGAGCATGAGACTAAGCCAACAGAGCTGAGAAAACCCTCCCCTCTGCCTCTCAGATAAAGAAGAGAAAGAGGGAGGGAGAGAGAGAATTTTCCATACTCAACTTGGGAGCTACCTTAGACACTCCCCTCACCTTGAAACACTGAACAGAGCTCCCTGGTCACACCCAGCGCGTTTCTCTGTGTAGTCACTGAAAGAGCAGACATTCCACTATCCCACAAAGGCATACTTCAAAGATAAAAACCATCACAGGGGAAAAAAAGTATCTCCACAAATGCCTAAAGATAAACACAGAAATCCAAGAAACAAGAATAAGGAATACAACATGATACCCCCAAAAGAACACAACACTACTTCAATAGTAGAATGTGAAGATTGAGATTGAAGAAGTGCCAGAAATAGAATTCAAAAAATTAATTGCAGGGTTACTTTGAAGTAATCAGAAGCAAATACACAAATTAAAGAAATCCATAATGACATGAATAAATATTTTTCCCATGAAATTGAGATTTTAAAGAGAAATCAAATAGAAATATTGTAAATAAAGAATTTAACAGAATAAATAAAAAATGCAGTGGAAAGCCTAAAAAACAGAGTCAGTGAGGCAGAAGAAAGAATATTCAAGTTAAAAGACAAATCTCTGGAAATTTTACAGACAGACTAAAAGATAAAAAGATAAAAGATAGAAGATAGAAGAAGAAGAGGGAGGAAGAGGAGAAAGAAAGAAAGAAAGAAAGAAAGAAAGAAAGAAAGAAAGAAAGAAAGAAAGAAAGAAAGAAAGAAAGAAAGAAAGAAAGAAAGAAGGAAGGAAGGAAGGAAGGAAGGAAGGAAGGAAGGAAGGAAGGAAGGAAGGAAGGAAGGAAGGAAGGAAGGAAGGAAGGAAGGAAGGAAAGAAGGAAAGAAGGAAAGAAGGAAGGAAAAAAAACTAAAAAACAGTGTTGAGGGCCAGCTCCATGGCGCATAAGGTTAATCCTCCACCTGCAGTGCCAGCATCCTATATGGGCTCAGGTTCTAGTCCTGGCTGCCCGTCTTCCAATCCAGCTCTCTGCTATGGCCTGAAAAAGCAGTAGAAGATGGCTGAAGTGCTTGGGCCTCTGCACCTACGTGGGTGACCAGGAAGAAGCTCCTGGCTCTGGCTTCAGATCAGCGCAGCTCCGGCCATTGCAGCCATCTGGGGAGTGAACCAATGGAAGGAAGACCTTTCTCTCTGTCTCTCCCTCTCACTGTCTGTAACTCTACCTCTCAAATAAATAAATAACATCTTGAAAAAAAAAAGTGTTGTAGATTTATGAAATGCTATCAAATGAATCTTAAGAGTTCCTGAAGGCATGCAAAGAGAAAATGGATTAAAAGGCCTTTTTATTGAAATAATTACAGAAAACTTCACTAATTTGGAGAAAGGACCATCCAAGTACAGAAAGCACAGAGAATCCCTAATAGACATGACCAGAAAAGATCTTCACCATGACACATTATAGTCAAATTCCCCACAGAAAAACATAAAGAAAAGATTCTAAAATGTACCCGAGGGAAATGCAATGCTTTGAGGATCTCCAATTAGATCCACAGCTGACATGTCATCAGAAACCATATAGGCCAGGAGAGAATGGCAAGATAAATTTCAATCTTAGAGAAAAAAACTGTCAACCCAGAATACTGTACCCTGCAAAGCTCTCATTTACCAATGAAGGTGAGATAAACACCTTCCAAAACAAACATAAATTGAAAGAATTTGTCACCATTCGTCCAGCCTTATAAAAGATGAGTAAGGATGTGATACACATAGAAACACAGAAATATGGGAATCACTGTGAAAGAAAATGAAAGCAAAAAATTTCCCAGCAAAAGTATAAAGGAAACCTAAAGTAAACAATAGGAATACTTATGGGAAAATGGCAGAATAAAGTCATTACTTAGCAATAGTCACCTTTAACGTAAATTACTTCAACTCTCCAGTTAAAAGATATAGACTGGCTTAATGGATTAAAAAAGAAAATATCAATTTGCTACCTACAAGAAACACATATCATCAACAAAGATGCACACATCCTGAAAGTGGAAGAATGGAAATATATATTCCATGCTAACAGAAACTAAAAAAGAGCTGGTATAGCCATCCTAATATCAGACAAAATAGAATTTAACACTTAAACTGATAAAAGAGACAAAAAGGGCATTATGTAATGATTAAGAGATCAATTCAACAGGAAGATGTAACTATTATAAATGTATAAGCACCTAATTATAGTAGGACACCTGGCTACTTACAAGAAACATTAATGAATCTAAAGGAAGATACAGACTTCCTTTAGAAGGAACTAAACTAAAAAACACTGTTGGAGATTTATGAGATACTATCAAATGAGTCTTAGGAACTATAACTGTATATGCACCTAATTACAAGGCACCAGGCTATTTATTTTTTTTAAGGGAGAGTGTTTATTGGGGAAACCCAGCAGGCTGGAGGGAATGGGTAAAGAAGGAAAAGAGAGAGAAGGAGAGTATAAGAGAAACAGAGAGGAGAGGAGTTAGTGAGGAGAGAAGAGAGAGAAGAGAGACTAGAAGGGGAGAGGAGAGCAGAGAAGAGGAGCCAAGAGAGAGGAGAGAGCAGAGAGCAGGAGAAGAGCCAAGAGAAAAACGTATTCAGGAACAGGCCCTTTTAAAACTTTGCCTGAGGGCAGGCAGGGAAGCAATAGCATCGAATCACATTAGGATGGGGGTGGAGCTTGACAACAGCAGTTGGGCCATGTGGCCATCTGGCTTTCAGCAATGGCAGTGTGAGCCAGGGCATAGGATGTAAATCAGGGTGTAGATTGTGCCATAGATAAAACTCTGCCATTTTCCTAACATTCCCCCCATTTTTTTTTTTTTATAAAGCAGGCATTGTACGGGATTTCATTAGTCCCAAAAGTCTAGGAGGTAGAGGGATGATGATCAAAGCACCAGACTATTTAAAAGATATGTTAAGGGACTTAAAGGGAGACTTAGATTCCAATACAATAGTATTGGGGGACTTCAATACTCCACTTTCTGCAATGGACAGATCAAGCTGACAGAAAATCAGCAAGGAAACAATAGTCAATCAACACTATAGATCAAATGGACATAATGCTATCTACAGAACCTGTCATCCTACAGACACAGAATACACATTCTTCTCATCAGTGTATGGAACTTTCTCTAGAATAGATCACATGCTAGGCCATAAAGCAAGTCTCAGAAAATACAAAAATATTGAAATAATAGCATGCATCTTCTCTGATCACAATGGAATGAAGCTGGAAATCAACAACTCAAGAATCACTACAATATATGTAATCACGTGGAGACAGAACAACATGCTCCTGAATGAACAGTGGGACACTGAAGAAATCAAAAAATTTCTGGAAACAAATGAAGAAGACAATACAACATATAAAAACTTCTGAGATACAGCAAAATCAATATTAAGAGAAAATTTTACAGAAATTGGTGCCTACATCAAGAAATTGGAACCCATAAGAGCATTTCAGGCATGGAAAGCCAAGACAATGGGGGAAAAATGTCCTAGATGAAGGATCTCTGTGAGTCAGACACCAGTGGAAAGAAAGGACCATCAAAGAAGGATATACTTTTCTCTTAAGGGAGGAAAGAACTATTTGATTATGGCCTTGTCTAAATACTGATGGAGACTGTGGATTCCAAAGGTTTCCATACCCTTGGCAGCTCATATCAAGAGACTCAGTTGATCATTGACATCATACATAACAGCATTAATTATTAAATTATCAAGATTCATTGTACACTTACTTCCCATGTAGGGCTTCTGTCCTCAATGAGTTGTATTATGAGAATTACTCTCAAACAGTTTTTTTGTATGTGTGCATGTACGTGCAAATTGTTGAAATTTTTACTTAGCATAGAGTTGGTCTTCTGTGTATAAAGTTAATTGAAAATGAATATTAATGGACAATGGGAATGGGAATGGGAGAGGGAAGAGGAAGTAGGGTGGGAGTGGGGGTGGGAGTGCGGGTACAGTGTGAAGAATCACTATATTCCTAAAGTTATACTTACGAAACTTGTACTCTTTAAATAAAAGGTTTCTTTGGGGAAAAAGGGAAAAAGCAATGGGATTTAATTTCAATTCTATTCCTATTTTGGGTTTTTAGATGTAATTACTAAGAAACACTGTTCTCATAAATAGATAGAATTTTGTTATAACAGGAAAAAAAATAAATTGGAAAGGTACCAAATAAATGAACTATCAATGTATTTCAAGGACCTAGAAAAAACCGCAAACCAAACCCAAAATTAGTAGGAGAAAAGATATAATTAAAATTAGAGAAGAAATAAACAAAATTGAAACA
This sequence comes from Oryctolagus cuniculus, assembly GCF_051225735.1. NCBI lineage: Eukaryota > Metazoa > Chordata > Mammalia > Lagomorpha > Leporidae > Oryctolagus > Oryctolagus cuniculus. The sequence goes on along the minus strand of NC_142872.1, from coordinate 43,443,328 downwards.
AAAAATAAATACAATTAGGGAAACAAAAAGCTTTTTTATTTGAAAAAATAAACAAAATTGACACACCACTGGCCCAACTAAACAAAAAAAGAGGGAGAAGACCCAAATCAGTAAAATTAGAGATGAAAAAGTAAATGTAACAACACACACCACAGAAATAAAAAAGAATCATCAGAAATTACTAAAAAGCTGTATGCCAACAAACCAGGAAACCTAGAAGAGATAGATCCCTGGACACATACAACCTACCTAAACTGAGCCATGAAGACACAGAAAACCTAAACAGACCCACTACCAAGAAGGAAATTGAATCAGTAATAAAGACCCTCCCCCCCAAAAAAAGCCCAAGACCAGATGGCTTCACTGTTGAATTCTACCAGACATTTAAAGGAGAATCGACCCCAATTCTTCTCAAGCTATTCAAAATAATTGAAAGGAAGGGATTCCTCCAAAACTCCTTCTATAAAGCCAGCATCACCTTAATTCCTAAATCCAAAAAAGATTCAACAGAGAAAGAGAACTAAAGACTAACTTCCCTGATGAACAGACTCAAAAATTCTCACCAAAATACTAGCTAATCAAATACAACAACAGGTCAGAAAGATAATTCACCCAGACAAAGTGGGATTTATCCCTGATATTCAGGAATGGTTCAACATTCACAAATCAATGCGATACATCACATTAACAAGTTGAAGAGTAAAAAACACATGATTATCTAAATAGATGCAGAGAAAGCATTTGACGAAATACAACACTCTGCCATGCTGAAAACTTTAAGCAAATTGGGAATAAAAGGAACATTTCTCCACACAATCAAAGCAATTTATGACTAACCCATGGCCAGAATCCTATTGAATGAGGAATAGTTGGAAGCATTCACAATGAGATCTGGACCTAGACAAGGATGCCCACTCTGACCACTGTTATTCAATATAGTCCTGGAAGTTTTAGCCAGAGCTATCATGCAAGAAAAAAAAATCAAAGGGATACAAACTGGGAAGGAGAAAGTCATACTATCCCTATCTTCAGATGACATGTTTCTATAAATAGAGGATCCAAAAGACTCCACTGAGAGGCTACTGGAACTCATAAGAGTTTGGTAAAGCCAAAGTATAAAAAATTAACACACAAAAATCAATAGACTTTGTATACACAATGCCATGGCTGAGAAAGACCTTCTAAGATCAATCTCATTCACAGTAGCTGCAAAAAAGTCAAATACTTTGGAGTAAATTTAACCAAGGACATCAAATATCTCTATGATGAGATTGCAAAACATTAAAGAAGGAATAAGAGAAGATAAAAAAAAGTGGAAAAATCTTCCATGTTTGTGGATTAGAACAATCAATATCAAAATGTCCATATTAATGAAAGCAATTTACAGATTCAATGTAATACCAATCATAATACTAAGGACGTTCTTCAAGACAGAGGAAAAACAATGCTGAGACCCCTACCATACACCTTACACAAAAATCCACTCAAAATGGATCAAAAACCTAAATGTACAACCCAATACCATCAAATTATTAGAGAACATCAGGGAAATGCAAATTTAAATCTCAGTGAAGTTTGGCCTCACCCCCATTAAAATGGCTTTCATATAGTAATCAATAAGAAACAAATGCTGGCAAGGATATGGGGAAAAAGGTACCCTAATTCACTGTTGGTGGGGATGTAAACTTGGTAAAGCCACTGTGCAAGACAGTGTGGAAATACCTCAGAAATCTGAATATAGACCTACTAAATGACCCCGGCTTCCCACTCCTGGGAATTTACCCAGGGGAAATGAAATCAGCATGTGAAAGAGTTATCTGTACCCCCATGTTTATTGCAGCTCAATTCATAATAGGAAATATATGGAATCAACCCAAATGTCCTTCAACTAAAGACCAGATAAAGAGATTCAAGGATAGGTATGCCATGGAATACTACACAGTGATAGAAAAAAAATAAAATTCTGTTGTTTGCAACAAAATGGATGCAACTGGAAAACATCATACTTAGTGAAGTAAGCCAGTCCCAAAAGGACAAATAATATATGTTCTCCCTGATCTGTGGTAACTAATAGAGCACCTAAAAGGTAATCTATAGAAATGATATTGACACTTTGATATGCAATGATTTTGAACAGCCCTTGTCTCAACTGTTGAGAAAAAGCTTTCTTTTTCATACTAACTGTTGAACTCTTTACTTAATATAGTTAATATTATGTGTATAAAGTTAATTGAAAATAGATCTTAGTAAGAAATAAAATAGGAATAGGAGAGGGAGGAGGAAGAAGGATGGGAGTGCAGGTGGGAGGGCGAGTGGGGTGGTAAGAATTACTATGTTCCTAACGTATTTACGAAATGCATGAAGTTTTTATACATTACATAAAAGGTTTCTGGGTAAAGAATAAAAATTTTTGAGCCGGCGCCGTGGCTCAATAGGCTAATCCTCCACCTTGCGGCGCCGGCACACCGGGTTCTAGTCCCGGTTGGGGCGCCGGATTCTGTCCCGGTTGCCCCTCTTCCAGGCCAGCTCTCTGCTATGGCCAGGGAGTGCAGTGGAGGATGGCCCAGGTGCTTGGGCCCTGCACCCCATGGGAGACCAGGAAAAGCACCTGGATCCTGGCTCCTGCCATCGGATCAGCGCGGTGCGCCGGCTGCAGCGGCGGCCATTGGAGGGTGAACCAACGGCAAAGGAAGACCTTTCTCTCTCTGTCTCTCCCTCACTGTCCACTCTGCCTGTAAAAAAAAAAAAAAAAAAAAAAAGAATAAAAAAAAAGAATAAAAAAAGAATAAAAATTTTTTAAAAAGTGTTGGCTATATATCCATTTAAATAACTAAATTAATTAAATAGCTGTTTTTGCTAAGATTATATTAGGTGCAACCAAGTAAAATAACCTATTAGTTACTAAGACATACATATTTAAGAATTCCATGTTGAATGGAGGAAAGAATAAGTTGGCGTTTTTTGTCAGCCACTCAACTCAATTCCCCACTGCTGGTGTTAAGTATTAAATATCTGTTACCAAGGCAAGAGCAGAATTTCTTCAAGAAAGATCGAAGACCCACACTTTTAAGTATTCTGACTCCTATTTCCTCCTGAGAAGGAAGCTTCTTGCCAGCTATAAAGAAGAAAATTAGACCCATGAAGTCACTGAGTAATAGTGAACCTGGCAGGGAGAAAGTCGATGACGTATTTTATGGAATTAAACCTGTTCTCTGTTTATACAGACTTTATGTGCTTTAGATAACATAGCATGAACCAATCTACCTGGAGCTACTGACACTCAGGAGTTAACCTAACATGTCAATGCTTCCTGTAACTAGCAGACACGAAGTTCAGACTTGTTCTCCACTCTTTCCCATAATTACTATCATATGATTCTGTGCATACCTGATAGCCAGAGGATTCTGGATATGCCTTACTCACCAAGACACCCCAGTAACTTAACAGTGTCTGGAGCACAGAAAAAAAAGTCATAAATGCTCAACCCTCTGGGCATCTGTCCTCTGCCTCCAAACCAAGACTCCTTTGACCTGGAAGTTCCCATTATAGCAAGTGGGCAAAAAGGAGCTACATGTCATGCTTCCCAGCTTAAAGAAGAGCTTTGGTTACCTCACCCTGACAGAAAGTCAATGGGAAGCCATGTGATTTGTAGAGCCTGGCTTTATCAAACAAAGATGGATGACCAAAGTCCAGCTAGCCTCTGGGGTAAGGTGGCATTGGGCCAGCAAGCTCTTCTGGGAGGGTGAAACGGACAAAGCATAGCAAATTTTAATGCAGCTCCAAACCTTTTCTGAAGGGAATTTACTTTCGAAGCTTTTATCTTGGGTCTTTTCATTGCTGAGGTCTGCATCTTTCCATCTGACAACTCCAAGCTGGTGCCCAAGAGGGGACAGTATAGGCTTTTGAGCCTCTCTCTCTCTTTTCTCGCTCTTTCTCTGTTTAAGCTAGACGCTTCTAATTCTCAAGATGAGCTCATGCAAAACTGATTGAACTGGCAGAAATATGTAGCAATTTGTAAAGTCCAACTGTTTTTTGTTATTTCCAAACAGAACTAGGGTTTTCAAAATAGCTTATCCATACACTACTGTGTGTGCTTGGTAGGGGGAGAGGTTTTGTGTTTCTATGTTCCAGAACTGTTTGCAAATTAAATGCCAAAACATCCTCTAGGCTAGAGGTTGACAAACTTAACCTGTTCTTGTGATAAAGTCGTATGGGAACACAGCCATGCTTTCTTGCATACATGTTATCTATGACTGCTTTTGTGTTACAATGGCAGAGCTGGGCAATGTGCAAACACAGTATGGCTGGCAAACCCTACCATATTCACTACCTAGAACTTCAGAGAGAAATGCAGATCATCCCTGACCAGGCTTACAATACATTTTACATTCTCTCCAGGTGTACAAAAGAGGAAATTTCCCTGGCATGCTACAATAGAAACTTCTCTGCGTATGACAATCTAAGGAACTAGCATGAAAAATATAATATGGTTACACCTATTTTACCACCACAGTTTGATTTTTCACCTCAGTCAAGATCTTTTGCAGATTGTGAGCATATGACCCACTACAGAGGAAATATTTTTCAGTCTTCAAAACAACAGGTTCAAAAACTATGCTATATATAGAGAAGGAATTTGCTAAATTCTTCAGCTCCCTCTTAGCAAATCCAGGGTTGTTCGGGCTGCTTTCAAAAAGAAAGAGTGACCTCTATCCCTGCACCTAATGGCCACTTATAGCCAGAATAAAGAAACACATTTTGGGCCCGGTGCCATGGCGCACTAGTTTAATCCTCTGCCTGCGGCGGCAGCATCCCATATAGGCACCGGGTTCTAGTCCTGGTTGCTCCTCTTCCAGTCCAGCTCTCTGCTGTGGCCCGGGAAGGCAGTGGAGGATGGCCCAAGTGCTTGGGCCCCTGCCCCGGCATGGGAGACCGTGAGGAAGCACCTGGCTCCTGGCTTCAGATCGGCACAGCTCCAGCCATTTTGGCCATTTGGGGAGTGAACCAATGGAAGGAAGACCTTTTTCTCTGTCTCTCTCTCTCTCTCACTAGCTGTAACTCTACCTGTCAAAGAGTAGAGTTACATTTTTCTATGTACAGGAGGGACTTTGTGAACCTGACTAGAAACTATAGTTACTCTTAGATATGCACTAGGGCTGATTATAGGACACTTCCTTCCCCAGATACCAAAGTGTCTGGATGCTCAGGTCCCTTAGAAAATGGCATAGGATTTGCATATAAACCTATGCACATCCTTCCACACACTTTAAATCAGCTTAATTGTAAACATGTGCAGGCTTTAAACATGTGTACATGTTCAGCACACAACCATGTCTGCTCTGAGTATTTTTCAGTCTGCAGTTGGTTCAATCAATCTGCAGACATTGAATCCATGAATACAGAGATCAAATGTATACTGAAGCTACTTGATCACTTTTTAGATACATACTTCTAATGCTGACTCCCTATGCTGTCACTGTACTAGTTTCCATATTCCCAAGGAAAAGTTGGCCTTCTGGCCTCTACTCATTTACTTCTCAGGGCCAAAAGTTCCATGTGGAGGGTACACAGAAAAGGCAATGAGGAAAGTGAAGGTTAAAAAAAGTAAAAAAAACACATTGCCAGAAAATGGGAAAATGTACTTCTCATCTGATAAACTTGTAGTTGGTTCATTTGTTCTTTCTTTGATTCATGTATTCATTTTACTCATTTAATAGATATTTAATAAGCACCTAAAATATGTTGAGCATTGACCTAAATTCTGGAGACAAAGAAGGTAACAGAATAGACAAGGTTGCTACCTCCTAGGGTTTATGTTTTAATGTGAGGAAAGATAATAAACAAATAAATGGATAAAAATGCAAATCATCTTCATTTCTGTGAAGGAAACCATCAGAGTGAACCTATAAAGGATAACAGGGAACCTATCTGGAACTTTCTCTGCCTAACACAGCATATGCTACAACAATGTGCTTTTTTTTTTTTTTTTTAATAATGTGGTGCTCAACAGTAAAACAAAAAACTAAAAATGCCCTGTTTGTTGTCACTTCTATATGGCCAGTTCAGGCCAACTCTGACTTGTAGAACAAGACTAAAAGGAAGAGAAGAAAGGCTAAGGTGGTATTCCTTGACTCCAACAGAATTACTACAGATGAAAAAAGAAATTCTCCTTTGAGAGCATTTGCAATGACAAGGCATGCACCTGTCAAGCTGATAAGAAAGTCAGAAATCAGTGGTTCAGACAAATGGATCTCAAAAGAGATCTATTCATCCAAGACAAGATTATCTTTTTTAAAAGACTTATTTATTTATTTGAGGGGCAAAACAACAGAGGAAGAGGATAATAATGAAAGAGGAGACGGAGGGAAGTCTTCCATCTACTGCTCCACTCCACTCCCCAAATGGCTATAACAGTGAGGTATGGACCAGGCAGAAGCCATGAGCCAGAAACCTTATCCTGGTCTCCCATGTGGGTAGCAGGGATCTAAGTATTTGAGCCATCTTCCGCTGCCTTTCCAGGTGCATTAGCAGACAGCTGCATCAGATGGAGCACTCGGGATGAGCACTCCAATATGGGATGCCTGAATCAAAGGCAGCAGCTTAATCCACCATGCTACAATTTCAGCTCCACAAGACAATATTCTTACACTCATATAACTTTCAGCAAGTTCTTAGCTTCTCCAAACTTCAATGCCTCATCTTTACAGTGGGTATAAAAACAGAACCTACTTTTTAGTATCATCACAAGGATTCAGTGGATTAACTAAATGAAAGTCACTTAATACCAAGCTCTGGATGTTGCACACATTGAGTAAAGGGTAGCATCACTTGGAATTTATGCCTCCGCCCTTATTTGTGTAATGAAGATAACAATACTTACCTCAAGCACTGATAGGGGGACTAAATGAATTAATCCACATAAAGCATGTAAAACATCACAGCCTACAGTAAGGACTTAATAAATATTGGCCTTTAGTTAATTAGTATCATTATTAATCTGACTCACATGCTGGTGACAGTGGTAGTGAAGCCATCCCATTTTTAAAGCAGCAATAATGACTTTGAGTCCTGGATTTCTGAGCAAATTCTGCAAAAGAATTGGATTAGCTGAGCCCAACCCACCTTGACCACTGATTTGTCTGTAATTTATTCATCACTTGAGATTGATGGAATGGGGGGACAGAATGGATGAGTTACAGGAACCCACTGATAATTTTAAGTATCACTATCATGAATTAATCACCTTTTCCAAATTTATTTATTCAATAATGATATTCTCCAATTTTATTTATTCAAATTAATTTCATTTTCAAAATTATATTCTTTGTATTACCGTACTATTTCTTTAATTCCTACTATTGGAAGAGGACCAAAATTTGCAAAATCATATATTGTCTTTCATCTGTTCATTCTCAAATTCTACATCTGCACTGGACTACAAATTCTACTAGGTAAGGAGCCACATTGGTTAGGGTCTTAGGCCATCCCTAATGCCTTTATGTATCTATCACAGATGTGCAATTACAGGGATGCAGAAAAGCAAGGGGAAAAAATAGTAGTGGCTAAAGGTCTTTGTCTTCCCAGTACAAGTTTCTCCAGCTTTGGATAAGGGGACTTCTACATCACCCAATGCAATCAATCACAGTAAAGTATCCAGCAGTTGGTACAGAGATGAGCACATGACTTCATCTGAGCCAACAAGTCCTTCCTCCAATTTTTCTGGCTGGAGTTTTTAGGAGAATTTCCTTTTCTCTCAATGGTTATCTGATCACAGATTATTCCTTTAAATGGGAAATGCCCTATCTGGGACATCAGCATGTCTGGTCACCAAGGTTACCTCTAAACCTGCCATATTTCTACAATTTGCTTAGACAAATGCATTCCCCTATTGCTTAATCTACTTCAAGTCTCCTTTCTCTCCATACATCCAAAAATCTAAAAAGGCTCTAGGAAGGGATGATCAAGCTCATTATTAACAATAGAAATGACAACATAACTTTCTTCTGGAGACCCCACCACATGTCACTCACGGTATTAAGTATGTTTTTCTGTATCATTTCATTATTCACAAGTCCATGAGGTAGGTACTAACATTATCCCCTTTTTGCACAATGGAAACAGGCAGAGATATCAATTAACTTTCCCCGGGACATAGAGCAAGGAGGTAATTGACATCAGAGCTTATCTCATACGTATGTCAAAGAGAGCACATATCCAAATACCGTTCCTGCACTATTGCTATTAGGATTACTGGGCAGTGGGAGGCTTCTTTGAAATACAGACCAACAGACTGCACCTTAATTTACTGAATCAGAAGTTTCATGGGGAGAAAGAATTACAGTTTATTAGACTGGTAGGTCTATCTTTAGATTCCCTAGAGAACAGAATAAACTGAATTCTTGGGATTACATTCTCACCATTACAGTCACTATTCACCAAAACCAACGAGTCAAATTAATGGCAGTATTACTTCCATCCTTCATGGCAGAATTACAGGGAGTATGAGGAATGAAGGAAGGACAAAAGTACAGAAAACAATCAGGACATCATGTCCCCAATCTTATCCCTCCTTCCATATCCAGTTGGAGCCACTGACTTTATAAATCGACAATAAAGAAGGTTAGAAACTGAGATTACCAAATAATATAAATAATTCTCCTTTAGCCTACCTTCATATGTGGCTTTGAACTCCAAAGACATAATCTTCACACAAGTTCTTCATTTTAACAACTTAAGGCAGGTGCTCTGAGAGCATTTTGAGCTCCAAGAAGAATCAAGTTAGAAGAGGTCCAATTTCACCTTTCCACAATTTCTCTGAAATGCTTTCCTTTCTCTCATTCCAAAAGTTACATTTTAATTTTGTTCTCACATTTGAGTTGTTTTGGGCTTTCCACCACCAAAGCAATGTTTTCTTACCAATGCTTCATTGGCTTGTGTTTCATTTATTCCACCTCATCTCCTACTAAGTTTCTCCCTGGAAAGGTTTTACACGTATGCTGCAGCCTCCCCTCTTCCCTGACCCACCACTAGGAGATGATGGGCACCTATACTCATTACTTTACAGTCACCCTCCACCAGCAAAACTGCATTTCTAACTAAAAGAGGGAATAATGACTATGAATGCTGGAGTTCAGTACCTGGCTAGGATGAACAACACCAGCAGATCATATCTGGGTTTTTATAAACCTCTTCCTTTTTTTAAAAAAGATTTAATTATTTATTTGAAAGGCAGAGCTACAGAGAGGCAGAGGCAAAGACAGAGAAAGGTCTTCCATCCACTGGTTCACTCTCCAGATGGTCGCAACAGCCAGAGCTGAGCCCATCAAAAGCCAGGAGCCAGGAGCTTCTTCCTGGTCTCCCACATAGGTCAGGAACCCAAGAACTTGGGCCATCTTCTACTGCTTTCCCAGGCCATAGCAGACAGCTGGATTGGAAGTGAGCAGCTGGGACTCGAACAAGCGCCCATATTGGATGATGACATCATAGGCAATGACTTTACCCACTACAACACAGAGTTGGCCCCTAAACCTCTTCTTCTTCTTGTTTTGTTTTATTCTGTTTTTTTTTTTTTTATAAAGGGATGTTTTCCCTCTTCTATTCTTTTTTTTTTAAGCTTTATTTATTTATTTGGAAGGCAGAGTTAGAGAGGCATAGACAGAGGCAGAGAGAGAGAGAGTCTTCCATCCACTGGTTCACTCTCCAGATGGCCACAATGGCCAGAGCTGAGCCCATCAAAACCAGGAGCAAGGAACTTCTTCCTGGTATCCCTCATGGACGCAGGGGCCCAAGGACTTGGGTCACCTTCTACTGCTTTCCCAGGCCATAGCCATGAGCTGGATCAGAAGTGAAGCAGCTGGGACTCAAACTGGTGCCCATATGGGATGCCCGCACCACAGGCAGTGACTTTATCTGCCTTACTTACTTTATGCCAAAACACTGGCCCCTAAACCTCTTCATAATTCACTCATTCTTCTGTGAAGAGATTGAAAATCCATTTTCTGCTATAGTGGCCCCTAAAATTAACAATAGAGGAGTCAAAACCCTCTAAACCTAAAACATCCAAAGATTTTTAACTAGATACATGGTAGCCCAAGTCTATTAGAATAACAATTTCACAAAAATTTCCTAAGTCCCAACATTGTCATATCTCTCCCAGTTTCCTCTAAATTCATAGCTACCACCACCAATCACTAGAGCAACCCACCCAAGAAATGAGATGAAATTTTCTTATGGGTAACATGTTTAGGGTCTTGGTCATCATTTGATATTTTAAGACTTACATCACCACCAAACAGACCTCATCCATACTCCATGATTTATATTCCACTAAATAGGTACCTTACTTTCAAACTCTAAATAGCCAAATTTAACATGTTGTACAACTTATCCTACCACTTAAGTCCTCCAGACTGTGGCAGAGGCATATTAAGATACTCAGAAACAAAAGGAAAATCATTTGGCAAATACAAGGCTGCTTAAAAAATTTCATAGAAAACTAGAACTTTAAAAAGTTTATATCAGTGCAAAAGTAATTTGAAACTGATAGTTTTTAATAATATGCATTTTCCAAGAACTTTATTTTATTTTTTTATTTTTTGACAAGCAGAGTGGACAGTGAGAGAGAGAGACAGAGAGAAAGGTCTTCCTTTGCCATTGGTTCACCCTCCAATGGCCGCTGCGGCCGGTGCCCTGCGGCCAGGGCACCGCGCTGATCCGATGGCAGGAGCCAGGTACTTCTCCTGGTCTCCCATGGGGTGCAGGGCCCAAGTACTTGGGCCATCCTCCACTGTACTCCCGGGCTACAGCAGAGAGCTGGCCTGGAAGAGGGGCAACCAGGACAGAATCCGGCGCCCCGACCAGGACTAGAACCCGGTGTGCCAGCGCCGCAAGGTGGAGGATTAGCCTAGTGAGCCGCGGCACTGGCCCCAAGAACTTTTTGAAGAAGCCTCTTCTGTGATCCTTCAAACTTCCCTGCCTTGAGAAAATAGTGTAAGGCAGAAAGCAGAGAATGGTAAAGGATGAAATGGAAATATTTCTTTCTTTCTGTTTTACTCTGCTTATATTTGAATAATACATCTTGATGTATTATTGAACTATTTAATATTCCTCAACTCATCTTCCTAACTTGGACAGTACCTGGAACAATTAACAGTACAGTATTAACTAGCAATAGTGACAAATAATAATCACCTCCCCTGAGACACCACCATTGGGCCAGTTTCCTGGCATGATTGCCTTACTTATAATGAAAGCTAATAAGAGAGGGGATTTTCACCATGGTATTATGTGAAAAGGAAGTTCTACTTAGTGTTGAACAGGCACATTGAGTATTGCCTACTAAATGATCCAGACAGGGTCTTTTCTAACCCATTTTGGACCTGATTGAGGACTAAGTTCTTAGTGTTGATGACACAAAAGTAACAGCCAATCCCAACAAAAATATTCTAATCCATCTTTGATCCAATCAGAGATTGATAGACTTTCACCTTTCTTAAATAAAATTTATTTCTCAGACTAGAGCCAACTCTTCTGTTTTCCTTTGGGGGAAACTGAAGTAGTTCCTAAGGAATGTGGGTTTCCCTTGCCTAGCAAACAATCAAGTCAGCTTTACCATGGACTCTTTAAGTAGTCAATGGATCTGTTATGTGATATGTCATACCTACTTCTTTGATTCTTTTATACTGCTCAATATATGAGCATAATTTATCATGAGTTGGGAACATCAAACCAACCATCCATCCACATATTTGATTTTCTGTCCATCCAATAAATACTGTAATATTTTCCAACATTTTTTTTTTTGACAGGCAGAGTGGACAGTGAGAGAGAGACAGAGAGAAAGGGCTTCCTTTTGCTGTTGGTTCACCCTCCAATGGCTGCCACGGCTGGTGCGCTGCGGCCGGCGCACCATGCTGATCCGATGGCAGGAGCCAGGTGCTTCTCCTGGTCTCCCACGGGGTGCAGGGCCCAAGTACTCGGGCCATCCTCCACTGCACTCCCTGGCCACAGCAGAGAGCTGGCCTGGAAGAGGGGCAACCGGGACAGAATCCAGTGCCCCGACCGGGACTAGAACCCGGTGTGCCGGCGCCGCAAGGCGGAGGATTAGCCTAGTGAGCCACGGCGCCGGCCTTTCCAACGTTTTAATTATCAAAATATACATTAGACTACATTACTTCACAGTGGAGCAGAGATGAAGCTGCTAGAGGTGAAAGGGAACTGACTGGGGCCGTGGCTCACTTGGTTAATCCTCTGCTGCGGCGCTGGCATCCCATATGGGTGCTGGCCTGGGAAAGCAGTAGAAGATGGCCCAAGTCCTTGGGCCCCTGCACCCACATGGGAGACTGGGAAGAAGCACCTGGCTCCTGGCTTCAGATTGGTTCAGTTCCAGCCGTTGCGGCCATTTGAGGAGTGAACCAACGGAAGGAAGACCTTTCTCTCTGTCTCTCCCTCTCACTGTCTGTAACTCTACTTCTGAAATAAATATATAAAATCTTTAAAAAAAAAAAAAAAAAGAAAGGGAACTGACCACCTCTGTCCACAAATGGACCTTCCCAATGGCTAAGTGATCAGTATATCAGCGTACCTATCATCCACTTGGGACTCTCATTTGTGCCAAGGCCATCTGGTTGGGGTGACTTTGAGCTACTATAGTTGCACCAAGAACCAGAAGAAACCACCAAGACAAATTAACAAGTATGGCCCTGGCCCTCATGGAATTTACAGCCAAGTGAGTATTTCAAGAGTAATGTGTGATACAAAAGAGGAATTATGGGACTTGTGCAAGCACATGATAGCAGATCCACCTGATCTGGGAAGCCTTTTAGAGCTCAGTGAACTTTGGAAGTGATCCAAAAGAACTAGGTCAGAATTCAGCATTGAGAGGAGGTGAAAGTTCTGTTACAGAGATAACACTACAGAAGGGGTTAGATGTGCTAATTTGGCCTTCCTCATTTTGATAGACAGGAACAATACCTAACTCCTTACTGTCTTCGAGATCATTGAGCACTGCACCATACTGCACATATAACAAATTTTTATGTATCCAAAAGCTTTTCCATCACTAAAATAAATTGTTGAGTTAGGAAGTAATTATATTGAAAAACAGAGCAAAACAACGCTATTACCCTGAACTATCTTGAAGTTAAACTTAAACCCTTCTTAGCTTTTTACTCTTAGATTTAATAAGCACTCTCACGCATCCTATTTTGCTCAAGGTCAACACCAATGAAGTTAATGAAAATCTTCCTGTTTGGAATCAGTCCCCGATGTGCTACACACAACCTTTAAGACTTACTTATTTCTCTGTGCGGTGCTCTCAATCTGTACGGCAGAGGAAAAGTAGCTTGTGTCCAGTTTGAGTTTTGCCTTTAGCTGTCAGTCCCTTATTCTGGCCTTGGGTTTTTTACTGATAAAATGAGGAGAGTAACCTCTATGGTCCTTCTTTCAGTTCCAACTTGCAACACAGCTGAGTACAAGTGGAAGCAACATGCCTGAAGGAAAGGAAGCCTGAATGACAATGAATTCTGTTTAAATAGCATTCTCATTACAAATAACCCCTGGGAAAGAAACACACAGTCCCAGGAGAACAGCACCTGGTGATGGTGGTGAACAGAAGGCAGGAAGAGAGGTAGGGGCTGGGCCCACAAAGATGGAAACAAATGAATCAGCACTTTTGAAGCAACTTCTTCTGTTTATCCCATTTCTCCTTCCCTCCATTGAGTAAACAGATTCATGATCCATGTGGAGATTTTTAAGGCCATTTTCAATTATAATGACTTTTCATTTATATTTGGCAGAAAGACCAGAGAAACAAAGGATGCTTCAGTATTTTTACAAGAAAAGATGCTTAAAGGGCCAGAGTGGATTGCTCATTAAAAAAGAAAAGGCCACTCCCTGCATAGCAACAACACACATGGCAACCAGAAATACTAGGAAGCCAAGTTCACCCCCATTTAGGTAAAAGGATGAAAACTGTCAAAAGATGACAATGCTATCATTTCAGGATTAACACCTGTCAAGGAGAAAAGGAAATGAGCAGAGGTGCATAATCTGTCTGAGAGTCAAGGTCAGAGGCAAGCAGGTCCTTATTTTATTCATTTTTCTAAAGGTACAGAAAGATTACATCCAGCAGATGGAGGCTTTTAGCATTAAATAAGCTCCTGTGGCTGCGTTTACTCGCAACACAAGGACAAGAAATATACAGCTCTAGTTGGCCATCTGGTTCTTAATGTGAAGGTAGAGGCCAAGGCAAGTTTTTTTTTCAACTTTAGGTTTTTGAATTTACAGAATAATCATTATTATTTTTAAGCACAGACATCATTAACAACTCCCATACTGCATTGTTTATGCGAAGGTCTATGCATATTGTATGAAGCTTTTGCCAAAATGATAATACCAGGTGTCAACATACACATCTCAATAGCCCTTAAAAGAAAAAAGTGCCTGTGTTTGCAAATTAGCACCTGAGCACTCATTCCTGTTAAGAGCTGGATTTGCTTCACCCATTCTTTGCTGTGAGTGAGACATTCACACGGAAATGGAACTGTTTCTGGGACTGAAGGAGACAAAAAACTGATGGGATTTGCTGTGTTTATCCTGAAGCTTCCAAATCAGACTAAAGTCCTTAACAGTAGGAAGTTAGGTCCTGACACCAAAAAGATGTGCACCTTTTGATTAATTGGGAACTTCTATGCGATGCAGGCTGCAAAATATGTCTTCCAAGCCTTGCAGAAATTTAGGGACCTGGATCTTCCCACATTGCTCCTAAGAGGCGGTGTTGCAGTGCAGATGATGTCTGCACCCAGCTTTTCAGCGGGATGAACAGCATAGGGGAGAATGCAGAGCTCAAGGTAAGAATGGCATCATTAAAGCACCAATGAAAAAGTACAAGGCAAAATGTTTCTCAGAACCAAAGAACCAGAGTAGCTGTTGTGGCACAGCAAGTTAAGTTGCTCATTCAGATGCTCACATCCCATACTGGAGTGCCTAGGATCAGGTCCTACCTCTTCTTCCTATCCAGCAGGCAGATGATGGCTCAAGTGCTTGGATTCCTGCCACACGTGTGGGAGATCCTGATCGAGTTCTTGGCTCCTAACTTGGGCCTGCCCTAGCCACAGTTGTTGCACCATTTGGTGTGTTAACTAGTGGATAGACAATCTCTTTCCCTGCCTCTGTCATTCTGTCTTTCAAATGAATAAATAAACTTTTAAAAGAACTTTTAACAGAAGGAATAGAGCCAACATAATAGCAAGGGTGAGAACAGCTTCATTCCAGAGGTCCTGCTCCTGATTCCTTCCTCAAATGCATCACAGTGCACCCAAGTTCCTTCCACCACTCATGCCCTTAATTTTCTCAAAATGGAAAACCTAGTACAGCAAATACCCACACCTTCGATTTCCTGGACTTCCATTAAAAACCAAAAGAGTACAATTTAGCTAGTTAGATGCCAGTGGAAAGTTTCCAGATGCCAGTCTTACAAGTCAGGCTGCAAAGTGGACTCGGAAAATCACTCTAAAGGCTGGGAACAGAGACTCCTAGCATAGACTCCCAGGCCTCCCTTCTGCCCAGCAGAGAATGATAAGAAAGACATAATATTCCAACACTGTTTGCAATTATTAATCTTTTAGTGTTATCCATTAAAGGGATTGCATTTGGGACACAGGATACTTAGAAATGAACATAGCTTTGTTTTATCTCTCTGATGTTGGCCCACAAATCATTAATCTAACATGAAGAAACTCAATTGCCCAGATAAAATTTTTCCTCTTAAACCGAATAAACAGATGCAAATAACAGAATGGCCTACTTCTCAAAGATGTAGTTCATTTCCAAGTGCTGTCAGAGAGACACGTGCTAAATCAGCCTCATCTGTATCTCTACACAAATATTAGAGCAGAGCACTTGTTTCGTATTCTTCTATGAGATGGTCAGTCACATGGGGCCACAAGAAGAGACAGGGACAGGCACAGGAAAGCAAACTGTATTATACACACTGTTGTGGGAAAAGGAATCCTCCCCTTCAACTCAAAATAACATGTACGTCCAGCTAAGGGTGCTTTTTTTTTCTCTGAGATCTCTATCACAAGAACTCTTCATACCTGGTGACCTGGGAGATTTCTCAGAACAAGTGCTCATGCCCTTAACCAGCAAGCTTCCTGTCTGTCTAGTGCAGTACAACCACAGCACCTGCAAGACACCGCAGTTGCTCACTCCTGTGGTGCTATCATCTCCTGGAAAAGGCCCAGGATCTGATAAGAAAACCCCCGAACCTTGGGCCTGCTGCTGCTTCTCCAGACACAGCTTTCTAGGGCTGCTGCTCCATTAAGCACAGCCCTTCACGGCCCTTCCTCTGTGAAGTAAAACCTCCTCTCTGGTCTTTTTCCCCAGCCTCTCTGGGGCTATTGCTTCTTAAAGATACAGCCCATCCTCTGTAAAATAAAACTTTGATCACAAATGACAGCTAAACCTAATTTGGCTGCCATTGACCTTGGCCTGTTGAATACCTGTCGCTCACGGGTCCTAGAAACAGGCAGCCTGGCCTGCCACAAAAAGATCTGTTTTAAGGGTGGAATTTTGTTGATTCTTGGCAGTTAAGAATATTCCAGGAACCAATATTTTGAGGGTCAGCTACTGTGTTTAACATGGTAGCCACTAGCTACACGAGGTTATTTAAATTGAAATTAAAATGTGAAGTCCTCAGTGGCCACGTGTGGTTGGTTCCCACTATCTTAGTCCAACGGAGAACATGCTCATCATTTTCCAAGGCTCTCTTTGACAGAGTTTCTCTAGAAGCTTAAATTGGAAGGAATCTTCCATGTCTCTCTAGTTCTACCTGTTGTATAAAATCCATGACAGAGTCTAAAAATAAAGTTTGAAGAAAGGAAAACTCAGATGTTCAAGATCTTCCTGAGAGCAGTTTATCAGGGTCGTTTGGCAGTTCTGGCGTTCCTTCGAAACCCAGTTCTTCCACATGCTGGCTACGCAGCACTGGGATGGTTACCTCATTTCTGAGCCCGGCCTCCCTCAGTTTCCATGGCCACCCACAGCCTCGCCCCTCTCTCTTCTTCCTTAATAATAGAAAATTTGTCTACAACATATGTCAGCAGATCACAGGGCTTCCTTAATGGGTGGAGGCCAGATCCCTCCACAGACATGAAATGAAGTCTTGTATAAGGAGATACGAGGGGAACTTGGCTAGGGAGGAGTTCTAGTCCCAGATAAAAAAACCAAGACTGTGAGGAGCAAACCTTAGGCTCTTCCTTATCTTTCTTTCTTGCTGTGCAGACCTAATGCCTGGATCTGTAGTAGCAATCTTGCAGTCATGTGGTATCAAGCATGATGATAAAAGCAAATACACTAAGGGTAAAAGAACGGAGACTGCAGAGAACTTGGGCTCTGAACAGCCATACACAACTGCACTCGTTATGCTGGGGGCAGGGGCAAGAACCTACATCTTAACTCCTATATGCTTTGTTTATTGTTACTTACATCCAAAAGCACTTCTATCATAGGTAAAAGAGATTTGAGGTAGACAGGGGAAGTTCCAGTTCCGAAGTCATCAAGGCTTCTGCTCTGTTATCCTAGCATTTGTCCTCCAATCTCAAAACTACCTCCTGTTCCAGAATTTCAGCCATCACAAGGAGGTTTCAGGCAGCAGGAAGGAGGAAAAGGGAAGTACAAGTGGCTGCATCTCCCCGATGACTTAGCATCATAATACAACCAGTCTAAGAAGTTCCACACAACACTCCCACTGAACAGCCCATCTGTCAGAATACAGTCACAGGGCATGACTGGTCCCAAAGCAACCTGGGAATGTAGCCTTTGCAATGGAGACCATTGCTAGTCCAATAAAATGGGCTCTGCTACTTAGGAACAAGGAGAGAAAGAATCTCAAGTGACACTTGGCAGGCTATTGTAAAATAAAAAGAGTTGAGGCAAGCAAATTGTTCGACACAGTGTATCATACAACTTGTATAATCAACACTAAATAAAAGTTGGGACTGGGGATGGGGACGGAATGAAATATATTTGGGCTAGTATTCAGTTGGTCTTCTTTCATTAATACAGCATTCTCAAAACTTTGGAGCCGGTCTGTGGCGCAGCGGCTTAATGTCCTGGCCTGAAGCGCCAGCATCCCATATGGGCACCAGTTCTAGTCCCAGCTGCTCCACTTCTGATCCAGCTCTCTGCTGTGGCCTGCGAAAGCAGTAGAAGATGGCCCAAGTCCTTGGGCCCCTGCACCCATGTGGAAGACCAGGAAGAAGCTCCTGGCTCCTGGCTTCGGACTGGCACAGCTCCGGCCATTGCAGCCAATTGGGGAGTGAACCATCAGATGGAAGACCTCTCTCTCTCTCTCTCTCTCTCTCTCTCTTCCTTTCCTCTCTCTGTGTAACTCTGACTTTCGAATAAATAAATCTTTAAAAAAAAAAAAAACCTTCACTCATTTGCACACTGCCTTCACGATTTCTCTCAGAATTCATCATGTTTATTATTAATACTATTCTTAAATCATCTTCTTTTAAGCAAGTATATAATTTCCATAAATACAAAAATGAATATTCCTCTAACAATGAAATAAAAAAGATATATTTGGAAGTTACCTAAAATCATCCTTCACACCACGTTTTTGGAAAACACAACTCTATCGAATGCTCCGGAATAAATGCCTCCTGTGATTGATTGCTGCAGGTTTGCTGTGGCCATTAATCAATCTCTGCTGCTATTTATTTGCTTCATCTAACACTGTCATATGGAGATTATTCCTTAAATATCTTTAGTAATTAGCAAAATTGGCATTTTGTTTAAGTTTAGCCAAACTCTCAAAGAGAATCAATGCCAGAAAGAATGTGGTCCCTGAGCCTTAAAAAAGCCAACTCACTCAACAGTGTTTTTATTCTCTTTTTTGGGGGGATCTGGATAGAAACCTACTGAGAAATAGCGATTGAACACATTGTCAGTTTCAAACATATCTTCTGCATCTTTCCTTTTTGATCTCTAATCTCTATTTAACCTTCCCCACTAAGCTCCTTGACATGACATCCAGGTCCTCGGTGATGCCTCCCTTCATTCCGCCGCACACCTTCTGCTCTGTCCCCTGCTGTCCCTGCCATTTTCAAGCCCTCGTGTCGTTCCTCAGTAGTTCTTCCCATCCATGTTCCCTCATATGTAAAGGGGGCAATTTTAGCTCCTGCTCCATTCAACTGCCAAACCTGTCAGGAGGATAAAACAAGGCCACATTGTGAAAAGCTCTGGAAAACTAAAAGTGTCATATGTCACATAGTGTCATCCAACTCAAAAGCCTTCATGTTGCAGTGGTTCTGAGCATGGGCTCCACACCCACAGCAATTAGCTCACCACCATTCATGGGCTGTGTGGCTCTGTCTGTCTCCATTTCTTTCTCTATAAACTAAGGAAAGCATGTAGTAATGAGTACTGTTAAGTCAGTGGGTTAACACACATAGAACAGAGCCTGGCACACAGTAAGCTCTCAGAACTTGTTAGCTGTTATCCTTGTCAGTGTTACCCTCAAAACAGTGGTTAAAAGGATGGGTTCTGGAGTCATGCAAATTTGATTTAAATTCTACCACTCATATGTAGAAAAGATCACAAATCCACTCACATTGCTAAGGAAATGCTGCTTCTTAATTTATCTCTATAACAAACCAACTCTTTCACACAAGCTCTTACCTACTGAGCAATGGGAAATGAATAAACAAATGGAGATTTAGTCTACTCTAGTTAACATAGACCAACATAATAATTTAGAGTTCCCTAGGAAAGGCTCATTCATTGTAACTACAAGTATATAATCACAGATTTCCAAACCCCTCCCCTCCTGCTTCTCTCCAGGGGGACTAGTGGAACCAGGCTGTGTTGTGGAGAGGCAGGGCCAGGACAAGGGTGCAGCAAGCCATGCCCCTAGCATGCAGAATGTAGGAGGCACCTGCCCAAGGCTGAGAGCTAATGACTCCTCTGACCTAGAGCTTCATTTGCCTTGCTCTAGTGCCAGCCCTGGGGGCAGGAGGACCCTTGACCTCATGCTGCCTTTTGAGATGAGTCAGCCAGTTGAGGACCTCATTGTTGATAGTGCTTTTGCCCCCGGGCACGCCAATAATGCTGAACTTGGTGCCTGGCATATCTCTAAAGTAGGCTTTGATGACTGTCTACAGAGGTTCTCTAGCCAGCTTATCTCCCCATAGTTCCTGCTAAAGCCACTGAGTTTCAGGCAGATCTTCCACCGATAGGTCAGATAGGCAAGGCATTCACATTCTCTGCCAGGCTGTGTTGGGGTCCCTCGGGCCAGCTTCTCCAGAGCCCACTTTCTTGAGCACCCAGGCACTCCTGGGCTCCCTCCATACCACAACACAGCAAGGACTCTGAAGACAACTTAGAAAAGCTGAATGTGGGCCTTCTCTCTGCCTGAGCACACTGGTCTGGCCAGCTAAATGCCCTCAGGTGTGGCCATGCCCAAGTCCGAAGCATGGCAGCCTGGAATCAGTCTCCACCCAGGGCCCTGAATATACCTACATCCAAAGCCACATGACCTTGTAACCTCCTCAGTTAACCTCACCATCCCCACTTCTCCAGCCACAAGTCTCCAGGAGGAGATCAGGATCCATCCCTGCCTCTCTCACCTCTTCTCCCCACAAAAGTCCTGTCCGGGAGAAACAGGTCCCTACCTTTCTCATCAGACAGCATGTCTGATGTTCTTCCTAACATGGGCAGCAAATCACATGGCCTTGCCAACAGGGGAAAGAGTTCTCTCTATTCAGTGAAAGAAACCAGGATCAAAATCTTCCAGGTTTCCTTTCTAGATGCACTAAAAATACTGAAAAATAAATCAATCCGATCCACCTCCCTTTCCCTTTCATTATCCTCTTCCTTCTGAAGCTGGCTTTAATCTTACTATCTCATCCCTAAATCATAGTTTCAAAGTCAGAAACTGATTAACCCATCCTCTGATCTTTTAATTTCCGTCACAATGCTTCCAAGACCCTCATCTCCCACCTGAAGTAGATGCACGACTCGGGGCTAATTTGCAGAGTCAATAAGGAATATAGAAATGCAAATAAAAAAGTGTAATCTATGTTTTTAAAAAATATTACCTCTACTGCATTTATCACCTCATACAAATTTCATATTTTTAAACCTCATTTTTATCACCTGGAGAAAAATAAATGATCATGGCACTAAAAAACTAAATAATGATGGTACAACACCATAGGGTAATTGAGGCAACTTAAACTGTGTGTACACAAGGGC
The DNA here is from genome assembly GCF_051225735.1 of Oryctolagus cuniculus. Classification (NCBI taxonomy): domain Eukaryota; kingdom Metazoa; phylum Chordata; class Mammalia; order Lagomorpha; family Leporidae; genus Oryctolagus; species Oryctolagus cuniculus. The sequence continues at coordinate 43,422,067 of NC_142872.1, read as the reverse complement.
ATGTGAGCAAATGTTCATTATAGCATTACTCACAATAACCATAAGCTAGAAGCAATCCAACTGGAAACGGGAAACAAAATGCTATCTAGCCACACAGGGTAAGACTACTGGCGATAAACATGAAAGAACTACTGTTACATAGCACAGTAAGGTTGAATCTCAAGGACACTATGCTAAGTGAAAAAAATCTGACTCAAAACCTACATATGGTACAATTCCATTTATTTCAATGTCCAGAAAAGGCAAAACCATAGTGACAGAGAATTAATCAGTCCAGGTCTAGGAGTGGGAATAAGATTGATAACAAACAGGCACAAGAGAATGTTTGGGCATGACAGAAATATTCAACAACTAGATTTACTAAAACCATTGAATCGTGTATGTACCATGAGTAAATACCATGGTCCATAGTTTGACCCCCTAAGAAGTTATTTTTAAAGTGTTGTGTGTATACCCATCACAGAATACATATGCATGCACACACACACACTCACAATGTCTGCACAGCATAAGCACTTTAAAAATATCAATACCTTTTATGATTGTTTTACTGAAATGTTTTTATTATTATTAGACCTCTTATTCCATATAATTTACATACATAAATTCCATATAATTTACATACATACATACATAAAATAATTTGGTGACATATTTATGCTTAGGGAGTTAGCTATTTAGTTATAGCATCTATTATAAAATTCTTAATATCTTCCAAAATTCTAGCTGTGCAGAAGGTCAGAAAATATCCTCATTATTTTTTTAGATCTATTTATTTATTTGAAAGGCAAAGTTACAGAGGGAGAAACAGAGAAAGATCTTCCATCCACTGGTTCACCCCCAAAATGGTCATGATGGCCGGGACTGAGCCAGTCTAAAACCAGGATCCCGGAATTCCACTCAAGTCTCCCAGGTACATGGTAGGGGTCCACATATTTGGGCCATCTTTGTTGCTTCCCCAGGTGCATTAGTAGGGAGCTGGATCAGAAGCGGAGTAGCTGGGACTTGAATCAGTGCCCATATGGGAGGCCGGTACAGCAGGCGGCAGCTTAACCCCCTGCACCACAATACCAGGCCCTATCCTCATTATTTTATTGTACTTTAGAAACAAAGGTAAATAGGCTCATATTGCTAGAGAGCTATTAGAAATCTCAGCTGATCCTTTGCCTTTTGTGAAAGTCAGTTTTCCAAATCACAATACTTGAGACTAAAAATAAATAAACAATAGTAAAAGCATTCAGCACACCTGCTTCACTAAGGTGCTGTAGCCTTTTAAAAGAACGTTAATATTTATACTCTTCCCCTGGGCTGGTATAAAGGATGCTTCGTCTTTAATATTTAAAGGCATAAGTACATCATCCACTTAGCGTTTACAGCCATTTGTTCCTATTCATAAGGTGATATCTGTTTTAGTAGGAAGAGAAATCTGAGGCATTTAACCAAACCCTCAGCTATACCTTCACATTGTTTCCTGAAAGCAGCTGCTTGCTCCACATTTGAGATGACTGACCATCCATCTACACTCTCCAGGGTCCAGAGTCCTGTGAGGCTTCCTCTCCATGTGACCGGCTTCCAAAACTCATTCCTTTTCTCTCCCAAACTGATCTTCTCCCTCTAACCAGTCAGGTTGCTAACTTCCTAGTCTCCTGATCTCCACTCAGCCTGCTTGCTCTCCTCTTGCCAAGGAGATTTCACCGCCACTGTCCCTCCTGCAGAACCCAGGTCCCTCTGAGGGCTTCGACCTTGCTTCAGAGCTTTCGCTTCGCTCAGCCCTCCCATCATCCTTGTGCTCCACACGGGGGTCAATTTACCCTCCAGCAGATTTATATTCCAGATTAAGTGCTTTTTTTTTTCCCCAGCATTAATTAGGTTACAAACTTCTCAAAAACAAGACCATGGTTTCTACTTCTTGGGGAGCCCTGAGGTGCTAACCTGGGAAATTCATCACACACTGCATATTCATTCAGGGACACAGGCTCTTTGAGGAAGTGTGTACTAGATTGTCCATATTCTGTAAGTTCCCTGGCTCTGCACAGATGTGAATTTCTCTAGCTCGGCAGTTCTCAGAGCCTGGTCCCCAGCATGAGCATCCAGCCCTCCAGCTGGTTCTGAGGCATACCTTATATGGAGAGCCACTGCACTAAATTGAATAGCTATGTCATTCAACTCTGCTCTAATGCGATCAGGGTGGCTACGACGCTCAAACTTCTCACTGCTTTACGCGCGCTTCTAAATTGTTAGCTGCCCCTTAAAAGACCTCTGTCACCCTCCAGACATTTTGCCTTCATTGCAGCCAGACAACCACAAAATGAGGAAGAAAGCAAATCAACTGCGTAGCTTCCCAACCTGTGTGCAGAGCTGAGCTGACATTATTAATGATCGTCATCAGAGACGCTGATGGAACTGAAAAGTTCCTTTGGTGAAATCCACTGTGGCTTGTGCTCTACTGGAAACAAGGGTGGCAAAGGGTCAGCCTTTGCCAGATGGAGAAGCATCCATGTAGCAGGAAGACAATTTGCTGCAAAGCTTTGAGCAGAACTTGGAACGTGCATTGCAGTGGTGTTAAAACTTTTTTATTTAAAAAAGTGTCTCAGAGGGCATAGAAGATCTTTTTCAAACAGCAGACACAATAGCTCCATTAGCAGAATACAAAGCAGCTGGATTTTTAATTTTTTTAAAAATGGTTTTTGTGTATTGCTCTTGTTTTTGAGAAGTCATTCCTTTTTTTGTGACCTGGCAACATAATACATCTAGAAAATTCTTTCCAAAACAAATGAGAGTGGAGGTTAATGCATTTGTCTCAGTTATGTGGGTTTTCCAGACTTTGGAAGGAGACAGATTGGGATCCACATAAGTGAGGACTATAAACACTTACTGAGAACCTCTTAGATGGAAGGCTGTCTGACCAGAGGCAACCACTGTGTGCACCAGCCAAACACCATCATCTCTCACCAGAACAAATTCAAGAGCCTCCTACTGGCTTTCCCAAGAATGGAACACGCTTCTACACCTGCAGACAGCAGTCAGAGATCCCTCTGACACTCAAATCAGCTCATGACCCTCCCACCCCCAAGACTTCCAGCACACTCAGGACGAAGTCCACAGTACTAACTTCAACCCATCCAGCCCCTAGTGAGCTGTCCTCTTTCCCCACAACCTCTGAATCCCTGACGACCCCTCTTCCCTCACTGCACACCAGCCCCTCTTGCCATCCTGCACACTCCCACCTCGGGGCCTTGGCACCTGCAGTTCCCTCTCCCTGGAGCTCCGCTGCCTCATAGAGCCATGGTGCTGCTTTCTGCCTACCTTTTAGACTCTATTAGATGTCATTGTGTCAGAGAAGCCATCTCCTTACAGGAAATATAATGAGGGCATACAAAGCCCTGCCTCCTTTCTTTCTTGCTCCCCTCTCCTTTATTTTCTGCATAGTGACATATTGTACTCCTATTCTTTTAGCCTACAGGGTGAGCAATGTTTAGCCCATGAGTTCTATAAGGCCCATTAAATCATTTGGTCTGGCTCTGCTAAGGCAGGACTCAAAATTCACTAATTGTAAAGCAAAATAATTTTTCAGTTCATAATTTTGTATGACCCGTGAATGATGTCATAAATATCCAAATGGCCCTTGGCAGAAAAAAAACGTTGCCCACTTGTGCATAAGCTCCATAACAGCAAAGATTATATCTGTTCTCTGCTCTATCCTCAGAACCTAGAACTGTGTCTTTTTTTTTTTTTGACAGGCAGAGTGGACAGTGAGAGAGACACAGAGAGAAAGGTCTTCCTTTTCCATTGGTTCACCCCTCAACAGCCGCTGTGGCCGGCGTGCTGGGACAGGCGCACTGTGCTGATCTGAAGCCAGGAGCCAGGTGCTTCTCCTGGTCTCCCATGCGGGTGCAGGGCCCAAGTACTTGGGCCATCCTCCACTGTACTCCCTGGCCACAGCAGAGAGCTGGCCTGGAAGAGGGGCAACCGGGACAGAATCCGGTGCCCCGACCGAGACTAGAACCCAGGGTGCTAGCGCCGCAGGCAGAGAATTAGCCTAGCGAGCCCGGCCTAGAACCATGTCTTGTATATAGTACGTGCTCAGTAAATATGTGTTGGATTAAATAATTGTTAAATAGATGAGGGATTGTTAGGTGCTAAGAATCCAAAAAGGTAAGTTAAAGATTTCTGCCCTGGAAGAGGTCACCATCAGGGTCATGGTTATAGCCTCACGGTTAGGTTCTTTCTCTACTTGAAGAAATTAAAATTGGTGGCAGATGTGAATTATGCAAAATATTTGCTTCTCATCTTTACAGCTGGAAAGTATACAAACATATTAGCACCTGAAGTGTTTTTGTAAACCATCTGGTAAGTCAAATTCATTTAGTAGGACTCATAAGCACAGACACTTGAAAATTCTGGTTCTCCTTAAAATCCAGTCTGTCACCATTGGCCAGAAGTACCCACATAATTTCCCTCTGTATGATGGTGAAGCCAGGTGTCTAGAAGTTACTTAATAACTGATAAGTCTGATAAGTGACGTTTCCCAAGGAAAGGGGAGTAATGTGCCTTTAAATGCTTCTAACTGCAAGAAGGTCAACAAGATTTATGGTTTACCAATGTGTAAACACCTCACTTTATAAGTATGTCCCTGGAGACCTGGAGAACACTCAATAACCTCTGTCTATGAAGGTAAGCAAAATCATTACTACTAGAAACGCATTCTGCTCATTAAGTCAGACTGGCGTTTCATGAAACTGACGTCAGTCATAATTTCCCTCTTCCGTGGTTTGTTTAATAAAGGTAGTATTATGAAGGCATTCTCTCTGGCTTTGTCCATGGTTGTGAGATAAAAGGATTTTAAAACACTGTCCAGAAATAGCTTACTCTTTTGGATTATTTGTTCCCTGGGTTGGTATCACTTTATATATAGGACTTAAGAGAGAACTTCTAGCAGAAACCTGTTGGTGAAACATTAACCAACCTCCATATAGCAATGCCCTGTCAGAAACTTACTCACAACATCATCTTCAGAGGAGTCATATGAATGGATATTTAGGAATGGGCATTTGGTGAGCAGTTACAAGGCCCCATATTTCACATGGGAGTATCTGGGTTCAATTCCTGGCTCTGGCTCCCAAAGGCAGCTTTCTGCCAATGAAGACCCTGAGGGGCAATAGCAAATGGCCCAAGAAGTTGGGTCCCTGACATCCATATGGGAGCACTGGATAGAATTTCTGGGTCCTGGCTCTGGCCTGGCCCACCCTGGCTATTTTGGCTGTTTAGGGAACGAATCAGCTGATGGGATCTCTCTCTTTTCTGTTATCTCTCTGTGTGCCCCTCAAATAAAAAAAAATGTTTAAAGGTTAAAAAAGAAAAAAATTTATTTAAATATCTGAGTCAGATCGAGTCAATGTCTAGGAGGAAGACTTCTTAGACAAACTTAAAAAGAAATTTAAAATATCCCCAGGGTAGAAATTGGAACCTTTAGGAATTGATCCTATGTGGGCTGGTATCCCACCTGCACACATACCCAGAGTAAGGGACTGATCTGTCTGAGTTCCTACCTCCCTGGAAGGAGGGAACACACAGAAAACACGCATGCCCAGCCAGGCAAGTGGGACTTCTCCAGGGAGCATCAATCCTCTGGTCCCCCAAAGGACTCCTGTTGTGGGGGCTGACACAGATTCAAAATCTCTTTGGATCAGTAAAGACAAGTATTCTGCTACTAGCCTGGCATCACAGATCGGTGCAATAACAGCTTCGTGCCTTCACTGCCAATATTCACGCCTCAGAAAGAGTCAGAAGGCTGAAGAGCTGTGTAGTAAAATGTCCCCTCTCCACAGAATGGCACCTAGAGAAAACTCCACTTTGTGGCCCTGACAGCTGGAGCTCTCCAGAGACATCTCAGTGCTAATAGCCTGGACATTAAAACTCCACCCACACTACAAAGGAAATCAGAAACTCCAGCATGTGCTACAAGATATAAGTTTTCCTTAGCATCCTGGTCCTGTCCCAGGGTCACTATGACCTTCTGTCCCCGGGGTTTCTGTTACATGTTCCTGTGTACTAAAGGACAGCATGTACCCCAGCAAGCACTCCAAGAAAGGAGGCTGTGAAGTTGCGTGAGCCAAAACTTACTGAAGTACAGGAATGGACAGGGGAGAGAGAGGCACCTGTAGTTCAGAGAAGGAAAGCTTTGGCTGATCCATCAATGAAAGATCCCAGCATGTAGGTACCTAAGCTCTCTAACAGTCTCAAGGGTATAATGAAAAGAATATCAAGGGATTCTCAATATGAGGAAAGTTAAAGTTACAGGTTCCCAGGGAGACAAGGTTAAGTCTATGACCGAACATATATGTAATTTATCTATATAATATTATATATGTGGTTTATATAATATATATATATTTATAGAAACATAACCAGAGACCACTAGAATTTATGAATATAACAGCAAATAGCATCAGGAAAAAAGACTTCACAAATGTTAGAGAAAACATTAGCAGAAGGTTTCAAGCACAAATAGAGTTTGATAGATACAAGTACCCCAGGAGGAGTTGGTGGCCCCAAGAGATGTAGGAGAACATGCCCACCTCTGTAAGGTCCCCAGAGAACTATTACAGGTGTGTGAGATAAATCCATACGAAATGGATTCTATGGGAATGTATGGCTTTATCCCATGGTACCTTTTAAAACTGTTCTACAAGTTCAATGGGAAGATGTGAGTAAAGCACTTGGCACAGAGTAGATGCTACCTAAGAAGTCACTGAAAGAGAAGGAGCTAAAAAAAAATAGTGCTTGGCTGAGCTGAACAGTTAATAGTATGTCAGGTGGGAAGAGAAATATGGAATCATTTGTAGACAGAATGACAGGTGGACTCCAAGTCTGTGTCATATTCATCTTCTGCCTCTGAATTACCAAAACTTGGTGAAGGGAAGGAGTCAACATGTTTTCTCAAATGGAAGGGAACTGGTGAACTCAGCCATATTTTATCCCACTCAAACATCTACATCTGTTGTTTTTCATTTTCAACACTAAGTGGGATATTTAAGAGCTGAGTTATTCTCTTATTTAGTTCATATGGCTAAGAATGAGGTGTGAAAATGGCTTAATATTTTTAAGCTTACTGTTAAGTAGTTCCCATGTTTCCATAAAATATCTGCATGTCGCACTGCAGGGTGGGAAAAGAGAAGAGGCAGAATGCAATTTCTAAGAAGGAAAAGAAAACCTGAACTGGCACCCAAAGTATCCAAAAAGCCTAGAAGGAGCAAAGTGGCCTTTTACAAAAGAAAAAAAAGCAACAATAATGCACTGTTTTAAAACAGGAAATATCTCTTCAAAATCTAGCTTTTAAGAAAGGTCAGAGAAGTTTAAGGTTTACTCAAGTGTAAATGTCAATTGGAATAAGTGATACCTGTGAGAAAATGGGGAGACCACTGACCTTTTATCCGAAAGGAGGCTAGAAATGATGTCTAAGAAAGGTGAAGGGAAGAAAAGTTTTGCAAGGATTTTGAATGAGGGAAAGGAGCCAGAATGAAGGCAAATACAATTAACTGAAACTGCTAGTTCGACACACAGAATGCAAAGTCATATTCAATCTGAAAAGAGGATACATTAGGTTAAGTGACAAACTTCAAGAGAGGTTTGTCTTATCTCAGTGTGGTCCCAAACTCTTTCTCACCATTTCTCAACTGCTTTAACCTCACAACTGGGCTTCAATACCAGGCACATTTTCCCCTGGTAGCAGCCAAAAACTTCCATGTGAACACAGAAAGAACCTACTCACTGGATAAAGTAAAATCCCAGAACTTAGTCTTGTGTTGATCAGTCTAACCTAGATTATGTGTTCACCCCAGAGCTGAGTGGTCATGGATATAGGACACAATGAGTGGCTTATGCCCCTGGAACTGAGAGACAGGTCCATTCCACCAAAACCACACAAAGTGGAATATTGTGAAGAACTAAGAGGAATGGATACAAGGAAAGCAGTAAATAACCCCTACACAAAGTGACTAGGTTTCTATTTGAAAACAAGTTCCACACTTGTAATTAAGCCACCCTGTCTTTAAAAGGTTGACACTAAATAACTTCTTAAGACAAAGGCATTCAAACATCCTTATGAACCTCACAAGCTTATCACAAGCCACATGTATCCTTCAAAGAAATGCAATCTATGAAGAAGGTATATAAAATCAACTTAGCTAGAAAAATCTTTATTTTATTAAAGTTAGTAGAAAATACCATTAAATACCCAAAAGATTTTTAAAACTTAGACTAGTTTATAAAGTTTTCCATAATCAGCCCATATACCTTTCCGAATTTTTCTCTTAACACTCCCTGCTCACGTCACACTTTCTAAGCAGTCAACAACTTAACAAGATGTGTCATCTTTTTAATTGTCATGATTTTGGACTGAGCATTTTTTGTGATTTTATTTCTACTTTGGCCTCTTACCTATACTTCTTTTTCCAGTATTTTCAGTTGCAGCTCTAGGATTTCCATCTACTTTCAAATAATACTCTCCATGTAGAGGATAAAAACCTTATAACAGTATACTTGGAATTCCTCTCTCCCATTTTTGGTGATGTTGTTGAATGTACTTTATACTTACATATTATACCCCAAAGCACTTTATTACCAGTTTGCTTTAGATAGGTAATAATCTTTTAAATGATTATGAAATCAGAATAAAATTTCTATTTACCTTCGTTTTTACCATCTTCAGGGCCTTATTATTTTTCTTATATCCAAGTTTCTGTCTGGTATCATATAACTGATTCCTGAAGAACTTTTTTTTTAACATTTCTTATGGCACAGATCTGCTTGTAATATATTCTCTCAATTTTTGAAATACATTTTGAAAAAATTCTTTGTTTTTACTTTCAGCTTAAGACATGTACACTGGATATAAAATCCTGGGTAGTTTTGGTGGATTTTATCGATGATGTTTTCTTAAAAGATGCCTCTCTATTGCCTTGCTGATTTGCCTGTCTCCTGAAAGAAGTTAGCTGGAATTCTCTTATTTCAGTGTATATTACGCATCTCTTTTCTCCTGGTGTTTTCAATATTTTTATTAAGATTTTTTAACATTTTGAATGTAGTTTGTTGTTGATGATGTTTGGGTTTTCTGAGTTCTGTTATGTTGCAGTTTTTGTTGTGTTTCCTTGTCCTACTTGGAGTTTTCTGAGCTTCCTAGATCCATAGTTTGGCATTTTTTCATTATTTTTAGAAGATTATCAGCCATTATCTCTTTAAATATATCTTCTGCCCTTTTCTTCTCTTCCTGGGATTCCTGTTATACAAGTGCTGAATAATGTCTCATTGCTGTTAGGTATTCTGGAGGTTTTTTTGTTTGGGTTTTTTGCCTTTGTGCTTCAGTTTGCACAATTATTGATTTAAATTCAAGTTCACCAATTCTTCCCTCAGCTCTCTCAACTTTACTGATGACTTGTTAAAACAATTATTCTGGGGCCAGCCCTCTGGAATGGTGGTAAAGTTGCTACTTGCAGTGCCCACCTCTCATATGGGCACCAGCTCAAGTTCCAGCTGCTCTACTTCCAATCCAGCTCTCTGCTATGGCCTGAGAAAGCAGTAAGAGATGGCCCAAGTCCTTGAGCCCCTGCACCCATGTGGGAGACCAAGAAGAAGTTCCTGGCTTCTGGCTTCAGATCAGCCCACCTCTGGCTGTGAAGGGCATCTAGGGGGTAAACCAGCAGACAGAAGACTTTTCTCTGCTTCTGCTTCTCTGTAACTCTGCCTTTCAAATACATAAGTAAATTTTTTTTTCAAAAAAATTATTCATCTCTGATTTACAGGTTTTTTTTTTATTTCCAGCATTTCTATTTGACTCTTTCTTAGAGACTGCCTTTCCACTGGTGTTCCCAATATGTTCATTCATATCAATGAGCTTTTTCATGATATCCTTTAATGTACTGATTATAATCACTTTAAAGTCCTTGACCTATAGTTCTAACATCTTAATCATATCTGGTTCTATTGATTGCTTTCTTGGGTATCTCCTAAGATTTTTTAAATGTCAGATTTTGTGTGTTGAAAGATAAGACCAACAATATTTCTGCTGGGAAGTGGAAATGCCTCTACTTTGGTCAGGCTGTAGGTATCAGGAGTTGTGTCAACCTAGCAAGTACAATGAAGCAGAGACTAAAACTGGGCTTACGCAGTTAGGCCTAACCTCTTAAGTCCCCAAATTTTCCTTTAGCAATAATGAGTCTTTACTGCCTCAAAGTTGCAGGGTGCTGGACTTCCTCCATAGCTTAAGTGTTTGGATCTGTAGGAAATTTGGTTAGGAGTAGCAAGGTAGGGTTTTGGGCCTTTCTCACAGTGGCCATCCCTTCCTCCACACCTACATTAATGAGAATACTGCTCTCTGGCCTTTCACCTCCAAAATTTCTTGTGAGTATCTGATGATGGCTTATAGAAAAAAAACAGTAATTAAGTACAAACTCTTCTTATATCAGAGGGCCTCTAGTGTTCCCTTATTTTATTCTAGCCCATTTTCAGCTTAAAGAAATTCATTCACATGTTAATTCTCCTTACTCATTTATATGGAAGCCTCTCCCTCTTCCTGTATTCTGTCACAGAGGAACAAGGTCACCTATCTAGTCTCTCTTTAGAGGGATGTCTCACTTTTCTAAATTTAGCATATATAGGGGCCAGCATTACAATGCAGCAGGTTAAGCCATCACTTCCTAATCCTGTATGCCATGTCAGAGTACCTGTTCAAGTCCTGGCTGCTCTGCTTCCAATCCAGTTCCCTGCTAATGCATCCGGGAAGGCAGTGAAGATGGCTCAATGCCTGGGTTTTTGGCCTCCTGTGGGAGACCATGACAGAGTTCCCAGTTCCTGGCTCTGGCCTGGCTCAGCTCTGGCTGTTGTGACCATCTGGGGGATGAACCAGCAGATGGAAGATCTCTGTCTCTCATTATCATGCTGTCACTCTGCCTTTCAAATAAATAAATACAATTTTAAATAAGAAAATTCAACCTGCTGGCTAACTCTATGACTTCAGCTCCCCAATGGATGCAGGCACAACTAATATTTTATAGTTTCACTGACTTTGTCTCATTGTTAGAATAGGAGAAAAGTGCTGTCTAGCTCTCCACATTTAAGTGGAAGATAACACTTTGTCTTAATATGTTCACATTACCACAGCAAAATATCATAAATGTGGTAGCTTAGAAACCACAGAAATTTATTTCTTACAGGTCTGTATTCTTAGAAGTCCTAGATCTAACTTCCAGAAGATTCAGTTTCTGGCCAAGATCTCCTTTCTGGTTCACAGACAGCAACTTCCAACTATATCATACATGATTGAAGGGGCCAGAATTCTCTCTTGGGCTTCTTTCTTTTTAATTGACACATAATAACTATATACATATTTATGTAGAGTGCAGTATTTCAATAATGCATACAATTTATTTCTTTATGTTAGAAACATCCAAATGCTCTGTATTAATTATTTTGAAACATAAAATTAGTGACTGTCAATCAGTCACTCTACTGTGATATAGAACATTAGAAGTTATTCTTCTTATCTAACTGCGCCCCAGCTCCCATTAACCATTCTCTCTCCATCCCCCTGCACCCTTTCCAGGATCTGGTAACCACTATTCTGCTCTCCACTTCCATGAGATCAACTTTTTTTAGCAACCATATACAAGTAAGATATTATCTTTCTGTGCACTGAACATGATGTCCTGTAGGTTCATCCACATTGCTCCATTATGGTTGAATAATTCTCCACTGTGTGTATGTACCACATTTTCCTTATCCATTCATCCATTGAAGGACGCTTAGGCTGAGTCCACATCTTGGCTTTTGTGAATAGTGCCACAACAAACATGGATGCATAGATACGTCTTTGACACACTGCTTTCCTTTCCTTTGGATGTATACTCAGACATGGAATCTCTGGATCATAGGAAAGTTCTATTTCTAGTTTTGAAGGAAGCTCCATACTGTTTACCAAAATGGCTGTGCTAATTTACACTCCCACCAGCAGTGTGTGCATGTCTCTACATCCTTCTTTGGTACCTTTTGTAAGAAGACTGATCACATTCATGAGCCTCCTTCTCATGATTCAGTCTCCCCCAAAAGCCCTACCTCCTATTACCATCACATTGGGGATTAGAATTTCAACTCAGGAATTTTGAGGGAACACAGACATTCTGATCATAACACTCTTCTATGTTCTTGTACACTAATAATGAGAAGAACTCATATTTATTGCATACCAATTATGTGCCTGGCATAGTGCTACAGGATTTATATGGATTAGCTCATTGAATTATTACATCCATTTCCTAGGTTGAAAATCAAAATATACAGCAGTTAAGTTAAGTGCCCAAGGTCTTGGCAGCTGCAAAATGGTAGGGATTAAACCCAAACCCAGGAAGTCTCACTCATAAGCTCTGTTCCTTGAAATAGTGACAAGTCCTTATTCTTGTGTATATCTTATTATACCTTGTAGATATCACATTGCATAATTCAAAAGAGTACCTAACAATGCTTGTTGAAAAAGGAATTAATTGCCTTTCTCTTGATATGAAAGCCAAAGTAGGGTTTAGAAGCAGTGATCTAGAGGTGGGTTTACCAGTCTTATTTCTTCTCACCTTCCAGTCTCACACACAGGAACTTTATGTCATAATACATGATGAGAAAAAGTTCCCAGTACCTTGAACAATCTCCTCCCTACACTGAACAAGTCAATCCACTTATAAGAAAGCAATGATTAATGACTTCTCTGCCAAGGGATGCTTGCTTGATTAGGAAGAAATATAGTTCATATTTCATATGATTTTCCCTAAACTTCAAGCACAAGGACTGAAAGTTCAGACTCTATCAAGCGATGGCTTCACACTGTATCTTTGCCATCCTCTCACTGTGATTAAGCAATAAAACCTTAAAGGGCAAAATCTAGAAATTGTACTTCTCTGTATCCCACACAGTACCCAGGCAAAGCTCTACAAATACCTGTTGAAGGAAGGAACAAAAAAAGATTAACTTCAACTGCTCTAGTGTTACAGTCCAAATAAAACATCTCACAGTGACATGCTTCTACTGAAATGCTAGGAATTTTTAAGACACATGTGATTCAAATGCTTGGGACCAAACAATTTCAGGGGTAAGTCAGTTTTATCCAAAATGAATGAATGCCAGTTCTCAATCTTTGTACTTGATATTTCCTTCTTAGTTCTTCAGTCAGAAAGGCTACTGGACTTGGGAAATACAAAAATCTAGGTTCTTGTCCAACTTTTGCCACTTATTAGCCATAACACATTAATAAATATGGATGATGGTATTTCAGATGATGGTTTATTGTGAAAATGGAATAAGTTGGCAAATATAAAATACCTCAGTAATTATAAAGTACTCTCCAAATGCCTAAATTCTTATTATAAGAATTCCCATTTGGATCAGTGCATTAAAATCCTATAGATAACTGGAATCCTAACAACTCACTTTTATTTAAAGCTTACAGGGTTCTAGGCTATAATCCAAATTAACCCTCACAAAACTTTTCTACATTAGGTACTATCAGCATATAAACCTCTGCAACAAGGCAAAGTTAAAGGGCAGAATTAATGTTACAGGCAGTAAATTGCAGCATTTGGATTCAAACCTACACAATCAGTCTGATTCCAGAACCACAACTCTTTTTTTTTTACTTTTATTTAATGAATATAAATTTCCAAAGTACGATTTATGGATTACAATGGCTTCCCCCCACATAACGTCCCTCCCACCCACATCCCTCCCCTTTCCCACTCCCTCTCCCCTTCCATTCACATGAGGATACATTTTCGATTCTCTTTATATACAGAAGATCAGTTTAGCATACATTAAGTAAAGATTTCAACAGTTTGCTCCCACACAGAAACATAAAGTGAAAAATAATAGATGATTTTTTAAATGATGATGAAATCAGATCAGACCTATTGTCATGTTTAATCCCAGTGAGAGTCAAGTTGGGAATTGATAATTTCTTCTTCTTCTTTTTTTTTTTTTTACAGAAGATCAGTTTAGTATACATTAAGTAAAGATTTCAACAGTTTGCACCCCCATAGAAACACAAAGTGAAATATACTGTTTGAATACTTGTTATAGCATTAAGTCTCAATGCACAGCACATTAAGGACAGAGATCCTACATGAGGAGTAAGTGCACAGTGACTCCTGTTGTTGACTTTACAAATTGACACTCCTGTTTATGGCATCAGTAATCTCCCTATGCTCCAGTCATGAGTTTCCAAGGCTATGGAAGCCCTCTGAGTTCTCCGACTCTTATCTTGTTTAGACAAGGTCATAGTCAAAGTGGAGGTTCTCTCCTTCCTTCAGAGAAAGGTACCTCCTTCTTTGAAGACCTGTTCTTTCCACTGGGATCTCACTCACAGAGATCTTTCATTTAGGTGTTTTTTTGGGACTCCAATTCAATCCCATCAAGGTGGCATGTACCAATGCCATCTCACTAGTCCAAGTGATCAATTTCAGTTCACAACTGATCATAATGAAAGGACTAAGAGTCAAAGGGAGCACATAAACAAGTCTAGTACCTGCTAATACTAACCGATAGAATAAATAAAGGGGAGAGTGATCCAACATGGGAAGCGAGATACTCAGCAGACTCATAGAATGGCAAATGTCCTAAATAGCACTCTGGCCTCAGAATCAGCCCTAAAGGCATTCCGATCTGGCTGAAAAGCCCATGAGAGTATTTCAGGCATGGAAAGCCAAGACACTCTGGAAAAAAAAAAAAAAAAAAAAAAAAAAAACAGAACCACTGCTCTTAAGCACTACATTCTTCTATTCTTTATCTCCTAACAAGAAGATAGAGATTTAGTTCATATCTATTTAGATGAAATCTGGCTGGAGGGTAAAATCATGGACATGTGGAGGTTTCTCTTCTTGATTCTTTATTATTTTTTTAAAATTTATTTTATTTGTTCGAAAGACAGAGTCACAGAGAGAGGTCTTCCATCCGATGATTCACTTCCCAGTTGGCCACAACGGCTGGAGCTGCACCAATCCGCAGCCAGGAGACAGGAGCTTCCTGCAGGTCTTCCATGGGGGTGTAGGGGCCTAAGGACTTGAGACATCTTCTACTGTTTACCCAGGCCATAGCAGAGAGCTGGATCAGAAGAGGAGCAGCTGGGACTAGAACTGGCTGCCATATGGGATGCCAGTGCCTCAGGCCAGGGCTTTAACCTGCTGAGCCACAGCACCAGCCCCTCTCTTCTTGATTCTTATTCTCTACACTATCCCCAGATGATCTCTTCTACTATATTGCTTCAATCATCATCTATATGCTAATAGTATTCAAAATTCTGTCTTCCAAGCCTTGAGATCCATCTATCTACCTCACCACTCATTCATTCAGCAAATATCCACTGAGCATCTACATGCTGGGCCTGAGCTAGATGTTACAGCATAAGGTAAAGGACTTAATCTCATAGCATTTACTCTAGCCTGAGTGAAATGAAATAATTCATGTAACAAAAAATTAATTAATTAAATACCATAATTTCACATAGACATATACTGTATTAATATATAATTATTAATTTTTCCATTTAGGTTTTCTTTTTTAAGATTAATTTTATTTATTTGAAAGACAGAGTTACAGAGAGAGGTAGAGACAAAGATAAAGGTCTTCCATCTGCTGGTTTACTCCCCAGAAGGCCGCAACAGCTGGAGCTGCACTGATCTGAAGCCAGGAGCTTCCTCCGGGTCTTCCACGTAGTGCAGGGGACCAAGCACTTGGCCCATCTTCTACTGCTTTCCCAGGCCATAGCAGAGAGCTGGATTGGAAAAGGAGCAGCTGGGACTAAAACTGGCACTCATATGGGATGCTGCTGGCACTTCAGGCCATGGTTTTAACCTGCTGCACCACAGTGCTGGCCCCTCTGGTATTTTTTTTTTTAAGATTTATTTATTTATTTGAAAGAGATAGAGAGAAGGAGAAAGAGAGACAGAGAGGGAGAAAGAGAAAGAAAGAATATTCCATCTACTGGTTTATTCCCCAAATGGTTGCAATGTCCAGGACTAGGCCAAGCTGAAGCCAGGAGAGACATCCATGTCTCCCATGTGGGTTCAAGGGCTTTCCCAGGTGCATTAGCAGGGAGCTTCATTGGAAGTGGAGCAGCCAGGACTCAAACTAGCACCCATATGAGGTGCCAGCACTGCCAGAGGAGACTTAACCTTCTACACAGTGCTGGCCATAGTTTTCTGGTTTTTTATAACGATATATGGTGCTATAATGAATAACTGTTTTCATATATACATATGTAAATGTTAAAGAGAACATGTAAAATAAAACATAGAACAAAGGCATATGCATTTTAAATTACCAAATTGTCCACTTCAGAAATTATACCAAAGATTGATCCAGCCAAAAACTATGAAGTTCCTACTTTTCCACATGATCTTGTCCATAAAAGTAAACCCTTAACAAAAAAATTAACCTCTCCAATCTTCTGTATGCTCTGAAATTGAAAGAGAGAGCTAGAAAAGGACTCAAGAATTATTTCAGAGATTGAATCATTCATACTTGGTAGTCATTTGAATAGACTAGACTGCAGAAAGGTGAAGAAGAAGTTAAACCCAACTTCTCTGCAACTGAACAGATGATAATGTCACTAACTAAGCTCCGAAAGGCAGAATGAAAAGCAATTTTGGAGGGAAGGTAATAAGTTTGATTTTTGACACACTGACTAAGAGGTGCCTATAAATCTGGAGAGACTGGTAAGATAGATAGTAAGGAAAAAATGGCTCTGCAGGAAAAGGACAATAGGTGTTTTTAACCATAATGCACCTAGTAGCATTTTAGGAACATTAAAGTTGTGCCATAACCACAGATTTAGGAGACCAGCTTAAAAATTGGGAAAGAGGAAAGACGGGAATTGATCATTTATGTAGCAAATTTGAAAACAATGCAATTCTTTTAACAGTTATGATTGCCTCTCCTCTTATCTACAATTATAGCAGATTATAAATTGTCTTTACTTCCTTTTCTATCATTATTTAAGGATTCCTGTTCCCATCAGGCAACTGTCTATAGGTTTTCTTCTAAACCAGAGATTTTACATGAAGTTGCTTCCTAAAACACAGGAACAAACCACCAGCTCTCTAAAGTAATTGTTCAAGGTCATCGGTTATCTTACTTATCTACTACTATGTAACAAACCACTCACAGCTTAGTTGCCTAAAACAACCACAATGTTTATTTTTCTCACAAGTTGGCAATACAGATAATATTTAATGGGGACAACTTGTTTCTGCTGTGCTTTTTGTCAGTCAGTGTGGCTTGAAGACCAGGGGCTGGTATCATTTGAATGCTCACCTGTTTGTGTGACTAGCAGTCAACAAAATGCAAGCTCTCAGCTGACATCTCAACTGGGGCCACTGATTTCCATGTGGCTGTCTGGCTTCCTCATACCATGGTGCCTGTATTTCAAAGGTGAACATCCCAAAAAAGAAAAAGCCTGCTGAAACCTCTGTTGCCTTTTCTAAGGCTCAACCACATTACTTTTGCTATGTTCTAGAAGTTAGTCACCAAAAACAACTCATACTAAAGGAAAGGGAGATTAGATCCTACCAATTGAAGAGGGGTATGCCAAAGAATTTTCTAACAAGCTTTAGAGCCACCAAAATAGGGACTTTCCTTAACCTACAGATGGAGGTGGACATTCACAATACCTACTAAAAAAATTAAATACCTTGCAACAAATTTAACCAAGGATGTCAAAGTTCTCTACAATGAGAATTATAAAATATTAGTGTAGGGTTAATATTACAAATATAAAGTAAACTGAAAATAGATCTTTGTAAAAATTAAGAGTGGGAATAGAAGTAGAAAAAAGAAGGGAGGGAGCATGGGTGGGTGGGAGGGTAGTGTGAGAAGTATCACTATGTTCCTGAATCTGTATATATGAAACTCATGAAATCTGTAAACCTTAAATTAAATTTTAAAAATTTACGGTGGCTTCAAAAGTAGCAAGGCTGCCCTGACAACCAGTAGAAACTCAACCACACCCTTTAAGGAACTTCCGTGGGACTCCACGGAGCTGGCTCTGTCCACAATGCCCAGTGTAATCTTTCTCTCTTCTGAGCTCACTACACATACTTTCCCATCATGACACCTCCTTGATAACCATTTTATATTTCAGCAGGGTCAATATAGAACTTTGATTTCCTAGTCTCTTCATCTGAGTTGGAGGTCCTTAAAAGGCACTACATACGCCATAGGGAAAGAGGGAAAGATAGAAAGGTATTCCATCCCCTGGATCACTCCCCAGATGGCCACAACAAACAAGGCTGGGTCAGGCCAAAGACAGGAATCAGGAGCTTCTTCCAGGTCTCCCATATGGGTATAGGGACCCAATAATTTGGGCCATCCTCCACTTCTTTCCCAGGCTCAGTAGCAGGAAGCTGCATCAGAAGCAGAGCATCCAGGCCTCAAATAGGAATGTATATAGGATGCCAGTGCTTCAGGGAGCAGCTTAACCTGTCGTGTCATGATGTCAGCCCCTCACAATATTTTAAATAGCACTGCACTCATAGATTGTGGAGAAAAGAAGGAAGGGATGGTTTCTTCTTTACTTTCTAAGAATACTTGTCCCTATAAAACCCATATAACTTTTTTTTTTTTTTTTTTTTGGACAGGCAGAGTTAGACAGTGAGAAAGAGAGACAGAGAGAAAGGTCTTCCTTTGCCGTTGGTTCACCCCCCTAAATGGTCACTATGGCCAGCGCGCTGCGGCCAGCGCACTGCGCCAATCTGAAGCCAGGAGCCAGGTGCTTTCTCATGGTCTCCTATGTGGGTGCAGGGCCCAAGCACTTGGGCCATCCTCCACTGCACTCCCTGGCCACAGCAGAGAGCTGGACTGGAAGAGGAGCAAGCGGGACAGAATCCAGCACCCCAACCGGAACTAGAACCTGGGATGCCAGCACCACAGGTGGAGGATTAGCCTAGTGAGCTGCAGCGCCAGCCCCCACTATAACTTTTATGCTATACAAATCATAAAATACGTACATATACTGCATGGATCATGCTGCAAACTATATGTAATATCAAATTCTTAAATATATGGATAGACCTTAAAGATCATCTAGAATACAGTCATCCTATTTAGTCCTGGAATTCTATAAGCACTGTCTTATGTAATTCATACAATAATTCTATAAGGATGGTATTACTATTATCCATTTCTCCCATTATATGGTTAAAAAAATGAGAGTAAGCATGTGATATCTTAAGCTTACACCAGTTGGTGATAGGAATGCTGGGGCCCATCTGAGTCTTGAGTCCAAATACATATTCCACTTCAATGAGAAATTTCATGTCCAAGAAATAGGGACTTGCCCAAGATGAGAATTTAAACATCCTGACTCCCAGTCCAAACTTTTGCTCAGATAAATAAGAGAAAACTCTTTTATAAATAAGTTCAAAGTTAGAATCTATTTGCCACCAACCTAAAATCTCAGATTATGTCTTTTATCTTTATTTTTTCCTCCCAGGCCTTAATTAAAATAAGTGAGAAAGACTATACAAGCAAAAAAAAATCATAAAAAGAGGGAGTCCCGATAATACAAGATCTTGCCACATGAAAAGGTCAAATGATACTCTGTTTCAGCCTATAATAGGCTACAATTTGAGCAAACCTGGCCATGAAATACTGGGCAATTTTCTGACCTTTTTAGCTGTAGCTGAAAGTGCTTTGATTCTTGGGACATTCTATATCTATATTTGAAACTAACTAAAAAGAAAATAAAAAATGTTTCTAGGCTCCACTTTCATGATATAAAATATAACCTACAGGCATGTGTGGAAGACACTGGATGTTACTTGGAGCTTTGTTCATTTGCTTTATTTTGTTTCAGCTACCAAATATCTGAGTGTCTTTCCTCTAACTGTAGATGCCCTACTGAATTAGTCAAGATTCTCTAGAGAGAGATGTGCTGGGGTAACTGGCATACACAATCATGGCAACTGAGAGATTCCATGGCAGATAATTTGCAAGCTAGAGATCCTGTGATACTGGTAGCATGGTTCAGTTTTCAGCCCAAGGGCATAAGAACCAGGGAAACTGATGGACTAATTCTCAGTTTGACTGAAAGACTGAGTACCAGCCAGAGAGCCATGGGTGAGTCCTGGAATCTAAAGTCCTGCAACTGACACCAAAGGTAGGAGTGAAGCAAAGCTCACATCTCACAGCCAGACCAATTTGCCGTCTGTGTTTAGTTTCTGCAGATCCTTAGTCAATTTATGGTGCCTGCCCAAATCAAGAACTGTATTCCCATCATGTCCATTCAGATGCACATGATCATCTCATTTGACAACACCTTCCTAGATGCACCCACAATCATGTTTTTTTTTCAAGCTTTCTAGGTCTTTCTTTAGCCAATCAAGTTGACATCTTAAAATTTACCATCAAACTTGTCTTAGAAATCTTAGTGGCAGACAGAGTCTACCTCCCACCATAGAAACTGAAAGACAAGACACTTGCCTCTCTTAACTGCCTTGCAGTTACTGCATAAGACCCAAACTTGATCCATAAGATCCTTCTACACTAGATTATGGAGTAATAAAAAGAGGCAGGAACAAATAAGAATCCATTACAGAAATGAGCACAGCATAGTAGGAGAAGCTTCTAGTTTCCAGGACAACAAAATAAGTGATAACATTTTCTTTCCAGTGCCAGAAACAGTGCAAGCAAAAACAGCTATACCCTCCAGTTGAGACAGCTGAGTCTTCATAGAGGCTGCTTAGTGTCATCTTGGCTGAACCAATGGTTGTGGCCTATTATCCCTTACCTCAGTCCATATCCTAAGCCTAAATCTTTAGCCTTTCCAGTGATTCTGTAAGTAAATTAAAAATCACTTGAATAAAATCCCTTCCTAAGTCAGACAAACTAAGTCAGGTTTTTTTGCCTGCATTCCTATCACCATGCCTACAACTAAGGACCCCAATACTAAGCAAGAAAAATTAAAATGTAGGCCAGCGCTGCGGCTCAATAGGCTAACCCTCTGCCTGCGGCACCGGCACCCTGGGTTCTAGTCCCGGTTGGGGCACCAGATTCTGTCCCGGGTGCTCCTCTTCCAGTCCAGCTCTCTGCTGTGGCCCAGGAGTGCAATGGAGGATGGCCCAGGTCCTTGGGCCCTGTACCCGCATGGGAGACCAGGAGGAAGCACCTGGCTCCTGGCTTTGGATCAGCGCAGCGTGCCAGCCACAACACGCTGGCTGTAGAGGTCACTTGAGGGGTGAACCAACAGAAAAGGAAGACCTTTCTCTCTGTCTCTCTCTCTCACTAACTCTGCCCGTCAAAAATAATTTAAAAAAATTAAAATGTAGTAAAAACACAATGGATGGAGGCAGAATTTTGTGAAGAAATTATATTCGAATGTAGTTGGTAAACTGATAGAATTAAAAAGGAGAGAACGATCCAACATGGGAAGCAGGATACACAGCAGACTCATAGAATAGCAGATGTCCTAAACAGCACTCTGGCCTCAGAAACCTTAAGGCATTCGGATCTGGCTGAAAAGCCCATGAGAGTATTTCAGGCATGAAAAGCCAAGACACTCTGGCAAAAAAAAAAAAAATGACCTAAATGAAAGATCTCTGTGAGTGAGATCCCAGCGGAAAGAACAGGCAATCAAAGAAGGAGGTACCTTTCTCTGAAAGGAGGAGAGAACTTCCACTTCAACTATGACCTTGTCTAAATATGATCAGAGTCAGCAAACTCAAGAGGCTTCCATAGCCTTGGAAACTCATGACAAGAGCCTCAGGTGATTACTGATGCCATAAACAAGAGTGTAAACTGTTAAATCAACAACAGGAGTCACTGTGCTCTTACTCCCCATGTAGGATCTCTGTCTTTAATGTGTTGTACTATGTGAATTAATGGTATAACTAGTACTCAAACAGTACTTTATATTTTGTGTTTCTGTGTGGGTGCAAGCTGTTGAAATCTTTATTTAGTATATACTAAATTGATCTTTGTATATAAAGATAATTGAAAATGAATTTTGATTTGAATGGAATGGGTGAGGGAGTGGGAGATGGGATGGTTGTGAGTGGGAGGGAGGTTATGGGGGGGAAAGCCATTAAATCCAAAAGTTGTACTTTGGAAATTTATATTTATTAAATAAAAGTTAAAAAAAATCGCACAGGAAAAAAAAAGAATGTAGTTGAATATTTTAAGTTAAATATTTTAACTTAATTCATTTGTAAACAAGTCACTACATCTACCTATTAACACAGTTTCATAATTTCTAAAATAAGACCAAGATGTAAACTGGTATTTCCACCCACATCTAGCTATTCCTCTAGATTATTTCTGTAAGAGACATCTAAATTTCCTCATCATTCAAGCCTGAAAACCTGAAATTATCTCATCTTGTACTTCTTCCTGTTGTCCATTAACCAAATACTTTCTAATTTCCTTTATGGTGACATTTCAGGTCTTCTCCTGCCTTCATACTCAAGGGCCCATACTTAATACTGGAACTTATCACCTCCTACATGAGATGCTGAAATAATTTTTTAACTGGTCTACCAGTCTCCACTGTATCTTGTGCCAAATTAATGTTCCTAACATACTTTTTTTATGTCAGCACTCTCTAGATCAAAGACCTTGGTGATTCACTATTGCCTGCAAGACAAAATCCAAACTACATATCATAACATATGGGACTCCCTCAAAATATGATGCCTTCATACCTTCCCAATTTTACCACCACATGTTTCTATATATTCATGAAAATAGTACTAGAATGAGGAACATATTTTTAAACATAATGAACTGATGGCAAAAACAGGAAATCAAGATATATAATGCATGCTTGAATAAAGATTACAACAGTTTACAAATAACCAAATAAAACTTGCAAGATTTTTATAGCTCTAATGTTATAAATAACCAATACTAAAAAATAACTATTGTGTACAGAATGCTTATTATGTGCCAGACTACATTTTAAATTTCCTATTAGTATTGTCTACAAAAACATTACAGCAACTTTATGAAGTAGGTGTTTTAATCCCATTTACATGTAGAAATACTTGAGTGTTGAGAGAATGTATTCAAAATCATTCAACCAATCAATCAGAGCCAAAATTCAAACATTAAGGAGTCAATTCTTAAATAAGGATCATATTTTATTAAAGGAATATTATCACAGAAGTGAGTAGCTACATATTTGCATATGTTGTTTTTTATAACACTTTAAATCAGTTGTAAAAGGGACAATATTACTAACCTCAATTTCCCAATTGAACATTATTAACATTTTTAGATGATCATTTTTCTATGCAAACTTTGTCTCATACCACAATAACAAAAAAATCCAGATTTTCTGGCTCCACTTCATAGGAATTCTATTCTACTGGGTCTGGCATGGATTTCAGTACCAGACATTTTATTAAGTACCTGAATGCTGCTGATACAGTTGAGTCAACTAGTCCATCAATCCAACTTTGCGAAATCTTGAAATGGGTAATAGGGGAAGGATGTGATCCTTGGTCATGGATCTTCCAGCTCTACCCCTCACTTGATACATAACTCTGAATGGTTATTTTACTGAATCTCAGTTCTTTCATTATTAAGGGAAGGATGATGAGTTAGATGTGATAACTTGCCACCACATACCCAACTCACCAATTTGCTATTCCAGGAAAACAACAAAAATATTTGCTCACTTGCTCACCTTACACAACTGGTGGTGTCCACCTGAAGCTTTGAGCTCTGTGTTGGGAAGGATTCTAAGTTACTATTTCAAGGTTATCATTCAAAGATGAGCATCACACTTGTATGAAAGGAACTACAACCATGTTCTCAACCATGTGATAGTTTCAATATAGTTGCTCAGGTCTATTTTCCTCTGCTTAATTCATACTTTCTTGTGCCCTTAAGGTTACTGAAATTATCCTTCTAGTTTTGCTTCAAAAACTCCATAAACACTTACAGATCACCCCATTTCATCATCCCAGTTTTTATATTTCAAATAAGTAATTTCATTATTCAGCCTTGTAATCTGGGTAGTAACTTACCTGGATCTCTCTCTCTTCCTCAAAACAAAGGTCTCTGAGTTCTTGTGAAGCCTTAGTGAAATTACAAATATACAATGCCTGTAGTTTGGTAAAATTTCATTATTATTTATTGAATTCCATTCAACTCCTAAATTCTCAACTCCATGTAACACTTAATTAAACACTGGTGATGGGCACAGTTGGCAAGCATGCCTGAGATGGTAACATTTCAGCACCTTGGACAGCTCGGGAGACTTTGCAGCATTCCTGATGCAGTTGTGACATAACTCTCAACATTTCCCAGCCCTACCTCTTCCTAAGGATAATTTCAAGGGTCTATTCTCTTTTTTTATTTATTTGACAGATAGACATTGAGAGAGGGAGACAGAGAGAAAGGTCTTCCTTCTGTTGGTTCACCCCCCAAAATGGCCGCTACGGCTGGCGGCTGCGCCAATCTGAAGCCAGGAGCCAGGTGTTTCTTCCTGGTCTCTCATGCGGGTGCAGGGGCCCAAGCACTTGGGCCATCCTCCACTGCCTTCCCGGGCCACAGCAGAGAGCTAGACTGGAAGAGGAGCAACTGGGACTAGAACCTGGCACCCATATGGGATGCCAGCACCGCAGGTGAGGATTAACCAAGTGAGCCACGGTACTGGCCAAGGGTCTCTTCTTATCATTATTTTCTCTGCCAGTCTGAAGGAAGAGGAACATCCTTGTCTCTTTGGTACATTTTATGTCCTCATCTAACTAACTTATCTCACTGCAGAATAGTAACAAAGTTAAAAGTTGAGGCTATGCTGAAATTAGTCGATTGTGAATTCATGCTTCTCCACTTCCTAGCAATGCATATTAGGCATATTCTTTTGTATCCAAGTGCTTCAGTTACCTTCTGTTTTAAATGGCAACAATTAGAGTGCCTATCCCACAGAATTTTCATGACAACACACAGATACTATCTGCATATAGTGCTTAGAACAGCCTAACACGTAGCAAGCACTCAGTAAGTATTAGTTGCTAGTGGCTACCACAGGTCACTGAACTAAATCTATGTTGGCCCTTTCATAGACTCATATGACCTTTTACTTCCCCAGTTGTGAAACAAAAGAATTGTGACAGACTAGATAGTCCTAAAGTATAATCCATAAAACCTAAAACATTCTTTTTTATACCCCAATAAAAATTTTTCCTATTTAATTCCTATCCTTTCAGTCATCCTGGGATGCTGTCAAGAGTGAGTCTTTGAGAGGTCTATGGATATGGGATACCATAACCCCAGTGCTTCAGCTCAGGTTCCCTTATAGTAGTGTCCTAAATTTTAGATGATTCAAAAAAAGAAGAAGTATAAGGTTCTCAGCATCCCCCTAAGATTCAGGTTTTCTGAATCTTCTTCAGGACCAACTGCAAATTCAACACTAATTCATGAAGGATAAGCCCTCAGATAAGGAAAGAAGGCATGAGGCACCAATATTTCCAGACCATTACCCTGCTCTCTGCTACCTGTAACAATCTTCCTTGGCATCTGTAGTCATTCATTTCAATAATCCTAAAGAGTTGCTTCAAGTATTTGGTGGTTTGCATATTTTAGTTTTCTATTCCACCTTTCTTCCTGAGAGAACTTGAAACAAAACCATGAAGCTCTAAGTCTCTCTGTACAAATCTTCTTGTGAGTTTTCTCTTTAATCCTCAACATCTTTGTCCAAGAGCTTTGAGAAGTATTACAAACCTAAACAGCTTCATGGCCAACTGTGGTTTCTGACACACGATCATGGTTTTAAATCTCCAAATCACAGTGTACTTGGTTATTAATAGCAGGGGATTTCATCTCAACACATGATCTAGTAGACTGCTAGAAATCCAAGTTTAACATCCTTCAGGGTGTGAAATTAAAAAAAGAGAAAAATCCAAAAAGCATGAGTGTTTCTGTTTCATTTGAACTAGTTTTAACTCTAAATCTATTAGCTGTAAGATCACTGCATTTAAGGTTCAAAAATCTATTTTTTGAGGGCTCCTGGGACAAATGACTATCTCTTCTTCATCTTTTTATCTTTAATGACTTGTATATAATAAGCACTTGTAGTAGAATGGATTATTATTCAATAATATTCATTTCCTCCCCATCGCTGTCACAGGAAGACTATATGTCCTTGTACAATTGGTGCTTGGTGAGGAGAGTTCCAAGATGGCGGAATAGGGAGGGAGCACACCAATGGTCCGGGAAAGGAAGGTTCAAAGAGGGGTGAGAATTTGTGGTTTCAGGGAAAGGGAAGCTCTTCCGAAACGGGGGAGACAGGGTGGACCTGCGAGGAGGACGCGGATGCCTGAGGAACAGGACACCAGCAGGAGTGTGTACACACCAGTGCTGGAAGCCTTGGTGAGACAGGGCGCTCGCCCAGCACTGCTGTAGCAGCCGCCACCGCCCCTCCCTCAACCCACCCTGGGATGGACACTGAGACACGCATGACTGAGTGGGGGAGGAAATAGAAAACGGAACAGAGTGAGTAGCGCCTGCGGAAAGAGTGAGCAATTCAGGGGGTCTGATTGAGGGACTGAACAATCCAGGATCCCTCCCCCAAGTTGGAGCTGCAGCGGGCAGGAAGCAGCCATCTTGTTTGTTTACATTCGGACTTAAAGGAGAACTGCCTCTGCCTCCGCACTAACCTTCAGAGGTGGAGCCCAAAGGTGGAGTGGAGCGACACAACGTTCCTTGCGCAGGGGCGGGCAGCGAGGGAGGGCAGCTCAAAGCCCTGACACCCATCTACTCAAGTTACCAGAAAAAAAAAAGTGAATAGCACCCGTAGGAAGAGGGCAGGATCCAGGGGTACAAACTGAGGGATCAATAACGCCAGGATCCTTAGGACCACCCAAGCCACAATCAGAGCTGCAGCGGGCAGAGTGCAGCCATCTTGTTTGTTTACATTGGGGCTTAAAGGAGGCTGGCCTCTGCTCCAAAGGAGGGAGCAGCAGGGGCGGAGTCCAAAGGTGGTCTAGAGCTACTTGACACTCCTCACACAGGAGGTGCAGTGAAAGAGAGTGGCTGACCAATGAACCCCAGGCACAGACACGTAAGGGCAAACATAGGAACAAGGAAACCCCCAAGGGGAAGAGATTGGCACCTCAAAGCCCTGACACCAGCCCACTCAAGTTACAAAAAGTAAATAAATAAATAAGTAAAAAATAAACAAACAAACTCTAGAAGGCAGAGCAGCCTGCTTACACTGCATATTGGTACAGACTCACAGCAGCCCATAGCAGAGGGAAATCAACCTGAAAAACCACCCAGAAGGAATGCCAAAAAACAAAACAAAACCCACAATAAGAATATAGAAGAACATATAAACTCGCCAATGGAGCAGGCTAAACCAACCATAACAGAGGCTGAAGAAGAAGAAGAATTTGAAACTATGCCAGAAAAAGAATTCAGAAAATTAATAATCAGAATACTTAGAAATAATGAGAAACAGTGTCAAGAGCTGAATGAAAAACAAGCCCAAGGATTAGAGATCCTAAAGAGAAGCCAGAATGAAATACTGGAAATGAAAAATGCAATTGACCATATAAAAAACACCGTGGAATCCCTCGGAAATCGAACAGATGAAATAGAAGACCGAATATCAGAATTCAAAGACAAACTTCCAGAAATAATACAGTCAGTTCAAATGCAGGAAGAAGAAATTAAAAAATTAAAAAATATGGTCGGAGACCTACAAGATTCAATCAAATGGTGTAATGTTCGGATAATAGGAGTCCCTGAGGAGGTGGAAAGAGAGAATGGATTGGAAGGTGTTTTCAATGAAATAATATCAGAAAACTTCAAACAAAGGCAGCTGGATAACAACAGGCAAATTCAACAGATAGCCAGGACTCTGAACAGGGTAGACCAGAAGAGAAATTCACCACGACACATTGTGGCAACACTCAGCTCAGTGACACACAAAGAACAAATCCTAAAATGTGCCAGAGAAAAGTGACAAATCACGTTCAGGGGTAAGTTAATCAGACTCACCCCAGACTTCTCATCTCAAACACTACAGGCAAGGAGACAATGGCATGATATATTTCAAGTTTTAAAAGACAAACAATGCCAACCTAGAATACTATACCCTGCAAAGCTATCATTTATGAATGAAGGGGAAATAAAGATCTTCCACGACAAACAGAAACTGAAAGAATTTGTATCCAAGCGTCCAACCCTACAACACTTGCTCAAAGGCGTGCTGCACACAGAAATACAAAAACAAGAACTTCACTACAAAAAAAAGCGAATGTAGAGTAACCTACAAACAAAGTTCAAAATACATTAACAGCTCGTTTAGGAAACATGAATGGGAAAAGACAGTACTTAACAGTAATCACATTGAATGTGAATGGTCTTAATTTTACTACCAAAAGACATAGACTAGTTGATTGGATCAAGAAAGAGAATCCATCTATATGTTGCCTTCAGGAGACACACCTTATCAGCAAAGATGCACGCAGACTGAAAGTGAAAGGATGGAAAAAGATACTCCAAGCTAATGGAAATCAAAAAAGAGCTGGTGTGGCCATCCTGATATCAGACAAAATAGACTTTAACATAAAAACTATTAAAAGAGACAGAGAAGGGCACTATATAATAATTAAAGGATCTATCCAACAGGAAGACATTACTATTATAAATGTATATGCACCTAATTACAGGGCGCCTGGCTACCTGAAAGAATTACTAAAGGATTTAAAGGGAGATATAGATTCAAATACAATAGTAACAGGGGACTTCAACATCCCACTCTCACCAATGGACAGATCAACCAGTCAGAAATTCAACAAGGAAACAACAGAGTTAATTGACGCTATAGACCAAATAGACCTAATAGATGTCTTCAGAACCTTCCACCCCACAGCCAAAGAGTTCACGTATTTCTCCCCAGTACATGGAACGTTCTCTAGGATTGACCATATGCTAGGCCATAAAAGGAGACTCAACAAATTCAAAAAAATTGAAACTATACCATGCAGCTTCTCAGACCATAGCGCAGTGAAACTTGAAATCAACAACCCAAGAATCTCTACACCATAAGCAAAATATGGAGAATGGACAATATGATCCTAAATGAACAGTGGGTCATCGAAGAAATTAAAAGAGAAATCAAAAGATTTCTAGAAACAAATGAAAATGATAACACAACCTATCAAAACCTGTGGGACACAGCAAAAGCAGTGCTAAGAGGAAAGTTTATAACAATTGGTGCCTACATCAAGAAGCTGGAAAGGAACCAAACAAATGAACTCTCCATGCACCTCAAGGATTTAGAAAAACAGCAGCAAATCAAGCCCAAATCCAGAAGGAGGAAAGAAATACTAAAGATCAGAGAAGAAATAAACAGAATTGAAACCAAAAAAAAAAAAAATACAAAAGATCAACAAAACCAGGAGCTGGTTCTTTGAAAAAATAAACAAAATCAACACACCATTGGCCCAACTAACCAAAAAAAGGAGAGAGAAGACCCAAATCTGTAAAATCAAAGATAGGAATGGAAATGTAACAACAGACACAACAGAAATAAAAAGAATCATCAGAAACAAAGAGATATATGCTAACAAATTGGGGAACCTGGAAGAAATGGATAGATTCCTGGACACATACAACCTTCCTAAACTGAGCCATGAAGATATAGAAAATCTAAACAGACCCATAACCATGGAAGAAATTGAATCAGTAATAAACGCACTACTGAAAAAGAAGAGCCCAGGACTGGATGGATTCACTGCCGAATTTTACCAGACATTTAGAGAACAACTAACCCCCGTTCTTCTCATGTTATTCAAAACAATTGGAAGGGGGGGAATCCTCCCAAATTCTTTCTACGAAGCCAATATCACCTTAATTTCTAAGCCCGGAAAAGACACAACAGAGAAAGAAAACTACAGACCTATCTCCCTGATGAACATAGATGCAAAAATACTCAACAAAATTCTGGCAAACCGAATCCAACTGCACATCAGAAAGATCATTCACCAGGACCAAGTGGGATTTATCCCTGGTATGCAGGGATGGTTCAATATTCAAAAGTCAATCAATGTAATAAATTACATTAATAAATTGAGAAACAAAAATCATATGATTATCTCAATAGATTCAGAGAAAGCATTTGACAAAATACAACACCCTTTCATGATGAAAACCCTAAGCAAATTGGGGTTAGAAGGAACATTCCTCAACACAATTAAGGCAGTCTATGATAAACCAATGGCCAGCATCATATCGAATGGGGAAAAGTTGGAGGCATTTCCATTGAAAACTGGCACTAGACAGGGATGCCCACTCTCACCATTGCTATTCAATATAGTCCTAGACATGTTAGCCAGGGCCATCAGGCAAGAAAAATAAATTAAAGGGATACAAATGGGAAAGGAGGAAGTTAAACTATCCCTATTTGCAGATGACATGATACTATATATAGGGGACCCGATAAACTCCTATAAGAGACTATTGGAACTCATAGAAGAGTTTGGTAAAGTAGCAGGATACAAAGTCAATGCTCAGAAATCAACAGCCTTTGTATACACAGACAATGCCAGGGCTGAGGAAGAACTACTAAGATCAATCCCATTCACAATAGCCACAAAAACAATAAAGTACCTTGGAATAAATTTAACCAAGGATGTCAAAGACCTCTATGATGAAAATTACAAAACACTAAAGAAAGAAATAGAAGATGACACAAAAAAAATGGAAAAACCTGCCATGCTCATGGATTGGAAGAATCAATATTATCAAAATGTCCATTCTCCCAAAAGCAATTTACAAGTTCAATGCAATACCAATCAAAATACAAAAATCATTCTTCAAAGACCTAGAAAAAATGATGCTGAAATTCATATGGAGAAACAGGAGACCCAGAATAGCTAAAGCAATCCTTTACAATAAAAACAAGGCCAGAGGCATACTACAGGGCAGTTATAATCAAAACAGCCTGGTACTGGTACAAAAACAGATGGATAGACCAATGGAACAGAATAGAAACACCGGAGATCAATCCAAACATCTATAACCAACTCATATTCGACAAAGGACCTAAAACCAACCCCTGGAACAAGGACAGCCTCTTCAACAAATGGTGCTGGGAAAACTGGATATCCACATGCAGTATGAAGCAAGACCCCTACCTTACACCTTGTACAAAAATCCACTCAACATGGATCAAAGAACTAGAGATGTGCCACGACACTATGAAACTAATTGAGAGCATAGGGGAAACCCTTCAAGATATCGGAATAGGCGAAGAATTCCTGGAGAAGACCCCAGAGGCACGGGTAATCAAAGATAAGATAAACAAATGGGATTACCTCAAATTGAAGAGTTTCTTTACAGCAAAGGAAACAGTCAGGAAAGTGAAGAGGCAACCAACAGAATGGGAGACGTTATTCGCAAACTACACAACAGATAAAGGATTAACAACTAGAATCTATAAAATGATCAAAAAACACCACAAAATCAAAACAAACAACCCAATAAAAAAAATGGGCCAAGGACCTTAACAGACATTTTTCAAAAGAGGAAATCCAAATGGCCAACAGACACATGAAAAAATGCTCAGGATCCCTAGCCATCAGGGAAATGCAGATCAAAACCACAATGAGGTTTCACCTCACTCCGGTTAGATTGGCTTACATACAGAAATCAACCAACAACAGATGCTGGCGAGGATGTGGGGAAAAAGGGACACTAATCCACTGTTTGTGGGAATGCAAACTGGTAAAGCCACTATGGAAGACAGTTTGGAGAGTCCTCAGAAACCTGAATATAGCACTACCACAGGACCCAACCATCCCACTCCTTGGAATTTACCCAAATGGAATTAAAGGGGAGAAAAAAAGAGCCATTTGCAGCTCAATATTTGTTGCAGCTCAATTCACAATAGCTAAGACATGGAATCAACCTAAATTTCCATCAACGGATGACTGGATAAAGAAACTATGGGATATGTACTCTATGGAACACTATACAGCAGAAAAAAAAACCCACAATGAAATCTGGGCATTTACAACAAAATGGAAAAAGCTGGAAAACATGCTGAGTGAAATAAGCCAGTCCAAAAGGGACAAATATCATATGTTCTCCCTGATCGATGGCAACTAAACAAGTATCTAAAATGATACCCATTGAAGTGAAATGGACACTATGAGAGACAATGACATGATCAGCCCTTGTCTAGACTGTTGAGGAACAACTTACTATTTTATTCCTTTTAGTATTTTTGTTGTTGTTGCTCTGTTTGTTCTACATAAGACCACTGGTTGAACTCTGTAATCAATGCACAATCATTCTTAGGCGTTTAAAATTAACAGAAAAGTGATCTCTGTTAAACATAGGAGTGGGAATAAGAGAGGGAGGAGATATATAGGTTGGCACACCCTCACTTGGACTTACCTCCAATGGTGGAACTAGAAATGTGCCAGGGGATTTCAACTCAATCTTACCAAGGAGGCAGGTACCAATGCCAGCGCACTTGGTAAAGTGATAAGTATAAATACACAACCGATCAAAAAGATAGGGTATGTGTCAATGAGATTTCACAAATAAGACCAGTGTAAGCAACTAATGAAGGATAGAATTAAAAGGGAGAGAATGATCCTGCGGGGGAAACAGGACACACAGCAGACTCATAGAATGGCAGCACTCCTGCCTCAGAATCAACCGTTGGGACATTCAGATCTGGCTAAAAGGTCCATGAGAGTCTCACAGGCATGGAAAGCCATGACACCGTGGCAAAAAAAAAAAAAAAAAAAAACAAGCTAAATGAAAGATCCTGGTGGACAAGACCCCAGCAGAAGGAACAGGCCATCAAGGAGGGAGGCACCTTTCTCCAAAGGGAGGAAGGAACCTCCACTCTGATATGGCCTTGACTAAACAAGTTCAGAGTCGGTGAACTCAAGGGGCTTCCATAGCCTAGACAGCTCATAGCAAGAGCCTCGGGTGATTGCTGATGTCATAAATAAGAGTGCCAATTGTTAAATCAACAACTGGAGTCACTGGGAACATGCTCCCCACGTAGGATCTCTGTCCTTAATGTGTTCTACTATGAAACTTAAAAAACAACACTGCTAGTCGAACAATACCCTATACCTTGTGCAGTTGTGTGAGTGCAGCCTGTTGAAATCCTTGCTTAGTATATACTAAGTTGATCTTCAGTATATGAAGGTAATTGAAAATGAAACTCGATGAAGGGTGGGATTGGAGAGGGAGTGGGAGAGGGAGAGGGAGGGCCACGGGAGGGAGGGAGGTTGGAGGGGGGAGCCACAACAATACACAAGTTGCACTTTGTAAATTCACATTTATTAAATAAAAAGAACTATATAGCAAACAAAAAAGGAAAAAAAAGAACTTAATACTTTACCCTTTTAGTATTTTTTTATGTTCTACTTAAAACTATTGGTTGAATTATGTAATTAATACACAATTACTCTTAGGTGTTTAATTAATGCTATAACTAGTACTCAAATAGTATTTTACACTTTGTGTTTCTGTGTGGGTGAAAACTGTTGAAATCTTTACTTAATATATGCTAAATTGATCTTCTGTATATAAAGATAATTGAAAATTAATCTTGATGTGAATGGAAGGGGAGAGGGAGTGGGAGAGGGGAGTGTTGTGGGTGGGAGGGAAGTCATGGGGGGGGAAGCTATTGCAATCCATAAGCTGTACTTTGGAAATTTATGTTTAAATAAATTAAAATATAAATTAAAAAAAAAACAATTGGTGCTTGGCTTGGCCAAGTGTCTTTTGATTCAGTCAACAGGAAGTCAGGAAATGCAACTCAGCAAAGGCTAAAAATGTTTTCATGCTTGGATCCTATTCTCCTGGACCTCTGCCATAACCAGGAGAAGAAAATTTCTGGGCTGTCCCAGTGGTCCCAGAAGGGATATGAAAAATATTGTGAGCTACACAGCCTACCTTAGATCAGACAACTTCCAGTCAAGTCAACTAATGAGCTAAATTTCTATTGTTATATATCATTCACATTTTAAACCCTCTTGTTACAACACATAGCTGTACTAGTAAACCAATAAAGGCCTCAATGAGTGAATAAACAAACAACCATTAGGACTGCAGAAGTTTCATATATCAATTCTTTACCTACTAGAGACTAATAAGAGAGAAACTAGGTCATTCATCGCTGGGGAAGTATTCTAATATCTGTTTCTCTTCCTACTGCAGATAATGGCATAACAGTGCCATGGCCACATGGACATGACCTATAATTTGTTATTACTTAACATCAGGTTAAGTAAAGGACAAAGTTTTCCAATTTCATTACATCCTCTCTTTTCTTCCCTGACCTTGTTTCCATCCCACAGATAAGAAAGCCACCCTTTTAAGAAGGGCAGAACTATCCTGAAGTCATGCTGTGCTAAGGGGAAAATATAATCTCTACTGTAATAAAACTCTTTAGAATATATAAGGATCAAGAATTCCCAATAAGCATATAATTGAACTTGTTTTTACTGTTATGGTAGAACTGGACTGAAAATTAAAAATTCATTACCTAGTACAGTTTTACAGAAGCTATGTTTCAGCTCCTTGGACAAGATTCCCAATTCACTCAACGTAACACAAAAATTATCAAACCAGGTCAGATCCTTTGTACCCTTCAGCAAAGAGTTCTTTGACAGCTGAAAAACAAAGTTGTCCTTGATAAAAAGTTAACTTGCAAACAAAAGACCCCTGGTCACTGTAAATAAATCATCCTGGATCTGTCATTCAGACCAGCTTCTGGTAGAATTAACCAGACTTGTCCTGTGCCACAACAAAAACCTATAAAACAGAGGAAGCCATATCTTTAAGCTCGATACAGCTTTTTTTTTGAGAGGCAGAGAAAACTGAAAAGGTCCCATCTGCTGGCTCACTCCCCAAATGCCCACACAGTGAAGGTTCCAAAGCCAGGAGCCAGGAACCAATCAGAATCCTTCCCAGTGATGGTAGGGACCCAACTAATGAACTAGATTACCTGATACTTCCCAAGATTTGCATTAGCAGGTGGCTGGAAGAGGGAGCAGAGCTGGTGCTCAACCCCAAGTTCTCCTTTAATGAGATGCAAGTATAGGCATCTTTTTAAAAAATTTTTTAAAGATTTTATTTATTTATTTGAGAGGTAGAGTTACAGACAGTGAGAGGGAGAGACAGAGAGAGGTCTTCAATTTGCTGGTTTACTCCCCAAATGGCCGCAATGGCCAGAGCCAAGCCAGGAGCTTCCTCCAGGTCTCCAATGTGAGTGCAGGGGCCCAACCGCCTGGGCCATCCTCCACTACCCTCCCAGGCCACAGCAGAGAGCTGGAGTTGAAGAGGAGCAGCCAGGACTAGAACTGGTGCCCATATGGAATGCCATCACTGCAGGCAGAGGATTAACCTACTGCACCACAGCTCTGGCCCCAAATATGGCATCTTAATCAATCTTCACCTTCCTCTTAGGAAGCCACTGTTTTCAGGCATTGCAGCAACCTGTCTGGAGACTGTTTCCCAACTGTGCCACGCTGAGCTCAAGTCCAAGCAGAACATGGTGGTTCTGCTGAGCTGACAGTGCAAAGATCAAAATCTGAGGTAGCTGAATCATTCGAAAACTATGGGGAGCAAACCAGGGGAAAGGATAGAACCACAGGAGGAGGGAGGGCACTACAGAAGTTACTGTTGGGCATCCCAAGAAAGTCCTAGCCCAAGGGTTTAGCTTACATACATGGGATGATTACTGTATGAGGCTTACCAGCGAATGGTAGCTATGAGCTTCAGAGTGAAAAAGAGATATATGGACCAAGCAGCACTAGAGAACCTTCAAAGGCTAGTCCGTTATGGATAAAAAGATTTTATTAACACCTCATTAAATCTCCAGACAGCAAGCTGACACACCCAAGAGGCTTCCTCTTGAGAGTTAAGACCATTTGCCAAGGGGCCAGCGTTGTGTCACAGTGGGCTAAGCCGCTGCCTACAATGCTAGCATCCTGTATCTGAGCACTTGTTTGACTCCTGTCTTACCTGCTTCCAATTCATCTCTGTTTATGCACCTAGGAAAGCAGCAGAAGATTGCTCAAGGGTTTAAACTCTGCCACCCACACTGAAGAAGGAGCTTCACGCTACTGGCTCAGCCTGACCCAACCTTGACTATGGTTGCCACTTGGGGAGTGAACCAGCAGATGAAAGATTCTGTCTGTCTGTCTGTCTGTCTCTCTATCTCTGTGTGTGTGTGTGTGTGTTTCTTGTCTCTCACTCTCTCTGTGAATCACTGTGCCTTTCAAACAAATAAAGTAAATCCTTAAAAAAATTTTCCAAAATAAGATCTGCTCTAGACTTGCTGTTGTAATGCCTTAAACTGAGTCCTGACAACAACTACAGAGAAAATAGCTTGTAAGTTGAGTCCCAGCAAAGTTGAATTTTGGCAATCACTCTGGACCTTCCACTTGTAAACAGCACAACTAGACATAAAAATCAAGCCTACACAACTATTAGGTGATCATTCAGTAACTGAAATAAATCATCTTCTGAGGAGATTACAGAATCCAGTGTCTCCACAATGTATGAGCAATGAGTAGTACAAAATAAAACATTACAAGATGTAAAAGGAAGAAATATGTACCCTGATGGAAAACAATCAGTCAAAAGAAATGGACTCCAAGGTATTTTCCCAAGAGAAATGAAAACTTATATTAATACAAATATCCTTATATGAATGCTTAAGTCAGCTGTATTTATAATCACCAAAAATTGAAAACAAGTCAAATGTCCTTCAGTGGGTGAATGGATAAACTGTTGCCTAGCCACACAATGGAACACCATCAGTAATAAAAAGAAATGAACTACTGGTTACTTAAAACAACAGGGATGACCCTCAAAGGCATTTTGCTGAAAGAAAGAAACCAGTCTGAAAAAGTTGCACACTGCATGGTTCCATTTATATCACATCTGGGAAAAGGCACAATCATAGCTACAGAGAACAGAGGAGTAGCTGCCAAAGTTGAGGAATGGGGAGGGTTTCACAGCAAAGGGGGGGCAGGAGAGTGTCCTAGGATGACAGAGTTGTTCTGCATTGTAATGACACCAACTTGCAAACACATCAAAACTCACAGAACACCAAAACAGTACATTTCACTGTGTGTTAATTTTTTAAATAAAATTGAAAGTATGAAAGGAAATAAGATATAAAGGGAATCATATAAACATCTTTAATCAATTCAATAAAAGAAAATATAGGGGCCGGTTCTGTGGCGTAGTGGGTAAAGCTGCTGCCTGCAGTGCCAGTATCCCATGTGGGTGTTCCACTTCCAGTCCAGCTCTCTGCTGTGGCATGGGAAGGCAGTGGAGGATGGCTCAAGTGCTTGGGCCCCTGCACCACCCATGGGAGACCCGGAGGAGGCTCCTGGCTTCAAATCGGCGCTCTCTCTCTCTCTCTCTCTGCCTCTCCTCTCTCTGTGTAACTCTTCCAAATAAATAAATCTTTAATAAATAAATAAAATAAAAAATAAAACACTTCTGAAACAATGAAAAATGGGCAAATAATATAAATATACAATTCACATAAAAGGAAACACAAGTTGCTGTTAAACATACGAAGAGGGGCAGATGTTGTCACACAGCAGGTTAAGCTGCCCCTTGGAACAATTGCATCCCATACTAGATTGCTGGTTCTGATCTAGCTCCCTGCTAATGTACCTGAGAAGCAATGGATGATGGCCCAAGTGTTTGGCTCCTGCCACCCATGTGGGAGACACAGATGGTGTCCCTGAATCCTGAATTCAGCCTGGCTCAGTCCCATGTGTTGTAGCCGTTTGGAGAGTAAACCAGTAAATGGAACATCAGATCAATCTCTCTCCCTCTCCCTCTCCCTCTCCCTCTCCCTCTCCCTCTCCCTCTCCTTCTCTTCTTCCTCCTCCTCCAGCTCCTCTCCCTCTCCCTCTGTGTGTGTGTGTCTGTAATCCTGCCTTTCAAAAATGTAAATAAATAATTTTTTTTAACAAACACACACACTAACAGATACTCAGTCCCCTTTTTCACTCACTGGATTGACAAAGATGAAAGACCTAAAAATGTTTGGTGTTGGTGGGAATTTTTGGTCAGCAGGTATTCCATCACCATGCTGGGAGAAGGTAAGCTGGTATAATGTTAATGGAGGGGAAATTGTTAAGATCTATCATAATGTTCAAAAAATGCATATGCCATTTTACCCAGCAAGGTCACTTACAGAAATTTATCCTAAAGATATACTTGTAGGGGGCAAGTGCTATAGCATAGCAGGTAAAGCCACCATCTGCAGTGTCAGCATCCCATATGGGTGCCAGTTCAAGACCCGGCTGCTCCACTTCCAATCCAGCTCTCTGCTATGGCCTGGGAAAGCAGTAGAAGATGGCCCAAGTCTTTGGGCCCCTGCACCCACATAGGAGACCTGGAAGAAGCTCCTGGCTCCTGTTTTCAGATCAGCCCAGCTCCGGCTCTTGCAGCCATTTGAAGAGTGAAACAGCGGATAGATCTCTCTCTCTCTCTCTCTCTCTCTCTCTCTCTCTCTCTCTCTGTAATTCTACCTTTCAAATAAATAAATAAATCTTTTTAAAAAAAGCTATATATTTATCGCTTCTCGGCCTTTTGGCTAAGATCAAGTGTAAAAAAGCTATATTTGTAAATGTATCAGTGACTTAGGAATTAAGTTACTTATTGAAGCTTTGTGGTTTTTTGGGGGGGTTGTTAATTATCTTTCACTCTTTGGATTTTTTAAATTGATTTTCACTTTATTAGGAAGGCAGAGAGACATAGATTTTTCATCCATTGGTTCACTCCCCAAATGCCCACAACAGTCCAGGTTAGGACAGGCCAAAACCAGGAGACTGGAACTCAATTTGGGTCTCCCATGTGGGTTGCAGGAACCCAATTATTTGAGCCGTCACATCTGCTGCCTCCCAGGGTACGCATGTGCATGCAGGTTGAATTGAAAGTAGAGTCGGAATTCAAAACCAAACATTTCAATATGGGGTGGGATGGGGGTACCCCAAGTCGGATTTTATTTTTGTTGTTTTGTTTTGTTTTAAAGATGTATTTATTTATTTATTTATTTGAAAATAGAGTTACAGAGAAAGAGAAGGAGGAAGAGACAAAGAGATCTTCCAATTACTGGCTCACCCCCAAAATGATTTCAATGGTGGGGATTGGGCCACACAGAAGCCAGGAGCCTGGAATTCTATCCAGCTCTCTCATGTAGGTCCAGGGTCCCAAGGACTTGGGCCATCATCCACTGCTTTCACATCAGCAGAGAGCTGGATGGGAAGTGGAGTAGCCAAGACTCAAACCAGCACCGACATAACATACCAACGTGGCAGGTAGTGGCTTAGCCCACTGTGCCACAATGCTAGCCCTTCAAGTGGCATTTTTACCACTGCACCCATCTCCCAACCCTGTTTTTAATAGCAAAATGTGGAGGTCAACCTAAATGTCCATCAACATCAGATTACTTAAATCAAGTATAGTGAACATATGCAATGAAATACAATGCAGATTTTCAAGTTCTGAAATGAAACTTAAGTGAACATTTTAAAGTGAAAAATGTAAGATAAAAACACTCTGAGGTAAGCAGTCCTATAAAATAAAAGTAAAAAAGTGTCCACAAAATCCCATAAATAGCATAAAATATCTTTAGCAAAATACACAAGAAAGTGATTAAATTGGCTGCCTCTAAAGAAGAAATCTATATAACTGAGTGACTGGGGGCAAGGCAAAAATGTGTAATTATACATCTACTTGTTCTTTCTAAATTTTGAGCCATGAGATCAAATGACTTACTTCCAAATAAATAAAAATGTTAAAATATCAGAACACTTTTGGAAAGTTATGTGTTTGGAACCACAGTTCCAAACTCACTTTTTTCCCATAATCACAGTAAGCACTCTTTTGCACCTGGCTTCTTTAACTCACCATACGTTTTCAAATTCATCTGTATTATCATAAAATACAGTTCTTTCTGTTTTTAGTTCTATCTTTCCTTATTTATTTATCCTTCTTATATAGTAGTAACATACCATAATTCATATATATATATATATATATATATAATGTTTCCTATTGATCCAGATTTTACTATTTCCAGTATGGGATCATGTTGAATAAAGCTGTTCTGAAAATTTGTACAGGTTTTTGTTTGGATGCATGTTTCATTTCCTTGGGTAAATACTCAAGGGTGGAATAACTGGGTTCATGGGAGGTATATACTTAATTTTCAGGGAAATGCAATTGAAACCACAGGGAGATATGAATTCTCATCTACTAAGATAGGTATAATCAAAAAGACTGATGACCCTGAGTATCAGAAAGGACACAAAGCAATACTCTGAAAAGTTAACTCAATTCATAGGGTTGGTTGGCCAGTTCAAGGTACTGTTATCTCCTGTGCTCTGGGCACTCAGTGTCCATGAATTAATCCAACTCACTCTGCCCTGACTCCTTCTGAGTTTGACATCAGGGGCACTCTAAAGACTTTTCTTCATTTACTACAGTGAGACTTACTCTCTCCAAATTCTTTTGTTCAAATGATCTTCACAACCAGGATGTTGAACGTAATTTTCTGACTTTAATGAACTATATAACAAATTACATTTGTTCCAATTATAAAGTAGAAATTGGTTTGCCACCAAAGCAAACACATAAGAAAAACTTAAAATGTTTATGAAATGTCTATAAAATAAAACAAAATGAAAAATAAGAAGAAAAGCAAATTATTGGAAAAAAAGAGTACATTAGCCATATTTCAGAAGAGAAAATATTTCCTATACATGGTCTCTTTTACAATAATCGCCGCTGGATCTGGCAGGTGACTTAATCTCTCACATATTTTGTGAAGGAAGATTCATGTTCAAAGGGAATAAGTGACTTGCTCAAGATTGTAGCACTAATGAATTATCAATTCATGAATTAAAATCAAGTTCATGACCAGAAGTTGTGTGAGTTTTCTGCTACATTGGCACATCTCACCCTGATTACTCTAAAAATCACAAGAGAAACCCTGATCCACTTGACCAGTTTGCATCAGGCTTAGTGAGGACAGATTTTGACCCCCATTTTATGATTCTTGATTGTTCAGGTTAAAACATAAGTCTCTTGAAGCACTCAAATTAGCCTTTCCTTTGTTCTTTTGTCTGAGGTTCAGTGGCATCCTGCCATGGAGCAATAATATGGACAGTAGGATCAAGAGGCTTGTTTTCTGGGGCTGGCTCCATTGCACAGTAGGTTAATCCTCTGCCTGCAGAACCAGCATCCCATATGGGGACTGGTTCTAGTCCCGGCTGCCCCTCTTCCAATCCAGCTCTCTGCTATGGCCTGGGAAAGCAGTAGAAGATGGCCCAAGTCCTTGGGCCCCTGCACCCACGTGGGAGACCTGGAGGAGGCTCCTGGCTCCTGGCTTTGGATCGGCACAGCTCCGGCCATTGCAGCCATCTGGGGAGTGAACCAATGGAAGGAAGACCTCTCTCTGGCTCTCCCTCTCACTGTCTGTAACTCAACCTCTCAAATAAATAAATAAAATCTTTAAAAAGAGAGAGTGAGAGAGAGAGAGACTGGTTTTCTGATCCTGACCAGGTATTAACAAGCTAAGACCTTGTACTGAGAACATTTGGGGGGCGGGGAATGTGAGTATTGGACCCAAGAAATACCTGGATTTAGGCTAACCAACTGTGTGGACTTGATGATAGTTACTTCACCTTTCTAGCCTCATGTTCCTAATCTGTAAAAGGGGGATAATAATATCTATCTTACAAAGATCCTGTGGGGATTAAATGAGGTGATATGCTTAGAGACCACAATAGCAGGAGTTCCAGGAATGAGATTTACATCATCATCATCATCACCTTCATTACGAGTCATTACTGTCTCAAGAATGGACTGCAGGAGCATGACGCTCATGGGCAGCTTTGCTCCTCTATGAGCCTGCCCATGACCACATCTTCATATACGCAGTGGAAAAACTAGCTGTTTGGCAACTCCAAAAAAATAATTGGATGGTTACCATGTCACTCTCTGGAATATTCTTATAGAAGTGTTTTCTTGACTCAGTCTTTCACTCATTCATTATTGCCAATCTATTATATGTCAGGAACCTTGTTAGATAGGAAATGAATATCCAGTGAAACTGACAGTTATCCTGTTTCAGAAATACGCATAATTTTCCTTGCAGGGGACATCGAGAAACCAGTCCAAATGCCTTCAAAAAAGTACTGCTCTTTTTTAAGATTTATTTTATTCCATTTATATGAAAGAGTACAGAGGGAGAGACAGAGAGAGAGGTCTTCTGTCCGCTGGTTCACTCCTCAGATGGCCACAATGGCCGAAACTTCGTCAATCCGAAGCCAGGAGCCAGGAGCTTCTTCTGGGGCTCCCACATGGGTGCAGTGGCCCAAGGATTTGGGCCATCTTCCACTGCTTTCCCAGCCCATAGCAGAGAGCTTGATTGGAAGAGGAGCAGCCGGGACTTGTGGGGACCCATGAGCCGGCCATGGGCCCACAAGCTAAGCCTTAGCATGTGGGCCCATGGCCGGCTCATGGGTCCCCACGGGGACTCAAACCAGCACCCATATGGGATGCTGGTGCCTCAGGCCAGGGCTTTAACCTGCTGCACCACAGCGCTGGTCCCAAAAGTACTGCTCTTTTAAAATCTGTGAATGTTAATTTGCTCCCAACAATCACCACTCAACAGGAAAGTTTACTAAAGAAGTTCCTTAGAGACTGCATGCTGCATGAAAGGAATTTTTGAAAACAGACACTAATTTGACAAAGCTACGTATTTGTTCAGATTGGTGGCTTCTCATAAAGGGACCCACATATGCAAAATTAAGGAAATGGATGTTGGATGCTGAGGCCAATACCAGCTCAAACCACAAGCCAACACAATACTCAGGAAAACTTAGGTGTTTCCAGGAGACTACACATGCACCTTGCTTTGCCCAAAAACAGCATCCCAAATAATTATGTGCAGATCAATTACTCTTACATGAAAATCTCTTTCAAGTATACATAAGGGGGAAAAATACCTATAGAAAGTGCTTTTGCAAAGCCAAAAGTTGTTGTAAAAAGAAAACATAATTCCTGAAATACATTTTATAAATCCAGACTTCCATGTATCAACACTGTTTAATTAAATAAGGTGCACATGAATTTTTGGTGAACATTCCATTTAGATCTCCCCTGCAAGTGATTATTCATCACTGTGGTCTGCAGCCTCCAATGAAGTACAATAGTCCATTTCTATTTCATTTCATTACACAGTCACACCATGAACAGGAGATGAAGAATGGCAATTTTCGTAACATTTTTGCTCTTTGGCACAATGAACTTGCAGGAACTGGGGTATCCTAAGGTTCAGGTAAAGGAGCAACTCTTTTCCTAATTATGAAGGATTTGCAAGAGGAGAACAGCCTGAGTAGGGTGCTGGGCAGGGCGGGGAAGAAAGGCTGGCAGTCCAGAACAGGAAAGTTATTTGCCTATCAATCTGCAAACTGCATTTTATTAAAAATGTAATTACCCTCAGGACTCTTATTTGCAAAGACTGTTGAAGGTATATTGACATTTGGAGCTGTGTGAAGGTCTCTGATGTCATCACAGAGCACTGAAATCTTCCTTATCTGGTTCAGTGTTTGTGGAGTTTTCTTCTCAAAAGACATGAAAACCCAAGAGGATGTTGCTTTACGACAGCAGATACTTGGGTCAATAACCAGAAAAAAAGAAACAGGGTCTTGGGATTCCTCCTTTGCCTCTTTTTCATTCCCTCCTCCATCCTATCCCTAGTCCTCAGACTGGCTTCATAGGCCTGTG
Organism: Oryctolagus cuniculus; assembly: GCF_051225735.1. Taxonomy (NCBI): domain Eukaryota; kingdom Metazoa; phylum Chordata; class Mammalia; order Lagomorpha; family Leporidae; genus Oryctolagus; species Oryctolagus cuniculus. Next base: position 43,378,228 of record NC_142872.1, on the reverse strand, counting down.
GGTGTCCAGCTTGTGCATAGAGCCTTGGGTGCAGAAGGACCTCATGTTCGGTTTGATGTTCTGCTGTTGCCATTTTTAAATACTTAATAACTTTTTGAACAAAAAAATTGTAATTTGTGCTGACTCCCACCAGCTTCCCCCACTACAAACACACCCCTCATAGACACTTCCCTGAGGCCACATGGTGACCATTTACTCTAATCCCTGACCAGGTCAGCAAGGCAGAACGCTGGCTCAGAGCCAGACTGCACAGTGAACCTGCTGAGCTCCTCCTCCTTCCTACCTTTGTGACCTTGATTTTCTCAGCTGCTTAATGGGGACAGCATCCTTCCTATGCCTTGATGCCCTTAGAAGAATTAAATGACAAAATGTACAGAACACTCAGAAGAGTGGGTACTCCACAGAGGGGACTGTTTGTCTATGGCAGATTTTTTAAAGATTTATTCTATTTATTTGAAAGAAGGGTGACAGAGAGAGGGGGAGACAGAGAAAATCTTCCATGTACCCACTCCCTAAATGGTTGCAAAACCCAGGGCATGGCCAGGCTAAAATTAGGAACCTGGAACCCCATCTGGGTCTCCCACATCGGTTGCAGGGGACCAGACACTTGGGCCATCTTCCACTGGTTTTCCCAACTGCCTTAGCTGGGAACTGGATTGTAAGTGGTGCAGCCAGGACTCGAACCTGCAGGCATATGGGATGCCAGTGTCACAGGTGGTGGCTTAACCCGCTGTGCCAAACTGTAGGCCTCTTCGTGGTGGATTTTATATTGTTGATTAGAGAAGAGGGAGGGAGACTGCTACTCCCCTATGAAACATGCCTGCCCTCCCAGGGTGAGCCACCAACTCCTGTATCTCATGAACTACACTCAGTGCAGCCCTACAGTACCTCCGCCCAAAAAGCAGCCCTTGCTAAACTTCCCTTCTCTTCAGGATTTGCACTGTCTACCACTTCTACTCCTTGATAGATTCGTTCTGATCAACTGAATTTGTTTAAGTGAAATAGTTACTTTACAAAGAGTATATAGTATCACCATTATATATTTTAGGGAATATGTAAATAAGCACTTTTTATTTTAATATGGGATAGCTAACATTTTAAATGTTCATTTACATAGCACCAGTGGCACCCATATTAACCTCATTTCGTCTTCCATCAGGCTCTGAGCATTTTTTTGTTTGTTTTTGAAGATTTATTTATTTATTTTTTGAAAGGTAGTGTTACAGAGAGGAAGAGATAGAGAACATTTTAAGTGAAGCAGCTGCAGTCTCATTTCAATATTGTCAGCTCACACAGTGCACTGTGTACAGCCAGTTTGCCACAGCTGTTTGTTGAATGAATACTTGTTAGCAAACTGATGACAGTGATAGTTCCCCACGAAGCTGTTCATACCTTGGCCAGTGTCCATCTCAAGTCTGTAAAACTTTCAGATCCCAAAAGCACTTCTCCAATGTGGTGGTTCCTCAAAGCCTCATCTGAGAACCACCTGCAACAGAATCCATCAGGGAGGGGTGGGTGTGGCAGCCCAGCAAGCAGAGCCACTGCTTCAAATGCCCACAGCCCTTAGTGGAGTGCCTGGAATCAACTTTCACCTGTGTTTCTTACGCAGCTTCCTGCTAATGCATTCCCTAAGAGGCAGTAGATGATGGTCCAAGTACATGAGTCCCTGCAACCCACATGAGAGGTCCAGATGGAGTTCCTGGCTCCTAGCTTCAGCCTGGCCCAGCTCCAGCTGTTGCAGGCATTTAGGGAGTGAATCAGTAAGTGGAAAATTAATCCACTTTCTCTCTCTACACACACACACACACACACACACACACACACACATCATCACACATCATTCCATCTTTCAAATAAATAGAAATAAAAAAAGAATCACTCATAGAGCTTGCTAAAAAGGCAGATTCCACGGCCCCAGATTCCCCAGTCCCTACTAACTCAGAGCCTCTGCACACTAAAGGATAGCCCTGTGGTAGGATTTTAGAATTGACATAAGTAGTGGTAGTAGTAATAGTAACAGCACAAGAAGAACTCATACTAATTATATACCAGGGATTAAACTCAGTACTAACATATATGATCTCACTTAATCCCCTAACAATTCTGTAAGATAGGTACTTGCCTAAGTTGTACAGCTATTAAGGGGCAAGGAAAGGATTTAAACCATGCCATCTGACTCTACAACTAAACAGCTAATCGTCACACAGTATTCCTGGGGAGAAGGGAAGCATCTAGAGAAAAATCTCATCAATGAATCCACCCAGAACCCTTTGGAGCACACCATTTATTTTACAGTTTATAAGCTCAGATCAGCCTACAGCACAGTCATTATCTAAGCTGAAAGTTTTTTTTTTCTTAGTGCTATTTAGTTTATCATGTGCATTCAGTTTGCATAGTCATCAAAGCTGCCTCAATACAGCTGTATTAAGAAAGAATCTTTTATTATCGAAGGCATAGGACCTTCACTTCCTGGCAGGACAAAGCTGCCACTCTCAGATTCTGAAGACCATGTCAAGGAAGGGGGGCCCTTACCTCCAAGAACTTGAGATGATAAACTGGTGTAGTAATTAAATTTGAATACGAAAGGGTTAAATGACCATTGCCCAGATGTTCTAGATGAGATTTTTGCCTCAACTGAGGATTTAGAGTTCATCAACTCCTGGAATCTCTCCCAAATCTGTCCAGATTTCATGACCATGCATTCCACAGAAAGAAGCTTAATTAAAGGCAGTGTTTGAAATAGGTACATTTGTGCTCCATGAAAGGAAGGGAAAAAAGGACAAGATGGGAGAAGAAAGGAAGGAAGGGAGGGAGAGAAAAAAGGAAAAACAAGAAAACCGAAAAGAGAAAAAAAAATGTTGACTGATGTTAAGAATCATTAAAGTCTCATAAACATGGAAAATCCAGACCAGGTGCAGGCATTACTTAGCAACCACATTATTAATCATCAGTCTAAAGAAAACAAAAAAACCACTAAGTCAGGCAACATCCATTCTGCAAATGTTTAGTGTGACATGATTCCTGCTGAAGATTTGATATTGGAATTTACAATTCAATGTCCAATGGAAACATTCACCTTAGCAAAATCTGAGCACCATGCAAATCCCTTGCTCCACATAATTATCACTCTTTGAAATCATAAGAAATATTTCCAAATAAATAGTATTTAAAACTTCCTATTCTCAAGTCTTATTTAATTTGACCAAAGGTTTTGGAGCCACCTTCATTCTATGCTAGATTAATAGTCACAAGCAATTCTTGCAAGTCTAAATGTGCTAAGCAGAAAAAAAAAATGTTATTTCTGAAGCAGTGAGAGGAGAAAGTTCTGGAATGATTTTAGTGCCTTTTGTAGCTGTGAACTCTGTTCAGGCTTGCAGATGACAAATCACATAAAACCCATGTTTTTGGAACTGCCGCTAAGTTGGACATTTCAATAATATTCAAGATCACTTGGTAAAATAAGTAGCTTTTTTAGATACCAACAATGATCTTGCTGAGAAAGAACTTAGAAAAACAATCTCATTCACCATAACTACAAAAAGATTAGGTACATTGAGATAAATTTAACCAAGGATGTGAAAGACCTCTACAATGAAAGTCATGAAGTAATAATGAAAGAAACTGAAGAATACACACCAAAGCAATGGAAAGACCTCCCATGTTCATGGATTGGGAGAATTAGTACTATCAAAACATCCATCCTATCCGCAGCAATTTACAGATTCAGTGCAATCCCTATCAAAACACTAATAACATTCTTCACAGAAATAGAAAAAAAATCCTAAAATTCATAAGGAAATACAACACATCTCAAACAGCCAGAACAACATTGAACAACAACAAAAAACAAAGCCAGAAGCATCACAACATAAAATGTCAAAATATACTACAAGGCTATTGCAACCCAAACAGCATGGTACTAATCTAAAAATAGACACACAGACCAATAGAACAGAATATAAACCCCAGAAATAAATCCATACATCTATAATCAACTTATTTTTGACAAAGTTGCTGAAAACACTTCCCAGAGAAAAGACAATCTTTTTAATAAATGGTGGTAGGAACACTGAATCTCCATATGCATAAGTTTGAAATAAGACACCTACTTTTTACCCTATACAAAAATCAACTCAAAATGGATAGAAAATCTAAATGTAAGACCTAAAACTATGAAACTTCTAGAAGAAAATAGACTGTCATCTCTATAAGACATTGGGATAAGCAACTATTTTGGGGATAAGACCCCCAAAGCATAGGCAATAGAGGAAAAATAGACCAAATTATAGATCAAATTAACAAGCTTTTAAACAGCAAAAGAAACAATGGAGTGAAGTGACAACTAACTAATGAAGAGAAAATATTTACAAACTGTGCATCTGATAAAGGATTAATATCCAGAATGTACAAGGAGCCCAAGGAATTCAACAAAAAACAAACAACCCAGTTAAGAAATGGACAGAGTCTGAACAGATGATTTTTTAAAAACAATTACAGGTGGTCAACAAACACATGAGAAAGCAGTTAATATCACTAATCCTCAGCAAAATGCAAGTAAAAACCACAATGAGGTTATCACCTTACTCTAGTAAGAAAGTGGCTATCTTCAAAAAGTCAAAAAATAACAAATGTTGGCAAGAATGTGTAGAAAAGGGAAACCTAATACACTGTTGGAGGGAATGCAAATTAGCATAGCCATTATGGAAAACAATATGGTGGTTCCTCAAAAAACTAAATACAGATCTACCATATGGCTTAGTTATCCTACTCCAAAGGGACTACATCCAAAGGAAATGAAGTCAGCATATGAAAAAGATACCTGCACTTGTATGTTTATAGCAGCCAAATTCACAATAGCAAAGATATGGCATCAACTTAGATGTCTAAGAATGGATGAGTGGATAATGAAAACGTGGTATACACACACAATAGAATATTGTTCAACCCTAAAAAAAGAATAAAATCCTGACATTTACAATGAAATGGATGGGAATGGAGATCATTATGCTAAGCAAAATAAACCAGATGCAGAAATATAAACAGCACATTTTTTCTCTTGTATGTGGAAGTTATATTTTTATAGTAAAAAATAAATGTGGTAGGCATATTATTTGAAATACATTTATAAGGGTTGCATTCATTGAATTAAACCCCTTACATAATAATATACCTTTCTTTCTACATTTTATGATGTTTTTCACAAATCCTGCATTTCGTGATATTAATACATCCGCTTTTGCTTCCAAAAAAATAATGTGTTTATATATAATATTTTCAGAAGAAGTGAATATGATGGGTTTTTTTTAAAGTTATCTTGTGAACAAATTGTCATTCATACACAAACCTAATCCCTGTTATATAGGGCATTTGAGTGGCTGCAACAGTTTTTATCTATAGCTGGCAATTATGGGCTGGGACATTTTTTTCTGCTAGTTAACATTTCTGTTTACTTATCTCTGTTTCTTCAGCTCATTGTTGTACTTGCTACCATTTTCCCCTCCTTCTCCAATTTTCTCATTTTCGAGTTTGTTTTTGACTGAACTGCTTGGGATATGAAACATCTAGAGCTATTTTGCATAAGTGTAGTTATGTAGTAGGCATATTCTCTGAGACTGTCGGAAGTCTCCTGGAAGCCTTGGTCAAACATTATCTCCCCTGATATAAAATTACGGGGTGAAGTCCTGGTCTGTTTTCTGTTGCTAATAACACAATGCCACAGACTGGGTTAAACTATAAAGAAAAGAGATTTACTGCAGGCCACAGTTCTACTCCGAGACCCAAGATGGGTCCTGGTGATGATCCTTTCACTCACAGAGTCCTGGTCATGTGCAAAACAAAGAGAGGCTCACACCCCAGGGACAGAGCCATACTGGCTCTTAGCGCAGACTCACTCTCCTTGATCCATTAATCGTATGAATGGATTAACCCATTCATGAGGGCAGAGTTCTGATCACCTCTTAATCTCTCATAATGAGGATTAAATTTCAACAGAAGGCTCAGAAGGCACAAACCACAGCAGGACAGCCCTGTGTCCTCTCAGAAATGTCCAGCTCTTGCCCACGTTCACCCAACACTGGCTATTCAAAACAAGAAAATAGAAATTAACTTGATTGATATGCTCTTAAAATAATCTGTTTTTGATGGCTCAAGTACTTGGGTCCCTGCCACTCACAAGGGAGATCCAGAATGAGTTTTTGCCTCCTGGTTTCAGCTTGTCCCAACTCTGGTGGTTGCAGACATTTGGAGAATGAACCAGCAGCTAGACGAAAGGGCTAACTCACTCTCTCTCTCTCTCACTCTCTCTCTCTCTCTCTCATCATTCAAATAAATAAAAATAATAAACAAATAAAATAGCCTCCTCTGTTCTTTTTTTCTAATTTCCTGTTTGGCGCCTATAGAACTTTCTGTTCCTCCCTAAAAATTTAAATCCTTAACAGCATTTATCCTCACCTTGAAGTGCTGCCTAAAAAATTTACTTTCTATCTAAGTGGAGGTTTTGGTTTGCTTGTTTCAGTTGTGGAAAGTTTCCTATTATTCCCTCAATCACCATGTATACTCTATCTGCTCTTCACAAATTCTCATTACGTGTAGGTTGCACTTTTGATCACTGGCTTCTCCATTTCTTCACTCTTTGCATCCCTTTCACCTTTTTCTGCATTCTGGGGAAGTTTCTAAAATGCATGTCCTGTTCTTAAACATTCCACTGTATGGACTCTACCTTCCATGCTTCTAATCAACAATCCCTGTTGGGAATTGCATTTTGCTGTACTTTGCTTTCATCGCAACATTTTAAGAAATGATATGAGGTCAAAACTGTGGTGTAGCAGGTAAAGCCGCCGCTCACAGTGCCAGCATCTCATATGAGCACTGGTTTGAGTCCCAGCAGCTCCACTTCTGATACAGCTCTCTCCTAATGCATCTGGGAGAGTAGCAGAAAAATGTTCAAGACCTTGGGACCCTGCACCCATGTGGGAGACCTGGAAAAAGTTCCTGGCTCCTGAGTTTGCATCAGCCCAGCTCTGGCCATTGTGGCCATTTGCAGAGTGAACCACGGGTGGAAGATTCATTCTCTCTCTCTCTCTCTCTCTCTCTCTGCCTCTGCCTCTCCGTAACTCTGCTTTTCAAATAAATAAACAAATCTTAAGGGGAAAAATGATGTATTCTTTATCTTATTCCACATAAATTATCTCCTGAACTTTGCATTGGATCACTGGGAGGTTTATAAGCAGAGAAGAATATTCCTATTCTTGCTTTCTTCAACCCTGTGCTCACCAAGAGCAGCGAAGTCTTAGAGAGATGCAGCAGTTAAGCCAAAGATTCCAAAATTGAACACCTGCAGCAGGTGGGGCAGCCCAAAGCTAGGCAAGCAGAGGGACTCTTATCCTAATCCTAGGGGACAACCACTACCCATCTCCAACCAGAAATGCAGATGCCACAGTGATAAATCCAGATGTTTACACATCAACAACTAATTTGAAAATGGTGTAAAACACTCTGCAGGCCAGCAACACGCATCGCAGGCTCAGTATGTGCACTGAGCCAGGAAGCTGCCTGTTTATGTCCTCTGAGTTAACAAGTCAGTTTTCTTATTATCTCATTGTTTTCATTTTATTTGAGAGGCATAAAGATAGAGAGATCTTCTATCTTCTGGTTCACTCCTCCAAATGCCTGCAGCAGCCAGAGCTAGATAGGGCCAAAATCAGGATTCCATCCAGGTCTCCCGCATGGGCAGTAGGGACCACATAAGCCATCACCCACTGCCTCCTAGGGCGAACATTAACGGGAAGCTAGATGAGAAGCAGAAGAGCCAGGACATGAACCAGGCACTCTGACATGGTCTGAGCACACCTCAGCTGATGACTTCAACTGCTGCACCAAATGCTGGCCCATGGGTTTTTCTTAAGCAAATCCATTCCAGCCTCCCTTCACCTCTCACTTAGTAGGAATTCTGAAAAGGGGCTTCAAGCATGAAATGTGGAAATGGGGAAGGATGGACTGCAAAACATTTATGGTCCTTTAGATCTAGGTTTCCTCTACCATTTCACTCTACTTGATACTCCCACTCCTATCCCAACCACTTACAAAAATCTTCATCACTCCCACCCCCCCCCCAGGTTAGCCTTGGGGGCCACCTCTTCCAGGAAGTTACCCAGGATTACCTAATCCTGTTTCCTGTTCTTCCTTCTAAAAAGAACTTCTCTACCACTTCCTTTCTAAAACTCTTACTGTGTTCTATAATCATATCAACTCATATTCTTTATAAAATTCACTAACAAAGTATTTTTATTCTTTTTTTATACCAAGCCTTAAAAATTATCTCCTTGAAGGTTTTCTCTGTTTTTCCTGGTTGGGTCTAGAACTGACTTTTTATAAATATTTATCAAAGTAAAAAGAACATTTACTGGTATTGTAGACAGCAAGAATTTGCTCTCCAGTTACTCATTTTCCACAGTAAAAGGACCAAGGGATTCCCACACCCAGTTTCTCATCACATCAGCTTCTGAGTACCGGATCAGCAGTCAAGGGTCCCTGCAGTCGTAGCCTCACGCAGACCCTCCACACTTTCCTCTTTACCAACTGTCTCTGGCACCACCTGCTGGCCACTCAATATATTCAACAGACATAATAAAGGCAAAGATGAATGATGTCCCTAAAGGCGAACCCAAGTCCATTCTCCTTGAAAAACAGAAATATCCTTAAGGCTCAGGCTTCAGGGCTCAGGGTAGACAGGACCAGAGCACTTCCCCAGAAAGTCTTCTCTCTGCTTTTTGGATCAAAACTCTTAATTTAATGTGACTTCTGTGCCGAGTATAGAACCATCACAACTATGACATGGCCTCCAGCATCCAGTGAGAGTTTCCTATGCAGCATGAACTTTGTTACATCACAGGACCCTCAAAATCGAAGGAGCAGGACCGGAAGGACAGAGACCGGTGTCAGTTCCTCACCACTTGCCCTGCACAAGGCTTGGACAACGGGAATCCTCCCTTTGATGTCCTTGCTGCTAACTAAACTCTCCAGCTTGAAATCTCATGGTAGCAACAATCTTGTGTCAGACCTTCCAGTCTACTAAACATGCTGGCCAATACACATGGCGGGTACCAGCAGCAAAAGCCAACTATGATCAGCAAGCCCTTGAAATGTGGTTAGCGCGGCTGGTGCTGAGGCATAGCGGGTAAAGCCACCACCTGCAGTGCTGGCATCCCATTTGGGCTCCAGTTTGAATCCTGGCTGTGCCACTTTCAGTCCAGCTCTCTGTTACAGCCTGGGAAAGCAGTAGATGTCCAAAGCCCTTGGGCCCCTACACTTGCATGGGGGACCCGGAAGAAGCTCCTGGCTCCGGATTGGCCCAGCTCCAGCCGTTGCAGCCATTTGGGGAGTGAACCAGCGGATGGAAGACTTCTCTCTGTCTCTGCCTCTCTATAACTCTGCCCTTCAAATAAATTAATAAATCTAACAGTGGATGGAAAGAGGGAAGGGAGGGAGGGAGAGAGGGAAGAGAGGGAAGGGAGGGAGGGAGGGAGGGTGGGAAGAAAGAAAAATGTGGTCAGTACAATCTGAGGCATGCTTGAATGTCAACTAAACACTGAATTTAAAAGACCTAGTACTGGGAAAAATAATGTAAGATATCATCACTAATGTTTATATTGATTATATATAAAATGATATTTTAATATACTCAAAACACTATCAGAATTAGTTTTACTACTTTACTGTTTGTGCGTATGTGTGTGACACCAGAAAATTTTAAACTTCATATATGAGAGTGAACATGAGTCAAGTAGTTAAGGCACTGGTTGGGATGCTTACATTCCATAGAACTCCTGGGTTCAAGTCCAGGCTCTGCTCTCAATTCCAGTGTTATGCTAACACACACTTGGGAGGCAGCAGGCAATGGCACAAGTACTTGGATCCCTGCTACCCACATGGCAAACCTGGAAAGAATTCCAAGCTCTGAGCTTTGGCCTGGTACAGTCCTGGCCCTTGCAGACAACTGAGGAGTAAGCCAGCAGACAGGCTCTGTGTGTATGTGCATGTGCGTGTGTGTGCCTCTAAGGTAAATATAACATACATTTTTAAAAATTGCACACATGCGGGGCCGGCACTGTGGCACAACAGGGTAACGCCCTGGCCTGAGGCACCAGCATCCCATATGGGCGCCGATTCTAGTCCCGGCTGCTCCTCTTCCGATCCAGCTCTCTGCTGTGGCCTGAGATAGCAGTAGAAGATGGCCCAAGTCCTTGGGCCCTTGCACCCACGTGGGAGACCTGGAAGAAGCTCCTGGCTCCTGGCTTTGGATCAGCTTAACTCCGGCAGCTGCGGCCAACTGGGGAGTGAACCATCAGATGGAAGACTTCTCTCTCTCTGCCTCTCCTCTCTCTGTGTGTAATTCTGACTTTCAAATAAATAAATAAATCTTTTTAAAAAATTGCACACATGCTTCACGTTCTGTTCCCATCGAACTGCACTGATCTCAATAGCTGAATGCTTCTAGCACACAGTTGTCTTCCACAGTCAGCCACAGGCTCCACATTCAGACTCAACCTACCACATTTGGAAAATATTTGGAAAACAATACTTCTGTGTGTACTGAACATGTACAGACTTCTTTTTCCTTGCAATTATTCCCTAAAAGATACAGTATAGCAGCTACTGACATAGCAGTTACATTGTATTAGATGTTATAAGTAATCCAGGGATGATTTAAACTACACAGGAAGATGTGCATAAATCATATGCAAATGCTGTCATTTGGCATAAGGGACTTGAGCCTCCAGAGCTAGGGAGATCTGAGACCAATTCTCTGTGGTTACTGAGGGACAACTGCATACCAGCAGAGGAAGGGGGTCTCAGTTGCTAGGATCTTTCTGATTTTTTTGTCCTTTTTGTATGAGTCTCTGTAGTAAATAAAAAGGCTTAGGTCTCCTGCTCATAGGAAGACATTTTTTCTCTCGGAATCTTGGAATCTTGACGACAGTCTCCCTAGAGCTAGAGATGGCCTGGCCAGGAAATCTTGTGACATCTTCTCTGAGACATGTCCTAAAGGGGTATGAGCTAGACTGAAAGGTTCTCTATCTAAAAACTGATGTTGGTAGGGTCAGGAGCATTCCAAGAGTCATAAATGACCAGCATACTTGCAAAAAAAAAATGCCCAAAAACTTATTTAAAATTATGGTCAGTGTTGGCCAGGATGTACAGAAGTCATTACACTCCCTATCTGAAAACTGGTGCTTGCATGGCCTTTTTAGGGGACAATCTAACCATATGGAAACACAGCCTTATAACCACGCATGCCCTCTGAGTCAATGCTTCCTCCTCCAGAGAGTCAGCTGAAGTCAATCATCGCTGCCATGCTCTCCTAACCTATAGGGACACTCTTTTTTACAAAAATCATAACAAAAATGACACCAAATCAAGGCTTTCAAAAATTACAGCATATTAAGCAAATAGAATAGTATGGTGCCATTAAAGATGGCCTTCTAGGGGCAGGTGTAGTGTTGCTCAGGACAACTGTACCCCATATTGTAATGCCTCAGATCAAGTCCCAAGCTCTGCCTCTAATTCAGCTTCCTGTTAGTGCACATCCTGGGATGAAGCAGTGATGGCTCAAGTACTTAGGTCCCTGTCAGTCATGTGGAAGACCTGGAGTGAGCTCCATTATCCTGGCTTCAGCTTGTCCCACCCCTGGCTCTTATAGCCATTTAGGGATAAAATGTGTGTGTGTGTGTGTGTGTGTGTGTGTGTTCCCCTCCCAGTCAAATAAATTTCTCTTACAAATCTTTTCTAAAAATTGCCTTAGAAAATATGTGACGATAAACTCCTCCCTTCCTGCCCTCTATTCCTATTTCTCAATCCAGCCTGTGTGCGCATCTTAAAGTGAAGCAGATCACGTCACTCCCCTGTTTAAAATCCTTCAAGTCCTTTACTTGATATGATAGGTCTTCAACAAGCCCTTATATAGGCAAAAACTATGCACAGGTTTCAAACATTTTTTCACCAAATATTCTTATCTTTTATTTCCACTGTTCTGTGACCACTAACAAAGTTCCCTCATTGTAGAACAAAGCTGCTTGCCCCTATATGACCATGGGATTCTGGGCTCTGCCCTCCTTCTCAGCTTCATCTCTTGCCAGGTTCCTCTCCTTTATTTACCTCCCAACAGGCACAGAGAACTTTCTTCAGTCCCAGAGCCCTGGAGAGCTCTTGCTGGCTGTGGGGTTTTGCTCACAGCCCCCTGACAGGATGCTGCCTGTAACTCACCACACTCTTCTCCTGCCAAAAGCCTACTAAGAGGGCTCAGTGTTAAATAGCAATTCTTCCAGAAATCCCTTTCCTGACTCCTTGGTCCAGATCAGACCTCCTTTTTTTCCTGTCTCACACTATCTTCTTTTTCCCTCCATAGGACTTACCCCAGTATCTGACTCTGCAAGTGTTACTGTGATTATTTGTTGCATGTCACTCTCCCCACCTGATGATATGAGTCAGTTCCTACCTGGCAAGTACAGGGTGCACCAGAAGCGCATGTTGAATAAATGCATGCTATTTTAATGGTAAAAGGCAGGCTGTGAGAGAGTATGTATAATGAGATTCCAATATCAATTTTAAAAAATGTGTATGTAACACATCTGGACATAGAATTTTTTTTAAAAATGAGATTCTAAGCTAATAACAGCAACTATCTCTGTGCCCTATTTTACTTATTTTGTTCAAATTTTCTACAGTGAGCATGTTACTCTCAAAAAAAAGAAAATTCATTTTGGAAATAAATAGTGTTGAAAACTTAAGTCCTGGGTCCAAGTCTCAATTCTTAAAAACAGTGTGATCTCAGGAAACCAAAACTCCTCACAGACTATTCATTATAAATGGAGGGATACCCTTCCTGGCGATCTCATAAAAGAACGCACAGAAGTATGCACAGGAAAGTTCACACACATTTCACCATTTCCTTTGGATGTATAGGGGAATGAGACAAACACAGTGTGGGAGGGGGGTGACAGGCACTTAACAACTGTGTACTGTGTAAATACCAGGAGGAGTTGACAATTGGTTGAGCAACTAGAACCCGTGACTTCTGACTGCCATATAGACCACTAACCACCAAATGAGATGAGAGTTGGAAGCATTGAGAATACAAGAGGAGAGTCCACTACAGGGAGAGAAATGAGAAAAATGTGCAGGTACAGGGTTATCTCCTTTCCAAGACCAAAGGCTGGGAGACAGGTGATCCCCAGAGCCCCAGCGTGAATTCCCACCAGGGGTAAGAAAGGCCCAGGTTGAGACACAAAGTTCCTTCATCCTGAGGAACTCAACATGGAACAACTCCTTCTGCACTCTTTTGGCAAAAATCCAGTAGTGAGGGGCATTCTCTTTGAGTTCTTTCTCCTCAACTTTCTACTTGTTGAAGACAACTTCAGAGAAGAGCTGCTCTGACTCTAGCAGAAGGCAATATCTAATTCAGTTTATTCTATAAATATTTATTGAACATTTACAAGGTAGGCACAATGCTAGGAGCAGGGGCCATGCATGAGCATGGCACTCTCTCTGCTTGCCAGCAGCCTATGACCCGGTCATCATTATCTGCTGCTACCCTCAACTTCCCCCAGTACAAACAACCGCAGCACTCCTTGCTTTGTGTCCCTACTATGCTCATTTTAACATTTATCCCACTGAACTGCAGCCCACTCACCCAGCAGCCTGTCCCTATTAAGCCTGTAATCACCTTGGGGACACAGATGCCACCTTTAATCTGCATCTGCAGAACAAGTCTGTTATAGATGCTGCTCAGTAAATGAGCAAATGAACAAATGATTTAATTGCCTGAATCATTTCACAAGCACATGCCAATAAAACAGTGAAGGTTATCTAGAAAATAAATGCTCAGTGAGGCTTCATGCTTTGCCGACTGAATAGAAATGTGTGCTCTCTTGGTGTGTGTTCTGTCTGCGGTAAAATAGACTGCAAGTAAAGAAGACATAGGAAATCAGCTTTCTCTTCAAAGTTTCCTCTGTTACAGATGCTTCAGCTCTGACCCCTCTAGACAGTGATCCAAAGGAGATCACAGCTCACAGAGTCCAATAAAGACTCAAAGTTCCTCCTGAGAAGTAATCATACCTGCTAAAGGCAACCATCAAAGACATGTCACCCATACACCCAATTATCTTGCTACAAGGCACAAAACTAAACAAAACTGGAATAAATAGTAGCTTGCATCAAAAAGAGAACATCCAGAATGGTGAGGGCAATACCATGAGAAACAGGAAAGGAATATGAAATGGACAGCCCAGTGGAGACCAAACTCAGAGGCGGTGTAACAGCTGACTACAAATATCAGAATGATTATGACACAGAAAAGGCATGATAGTTTCTCAATGTGCCTTCCCAAGATCAAAACTATGTTCTGGGATCAGCGATGTGGTGTAACAGGTTAAGCCACCACCTGTTCCACTTCTGATCCAGCTCCCTGCTAATACACCTGGGAAAGCAGCAGAGGATGACCCAAGTTTTTAGGCCCCTGTGCCCACTTGGGAGATCTGGATGAGGCTCCTGGCTGCAGCCTGGCCCAGCCCAGGCCACTGTGGCCATTTGGAGCATGAACCAGAAGATGAAAGAGTCTCTCTCTCTCTCTCTCTCTCTCTCTCTCTCTCTCTCCCCTCCCCGTCCACCCCCACCCCATAACTGCTTTTCAAATAAATAAAATTAATCTTAAAAAAAAAACTATGTGCTACAAAAAAAGTGTTATAGGGAGGCAGAATCTTGGCTCCAATAAAAGAGGCACATGATATTAAATTACCATAAAGGATGCAAGTTGAGAACTCAAGGTCAAAAGCAGTAACACAGGAGAGAACTACCTTTGAAATGCTGATTTCAAAGTTTACAAAGAGTGCTAGAGATTCACACTGAGGATATATAACTGAATTGTTTAGTTCCCTGTCTACCAAGAAAGAATGCTAAATCTAACATCCATTGAGAGTGCTTTCTTCAAATCGATGGACTCAAGGCCTGCCACATGGGCCTTGGTTTTTTGGCAACTCACTTTGCACATAACAGCTCTACCTACCTTCAGTGCACTTTAACTATTCAATTCTATAAAGCCCAATAACATCTCCATAATGAAAAGCCCATGGATCACTGTAAGCCACAACTACCCCTCCAGTCATCAAAGCACATATCACCATGGTCCCTCTACTTTGACCTCTTTGGACTTGTCATTTCAATTGTTCCAGTATTTATGTTTTGCCCTCCAATTAGATGCTAGTTGCCTTAAAGGAAGATGTTACATGTTTTTAATCTACAGGAACTAATACAGTATCTTGTATTTAACAGGTCCTCAGTAAATATCCACAGACTTGGTGCTGCTGGATTGAGGCCAGAGAATGAAGGGAACCCATTATGTCAAGGTCTTGGACAACATCTGTGTTTTTTCAGCACAGCATTTGCCATCCATCACAGAGGAGATTGGAATAGAAGAAGTCAAGTAAAGTACAAGGTCATTTTCAGCAGCCCCAGCAACTCCATTCTCCAAGGTTGAAATGTTCTCTCCCTCTCTCCAAGCAGCGGACCAGATGGTCTCCTAAATCTTGGCTTTCATGGTTTAACTCTAATTACAACGTTAGTTAGCAATGAGTTCGGTGATTCAAAGTCACTAGTAGATTCTTTTTAGGCAGTCAAGCTTTTCTTCTGCTCTCACTAAGAACAAGGTGGCTCCGTCATCAGCCTTGTTCTTGCTTCCCATATTATAATTGCTTAGCTCTTCAGAAAATGAAATGAGCCCAAGACTACCAAACCTAGCTGCAAGCAGTGAACGAACGCTCCAGGAGACAGGAGGCAGCAGCAGCCAGATGGCTAAGTAGCCTCTGATGACGCTGCAGTCAATTTGGGAGGCACAAATCAGGAAATGCTCCTGAATTGTGCAAATGCCACATGCCAGGTGTTGAACTCAAAGGTGTACATGTGTTTGCCTAGATAGTTTGTGAATGTGTAGAGAAGAAACTCTTCAAACTAAGTCCTTGGAATTGTAAATGTGGCAAAGAACTTTTCAAGGTCATCTAATCTAAACCTTTCCAAAGGCACAAACACCTCCCCAAAGGAGCGCACTCAAGTTCTGCTCAAATGTGTTCCATGAAGGAAACTTGGGGGTCTCAAGAGATAGTCCATGTGGAGATGGTTTTTCTTAGGGTTTCTTTTTCCTAATATGCACAACACCTTACTCTGACTTTTACTCATTGGTTCTTGTGGTACTCCCTGAAGCTATGCAGAAAAAAAGACTTCCTCATCCAGGGTAACTCTTTTTAAGTAATTAAGGAAGCTTGTGGTTCCCCTTCTAAATCCTTATTTATTTCCTTTTAAAGATTGGCTTATGCATTTGAAAATCAGAGTTACCAAGAGATAGGGATAGACAGAGATTTTCCAACCATTGGTTCACTCCCTAGATGGCTTCAATAATGGTGAGGGCTGAGCAAGGCCAAACCAGGAGTCAGGGAGCTTCGTTCCAGGTCTCCCACATGGGTGTAGGGACTTGGGTCACCTTCCACTGATTTCCCAGGCCATAGTAGAGAGCTGGCTTGGAAGTAGAGCAGGCAAAACACAAACTGACACTTGTATGGGAAGTCAGTGGTGGTTTAATCCAGGACCCCACAATGCCGGCCCTGATCCTTACTTCTTTAAATATCCTCAAGGATTCAACTGTACAGTATTTAATTTAATCTCAAATTCCTGCACTTCCCTTGCCCACATCCTTCCCTCAAGGCATCAGTTACTTACTGAGCCTTGTTGGGTCTACCTGATCAGATTCTCACCACCTAACCCACCTCCTGGCCACATTTGATTGGTTCAGGGATAGAGACCTGGCACAAGCTCAGCTACCCATAAGTAACCTGTGCCATCAGGCTGGTGAGAAAAGGTGAACTAAGCAAATCAGGTTGCTTTCCTGAGAACAGGAACTGGGAAGCTTAGAGACTTGTTTATCCATGGGCTGCTGAGCTGGAAGGATATCCACAGTCTGGGCTGCAGCGGCAGCTGAGCCAGGGGAAAGATAAGCAAGCAAAGGAAATATGCATTTTAGGAAGGACAGGATAATGGCACAAATGCAGAGAAGTTGAGGCCCTGTGAGGAAGTGACATTGACATGAGCGAGGAACTATTCCTGTCTTTCCTGAGATTTGAGTTGTAGCTTCTCTGGGATCTCAGGGTTCTTTAGCCTTTCAACAAAAGATGAGGAAGATTGAGAAATCTCTATTCCTTGCAACCCTAAGATGCTGGGCTACAAATTGTTCTCTGGACAGTGTTGCATCTGTTAAAAGGAAATCATTCATTTCCATGCAACTCCAAACATAGCCTTTTCCAACTTTGTTTGCCTATTTATGCCATAGACATTAAAAGTTTGTCTATGCAAACAGGAGAGGGAGGGAAAGGAGGGGTAGGAGTGTGGGTGGGAGGGTAGGTACGGGGGGAAAAATCACTATGTTTCTAAGGTTGTATTTATGAAATGCATGAAGTTTGTATTCCTTAAATAAAAGGTTGCTTTGGGGAAAAACATAAATAAATACAAAAAAGAAAAAAACTAGGTCTATGGATCAGTGCTGTGATACAGTGGAAAAGCCACAGCCTGAAGCAGCAGCATCCCATATGGGTACTGATACAAGTTCTGGATGTTCCACTTCTGGTCCAGCTCCCTACTAATGGCTTGGAAAAGCAATGGATGGTGGCCTCTGCATCCATATGGGAGACCCAGCAAAGGCTCTATGCTCCTGACTTTGGCCTGGCCCAGCCCCAGCTGTGGCCATTTGGGGTGAGCCTGCAGACTGAAGATTCATATTCTCTCTCTCTCTCTCTCTCTCTCTCTCTCTTCCTTCTCCCCCTCCTCTTTCTCCTCCTCCTCCTCCTTTGCCTTTGAAATAAATAAAAATAAATCTTTTTTAAAGATTAAAAAAAGAGCTGACGCCGTGGCTCAATAGGCTAATCCTCTGCCTTGCGGCGCCGGCACACCGGGTTCTAGTCCCGGTCGGGGCGCCGGATTCTGTCCCGGTTGCCCCTCTTCCAGGCCAGCTCTCTGCTGTGGCCCGGGAGTACAGTGGAGGATGGCCCAAGTCCTTGGGCCCTGCACCCCATGGGAGACCAGGAGAAGCACCTGGCTCCTGGCTTCGGAGCAGCGTGATACACCGGCCACAGCGCGCCAGCCGCGGCGGCCATTGGAGGGTGAACCAACAGCAAAAGGAAGACCTTTCTCTCTGTCTCTCTCTCTCACTGTCCACTCTGCCTGTCAAAAAAAAAAAAAAAAAGATTAAAAAAAGAACTCAAACAGCATCAAGACATCACCTTTAGTTTGACCAGGCATTTGGTGATGTTGGGCATTTATTCAACCTTCAAAGAGGTCCTGTACTTTAAAGTTGGTTCATATTTGCATGGTTGTGTTGTGAATACCATATTCTTCCCTAGGCCAGGAGTTTCTGCATTATTTCTACTTAACTTTAACATGTACTCCTCTAACATGACAAAATCCATGTGAAATTACAGAAGAATCCATGAGACAAAACCTTGCTGTATCCAGCCTAGACGTTAAAAGTTACATCAGCAAAAGAGTTTATCCTAATCTGAAGCCACTAAAAATCCACCTGCATGTCAGATTGAGACTTTCAGTGATGCTGAAACAGGTTAGCAAAGGTTATTCACTTCAAGATCCAAAGGCAGCTAAGCCACAGCCACTGAAAGTGACCAACTTTATTTCAAAAGTAACATTTTTTATCACCCACAAAATGCTTGAGAACCTTCATTTCCGTACAAGAGATCATGACACAGAAATAAGGTAGAGGCATGAAAACAGGAATGTGCATATGGAAGCAAAGGCATTTCAGAGATAGGAATTACAATATGTTAAGCCTAAGTAGAAAGAGATAGAGACAGGGTAATAAAATAGTGCATTCACTCAATCAATAATCATGCACTACATGTGCACTATCTGCTCAAAATCAGGCTTGGTGTGAAGGTTACAACTGTGAAAAAGACATCTTACCACTCACTACCTCGTAGATGTTATAGACAAGACAGGAATCATAACAAAGAGAGGGAAACAGATGATGCTGTGGAAGCAGCTAGAAGGAGAATGCTAACATAGCCCAGAGGCATCAGAACAGATTTCCAAGAGGAATCAATATTAAAGTTGACACCTAATAGAGGTACTATATAAAAACTAGCCATATGAATGGCAGGTCACAAAGCATGGGTAGTGATTGAAGACATGTGCCCTGAGTCATACTTTGCAGGTTCAAATCCTTGCCAGTTGTGTGACCCTGAGCAGGTAACTAAATCTCTTTCTGTCTCATTGTCCTTATACATTAAGTGGAAGTAATAATTCTTTCCTCAAAGAGCTATAATAAGGACCAAATTAAATAAACAAAGAGTTCTTGGCACAGTAACAGGCACATAGTAAGAGCCAAGTGAATGACAGCATTTTACTTATTATTAAAAAGGAAAATGAAGCAGGCATTGTGAAACAGCAGGTTCAGCAGTTACCTGGGATACCCACAACTCATATGAGAGTGCCTGGTTCAAGAGCCGGTTACCCTACCCTTCCGATTCAGCTGCGTACCAAAGTGCCGGGAGGCAGCAGATGATGGTTTAAATACTTGGGACCCAACCACCCACATGGGAGGCACACAGAGTTCCTGGTTCGTGACTTGAGCCAGGGCTAGCCCTAGCTATTGCAGGCATTTCGGTAATGAACCTGTGGATGGAAGTGCTCTCTCCCTCACTCCCTCCCTCTCTGTCACTGTGCCTTTCCAATAAAGTAAGAAATTTAAAAAAAAAAAAAAGAAGAAGGAAGCAGGGCCAGAGCTGTGGTGCAGTGGGTTAATCCTCCACTTGTGGTGCTGGCATCCCATATGGGCGCAGATCATAGGCCTGGCTGCTCCTCTTCCGATTCAGCTCTCTGCTATGGCCTTGGAAAGCAGTACAACATGGCCCAAATGCTTGGGCACCTGCATCCACATGGGAGACCCAGAAGAAGCTCCTGGCTCCTGGTTTCAGACTGGCTCAGCTCCAGCCATTGCAGCCATATGGGAAGTGAGCCAGCAGATGGAAGACCTTCCTCTCTGTCTCTCTCTCTCACTGTTTATAACTCTACTACTCAAATAAAGAAAAAGAAGAAGAAGAAGGAAGAAGAAGAAGAAGAAGAAAGACTGGAAGGTAATAAAGAACATAGTAAGTTCAAGGGAAACAGTTCAGTGTTGTTGGAGCATTGGGGAAATAGCAAATGAGAGGCAAGCAAAGGTAAAGTCAGGAAAACTCTCTTAACTTGCCTTAGAAAGGTAATAAAGTGCATGGCAATATCATAAGACAAGCTATGGGCTTGGAGAGAAACCCAGAGCATCCTTCTGAGGACACAAATGACAATGATTACCTGACAACCATCTTAAAACATTCTCCTGGGACTGGTGCTGTGGTGTAGTGGGTAAAGACACCACCTGCAGTGCTGGCATCCCATCTGGATGCCGGTTCGAGTCCCAGTTGCTCCACTTTGAATCCAGCTCTCTGCTGTGGCCTGGAAAAGCAGTAGGAGATGGCCTGAATCTTTGGACCCCTGCATCTGTGAAAAAGATCTGGAAGAAGCTCCTGGCTCCTGGCTTCAGATCAGCGAGCTCCAGTGATTGCGGCCATCTGGGGAGTGAACCAGTAGATGGAAGACCTCTCTCCCTCCCTCCCTCCCTCTCTCTCTCCCTCTCTCTCTCTCTTCCTCCCTCTCTCTCCCTCTCTCTGACTCTGTGTCTCTGTAACTCTTCCTTTCAAATAAATAAATAAATCTTTTTTTAT
Organism: Oryctolagus cuniculus; assembly: GCF_051225735.1. NCBI lineage: Eukaryota > Metazoa > Chordata > Mammalia > Lagomorpha > Leporidae > Oryctolagus > Oryctolagus cuniculus. The sequence goes on along the minus strand of NC_142872.1, from coordinate 43,357,424 downwards.
GAAGTTCAGCTGAGAGCTATAAATGCTAAGACAGTGAATGAGAAGCAGCCAGAGGTCCAGAGTGATAGCAAACAAGAAGGAAGCCAAGTCCTTGGATAAGACTCTTAGAGTAGAAATAGGTCCCATTTGAATAGCAGGGCAGAGGGAAAGGCCACCTCTGTCTTTGTTCAGACTCTACTTCTGAGCCTGCCTTATACAAAAAGCAAAACTCTGTATCCTAGTAAACAGAAGAAGAGCCTATGTTGGTTCATTCTCAACCCAAGAACCATGGACAACTACAAATCTAGGAGGTCCTAACACAGTCAAAATTCGTCCTCAAGATACTTTTTGTTTTTAAGATTAATTTACAGATTTGTACAATTCACTATAGCTAAGATACGAAATCAACCCAGATGTCCATTAACCATTGACTGGATAAAGAAATTACAGTATACATAAACTATGGAGTACTACTCAGCTGTTAAAAAAAAATGAAATCCTGTGTTTGTAAAAAGATGGATGCCACTAGAAACCATTACACTTAGTGAAAAAAGCCAGTCCCAGAAAGACAGATATCATAGGTTTTCCCTGATCCAAGGTAACTAATAGAGAGTATCTGAAATGTAATGTCTTGGAGTGAAATAGACATTTTGAGATTTGATGATTGTTTACAGCCCCTGTCTCTTCCATTGAGGAAGTGTTTCTTTTTTTCATACAATTTGTTGAACTATTTTGTTTAGTGTAGAGTTAACTATATGATCAATAAGTAAACTGATATTAAATCTGTAAAAACTAAGAGTGGGAATGTGAGAGGGAGGAGGAAGAGGGCGGAGGGAGAGAGGGTGAGGGAAGAAGAGGGAGGAAGAGTAGTTGGGGGAAGTACCACTATATTCCTTCAAATTCTTAAAATTTTAAAAGATTAATTTATTTATTTGAAAGGCAGAGTGACAGAGACAGAGAGATTCTCCATCCATTAGTTCATTCTCTCAATGGCTACAACATCTTGGGCTGGGCCAGGCCAAAGCCAGTGGCCAGGAACTTCATTTGGATCTCTCATTGGATGGCAGGGACCTCAAGTACTCGGGCTACCATCTGCCACTTCCAAGGCACATTAGCAGGGAGCTAGTTCAAAAATTGAGCATTTAGAACTCCAACTGGCATTCTGATATGGGATGTTGATGTCACAAGCTGTTTTGTATCACAAGCTATACCAAAATGCTAGCTCCTGTTCTCAAGATACCATTATAAATATCCCAACACAATACTGTTTCTTTCAAGCTGATTAAAAGGCTAGTGCCCAATGCACATTTTAAATTAATTCCTAATAACTGGGGCAATAAATTAATGATAACTTATTAAATGCAATGTGTCCTTTTTAAGAAAGAATAATAAATAATAAAGGTACTGAATGGTTTGATGAAGCCATTCCAGCCTTCACACTCACCTACCATCAGATATCTAATTTATGAGTTTATGTCGTTGAGATTAAAATCATGGGACTCAGAGTCACACAGGCCTGGGTTTCAAGTCTCAGCTCTGGCACTTGCTAGCTGAGTGAGCATGGGTAAATGACTTAACCTTGGTAAATCTCAATATCCAAGCATGTGAAATTGAGACTAAAATACTATTTCCTGACAGAGCTGGTGCAAGGAATGAGATAATGCAAGCTTTAGTCATTGGCATACTTCTACTTGATCTTTGCCAAATCTGCTTAAAACCTGAACATTAGGCAATACTTTTCTTTAAATCAATGCATGTTTCTGCTTAAACTCGTGTACTTCAACAGAAAGCTGTAGATTGCTACTGTGAATGGGAAGCCAATATCACCGTAAATCAGCAGACACTATAAGAACAATGCCAATAAAAAGCATATGGAAAATTTCTGTCCATAAATAACAACAAAAATGTCACTGAGTTTTAGCTAAATATTATGCCCTTCTGAAGGCTGCCTGAGGCTGCGTTCTCATTGTTAAAATGGAGATTAATGTATAAAAACTGAGTTTAGGGACAAGCACTTGGTCCAATAGTTAATGTGACACTTGGGGTGCCCATATTCTATATCCAAGGGCCTGCATTGAATCCTGGTTCTGCTCCTAAATACTAGCTTCCTGCTAATGAGCACTGGGGGGAGTCAGCAAGAAAGGCTCAGGTACCTAGGTTCCTGCCACTCCTGTGGGAGACCTGGATTGAGTTTTGGGCTTCTGGCTTCACCCTGCTCCAGCCCCAGCTATTGCAGACATTTAGGAAGTAAACCAGCAGATGGGAGATCTCTCTTTCCCCATCCCCTTTCAAATAAATAAAAAATTAATTTTGTAAAGAATGTTTTTAAGAATTACTTCCCCTTGAAGTATTTAGAAAGTTGGAAAGAAAAATGAAAAGGAAACTGTCCATGCCACTTAGTGTCGTTCACTGCCTCAGCTGGGTATCAAATAAACAGTCTTTTAGAACACATACACCACATTTGGGGTACACTGAGACCATGCGTTCAAAGCATTTGTCACTGAGCTTGGTCTGAAATAACTGAATAGGTTCATTTTTATTATTACTGGTGACAGACCCAATCCTCTTGGTTAGGACACAGCCCCCCTTGCTCTCCCCACACTGAGTGCTGACAGTCTAGCCCTGTCACCACAGAGGCATCCCTATGTGGCACTGTGGTTTACTGTCTCCTGTCTTTTAAGACCACTGACTCAATTTCTCCCTTATTCCTTTTTTTTTTTTTTTTTTTTTTTTTTTTTTTTTTTTGACAGGCAGAGTTAGACAGTGAGAGAGAGAAAGAGAGACAGAGAAAGGTCTTCCTTTTTCCGTTGGTTCACCCCCAAGTGGCCGCTAAGGCCGGTGCGCTGCGCTGATCCAAAGCCAGGAGCCAGGTGCTTCTTCCTGGTCTCCCATGCGGATGCGGGGCCCAAGGACCTGGGCCATCCTCCACTGCCTTCCTGGGCCACAGCAGAGAGCTGGACTGGAAGAGGAGCAACCGGGACAGAATCTGGCACCCCAACTGGGACTACAACCCGGGGTGCCAGTGCCACGGAGCTGGCCTCCCTTACTCCTTTTAATCCATCCTGTTCTGTCCACTTTGATAATGACCACATGTCACCTGGCCTTGGTTTTTATACCAACCTACTCTCTCTGTGTACACTTTAAGATTTATCTGGAATCATTGCTTTGAGAAGCCTCACCTGATCTCCAACTCCCACACTAGAGAGAACCAGCAGCCCCCTTGACTGTGGTCCTTGAGTCACCCACACATCCTTCTGTTTGTGACAGTTACCTGGCTGTACCACAGAGCTGTTTCTGTCTTCCCTACTCAGTTATAAATGTCTGGAGCCACATTTTACCCTTTAGTTCACAACAGATGCTCAAATCTGTTTTCATATATGGGTAGAATATAGAGGAGGAAGGAAGGAAGGAAGGAAGGAAGGAAGGAAGGAAGGAAGGAAGGAAGGAAGGAAGGAAGGAAGGAAGGAAGGAAGGAAGGAAGAAGGAAGGAAAGGGGAGGGGAGGGGAGGGGAGGGGAGGGGAGGGGAGGGGAGGGAGAAGGGAGGAGAAATGGTTTCACAGTGATGGATCATATTGCTTCCAACTTTCTGATCTCCTAAGAAGGAAGAGAAACAAGGTAATTCAGGCAGAGCTGGCTTAATTCCCCGGTCTGATTTTTTTACATCCCTTGCACACACCATCCATGGCATTTCTCTCATGCTACAAACACCTAAGGACTCTAGCTTTCACAGAAACTACCTTGGCTCCTTGCCAGAAAACAAACAAGCCTAAGAATAAAGAAAAATAAATAAATAACAACTGCAACGCCTCCTACTTCGAGGTCTGGGAAATGAATTCCAAATGAGAACTGAACTCAAAGCCAAATGTTTGGCTCTCAGTGACAACCAGCTCCTTGGCCGAAAGCCTCAGCCCCCTCCTGAGACCACTTAGAAAAACGTCTGCCCAGAGCGCTTCCTGAGAGCCGCTGCCTGCTCTCCACCTCTCTGAGGCATGGAGAAATCTCTGCCAAGAGAAAACAATCACACCTCCTACCTACCACTTCAAGGTCATTGTTGGTAGTTGATCATTTTCCACCTCGGGAGCTTTCCAAACGCTTCCTCGGGAATTTGGTTATGTGTTGAAAGTGTTTGCTCAAACCAGGTGAACCCCCATCTACCTGTATGAGTCACACACACACACACACACACACAGAGTCAGACTTCGAACCTGGCACCTCCTTGCCGTTCAAGTTCCACAGCAATATATGTCTTACAGAAGCTCCAGACGTGGCCTAAGCCTGGGGCAAAGTCAGCTTCCAGAGAGGATGAAACCAGGACTAGGGAGTGGCAGAGGAGGCTCTGAGATGTGCTAGGACAAGACAGTGGAGAAAATGCACAAAATGAAATAATAACAAAACCTCCCTGCTGAGCACTTGACTCAGATAAACCAAGTTCCTGGGAAATTTTGAATAGTGGTGCTCCCGGAATGTGATCGCAGGAATATTTCTCTATGCCCCAGCTCCTCTTTTAAGAACATCTCACACCACACACAAAAAAGCCATGTTCAAAGCCTCAGTTCTCACTAAGTAACAGCATCTGGCCTTGGGTCTTTTCCATCCACTGCTCTCCTACGTGGAAGGAATCCATGATGACATAGCTGGCCCACTCTCCTGATGATAATGTCAAGGTATTATCCGAGAGAAGCATCAAGTTCAAACCACACAGGCCCAGCAAAGCAGACTAGGGAGAATGAGAGAGCTTATACTGAGGCAGTGTTACCAGCCAGAGGCACGCCACTTTGGGAGACATAAGACTCTAAGCTCAATTCCATGATGACTTCTCATCTCTGAGCTTAGATTCCTCATCTGGAAAATAATAGGGATATGGTCCGTCCTGAAGGATGAATTATGAGGTCTGTGTTCAGTGAGTGATATATACTTATACAATGCTCAGGTACTATAATCAAAGAAGTGCTCGATGATATTTGTTGAATGTCAAAACAAAATGACTCCCCCTGTCCTGAGCTCCAGGTAAGGGAATCCAGGCATATCTTGAAGAGCAGGTTGCTCATTCCTGGCTTTCATAAACAATTCCTCATCCCCAACCTGCATATGAGGGCAGGTTGTAGGAACAGTCAGCTCTGTGTACAGACAATGAAGGGGTACACTTGTATTTAGAGAATTGAAAATGATTAAAAATCAGTCTGTTTTAGTGGCACCATGCACAAGCAATTCTAAGCCATATCAGCAATAAAATATCCCTCCCCTCTCCCACCACCTACCCCAGTCATGCCGCCGTCTTGGTTAAGAAAGGATTACTCCCTGCACCCTGGCTGTTCCTGTCTCTCCTCAGACCCCATCTGGCACGGCAGAGGCCAAGTCCCCAGGACTCTTCCAGCAATCAGAGCTGCTCCTAGATCTGTGTCTGTATCTATTTTTCTGGGGAATGCCTTAAATCTTTTGGCCCATATAGTTTTGAGAAGAGGGCAGGGTAAGAACCTGAGCTACAAGTAAAGTTACATTAAGCCACTAAGTCTCTAAACAGACCCAAACCCGGATAATGGGCTCAATTTTATCAAACAAAACTTTCCCTTTTATTTGGTGTTGCTCAATGGGCTTCTTTCCTTGAAACTGAAGTTTGACCACTGGAAGGCCTTAGGCCTCTATTTGTTTTTTTATATAGTAGGAAGAGAAAAGGACATAGAAAGTAGAGCTGGAGGAGGTTATCTAGACAAACTCTTACATAAAAGGACACTGATAATCAGAGAAGAAAAGGGACTGGTCCAAGAGCACACAGCAAGTGGGTGGCAAAGAGGATGAACAAGCACCTGTGGCACTAGGGCAGCAAGGCTGTACACACAAAATGCTGAGCTCAGTGCCCGATGGAGCAAGCTGCTGATGAACACTACCTGCTACTTTTGTGCCCTTGCTGCTGTTTACCGTTATTGTTACTGCTGAAAACAAGACTAGACCCACATCTTCAGGCTTTGGGGAAGCTCCTCCCGGCACCTCGTTCAGTGTCAAGCACAATCAAGGTCATGCTGAACTAACTGTGGGGTAAGTACATTAGCTACTTCTGCTCAGAGACCATCTATCCTGTGTGACCATCTCCAGCCTGAGACATCCAATCTCCATACCCAGAGACTCCAGCCTGCCACCAATTCCTTCCAATAAACAGCTCGCCTTCATAATGAGTCAGGTTTAAAAGAAAAAAAAAAAAAAGAATGCATCTCCTCCTCTCTGTGTCCATTGGTTATTCCTGGATTGAATCTCACCAGCTATCAGCCTTTTTGCAAAGAAATTTCGATGTTAAATCAGGATGTGCTGGTCCCTGGACAGAAACCATCCAATTAACCTGACTGGGTGGTTAAAAAAATAAATTATCTTTCATCAGTCATTCACCTCGCAAAAGAAAAGGTCGATCTTTATCTTAATAACAAAGAGGACACCTTAATCATGGCAAATCTGCTGAATAAATCAAAACAGTAAGTTTTCAGGAGGCAAATGCCCTCTATTAGGTAAATTAAGATGAGCACTTTAACAAGTGCCCATTACCCTGACAGGAGCAGAGAGGAACTTGTCTCTGTCAATCTTCCCTCTGACAAGACAGCATTGATTAGATGCTGACACAAATTTATGTCTGAACAGGAATGAACTACAAACAAAAAGGAGGTCTCAGACATCATCTTTCCACCCAACAGCAGACAGAACAATCAGTACAGTTTTATGCAGCTCTTTCTATACTCTGAAAACAACGTTCATAGGGTTTTAGCCTTTATGCAAATTCTGTGATATAACTTTTACAGAACACTCAATTGTACAGATGACCCAGTGAGACAGAAAGTGGCCAGCCATGGGACGTAAAGACCATTTATTTATTTATTTATTTGGCAGCAACTTATTATTGCATACTGACTCTAAGCTCAGCACCATGCTAGGTTCTGCAGATGTGACAGTGAGCAAACCAGACAGGCTCTCTGCTTCCATGTCTCCTAAAACAGGAGAAAACAGTAGATTGAACAAGCATGTGGGATAAATGGTAAGTGGGGAATGCAGGTCAAGGGTAGGCTATGGAGGGTCAGTGGGATGCAGGCAAGCCACACTTTGACCCTGGGAGGCTCAGCTTAGAAAGGAGAACCACTTAAGGCAGGAGATATATTAGAGCCATCACAACAGCAAATGGCATTCCTGCACAGGATCATAGCATGGTACAGGAGGCTCCAAACAAGGAGACAGATAGGAGGTAGGATGGTATAAATGTATAAATTCAAATACATTCAGTGGCCACAGGCTCCTGAGACTTCAAAACTCTCTGGAGTTCCCTAGTGTGATCCCTGAGAGATAATGAGATCTGATCACTGTATTGTAGCGTAACAGGCAAACACAGAAGCCAGATTCCTCTCACTGACTTCTTATTTACCTCTCCCTCATAACCAGGGGTGACAATGAATACATAAGGCCAGGTATCTCTGTCTGTACAATAGCCACGATAAACCAGAGTGGCAAAGAGTCTGCATCTCACCAGAATGATGAGAAGAGAAATGAGCACTGGAGAAGGAAGTTCGCCAAGTGGCTGAGGTACTGGAGAAGACATGGGCTTTCTACACTGCGGTGCCTGAGCTCAATCCCCAGCTCCAGCTCCTGACTCCAACTTCCCACTAATACAGACTCTGGGAGCAGCAGTGATGACTCAAGTGATTGAGTTTCCTCCCAACCACGTGGGAAACCTGGATTGAGTTTCCAGGCTCCCAGCTTTGGCCCTGACCCAGCACAGGCCATGGTAGGCACTTAAGAAGTAAAGTAGTAAATGACAGTGCGTGCTTGCTCTCTCTCTAATAATTTTTTTTAATTTATTTGAGAGAGAGAGTTACAGACAGTGAGAGGGAGAGTCAGAGAGAAAGGTCTTCCATCCGTTGGTTCACTCCCCACTGGCCACAACAGCCAGAGCTGTGCCCATCCAAAACCAGGAGCCAGTTGCCTCTTCCTGGTCTCCCATGTGGGTGCAGGGGCCCAAGGACTTGGGCCATCTTGTACTGCCTTCCCAGGCCACAGCAGAGAGCTGGATTGGAAGAGGAGTAGCTGGGACTAGAACCAGCACCCACATGGGATGCCGGCGCCACAGGTGGAGGATTAACCTACTGTGCGATGGCACCAGCCCCGTCTAATAATTTTTAAAACTATTTTTCTTAAGAATATCTCCAGTCTTCCTCCTTCATCTTAAGCCTCTAAAGTGACAGACCTGTGCCATGAAGAAAAGGATGGCAGGCACCAGAAAAAGGAAAGGTACTTCCCAACTCCGTAACACTTGCTGTTGACACAATGAATTGATTTTTCAAGGAGCACAAATGAGAAACACTTCAAATATAATTTTTTTTCAGCTGAGAGTACAAGGGTGCTTCAAAAAGTTCATGGAAATGGAATTAAAAGACAATTTTATCTTGGAGCAAAAAAACCTGAAATCCATACAAACTTGGAGCCTTTAAAAATTTCATAGAAAATGCATATTATGGAAAAAATAGACACGAATTTTCAACAAATCTGGTACCAAAATAATCATTTGACTCCATTTTTCTATGAATTTGTTTCCATACATATATATTTATAGAAAGACATCTTAAGAGAGAGATGTATGATTAAGAAGTGGCTCACATGATCATGGAGATTGAGAAATGCCATGATCTGTCATCTACAAGTTGGAGACCCAGAGGAGCTATGGTGTAACTCCAGTCTTTTTCTGAAGATCAAGAATCAGAGCCAAAGGTATAAATCCCAGTTCGAGGACAACGTAAGACCAACACCCCTGCTGCAGCAGGCAGGCAGGCAGGCAGGAGGGGACAGATTGTCCTGCTTTCTGTTCTATTCAGGTCCTCAGTGGCTGGGATGATGCTTGTCCACACTGGGAAAGATGGTCTCCTTCAGAAAGCCATCAGCAGCATTTTTAATCTCATCCAGAACACCCTTGGAGATACACCTTTTTTTTTTTTTTTTTTTTTTTTTTTTTTTTGACAGGTAGAGTTATAGACAGAGAGAGACAGAGAGAAAGGTCTTCCTTCCATTGGTTCACTCCCCAAATGGCTGCTATGGCCAGCACTGCACCGATCCGAAGCCAGGAGCCAGGTGCTTCCTCCTGGTCTCCTAAGAGGGTGCAGGGGCCCAAGCACTTGGGCCATACTCCACTGCCCTCCCAGGCCACAGCAGAGAGCTGGACTGGAAGAGGAACAACCGGGACTAAAACCTAGTGCCCATTTGGGATGCTGGCGCCACAGGCAGAGGATTAACCAAGTGAGCCGGAGACACACCTTGACATAAGGGTTCAAGAGAGTGCACCATGGCCCAGTCATGTTGACACATTAAAAATTCACCATCACAGTCAGATTGCTTGTTCCTTTTGTGAACTATGTGTTTTTCAAATAGGTTTCATTTCAACTATTTCATTCCCATGAAGAGATGGGGGAGCAAATGACAGTATAAAAAAAAATAAACAAACAAACTTCTTTCACCTTTGACTTGTTCAAGCCTCTATTTGTCTGGTGGCCTCTCAGTCTTCCTCTTCCTTGTCTCAACTTTGAATTCTCTCCTGTAACCACCATCTCCAAGCCCTGAGCCCTACTCTTCCTAGTTTGCTTCCTAGGTCCATAAAATATTTTGTCTATCCTCAGTCAACAAAATTTATTTAAGTTATTTTGTTATAAGTTGGCTACTCAGTGCAGCCTCTCCAGCCGTCATAAATTCCTAACACAATTCCTCTGTGCTCCATTACTGGAACAGTCAGTAGCTTTTATGACATTGCTATAGGTGCAGAAATGTTGCCAGGTAGCTCAGACACATCACAAAACAAAAAGCTGTAGCCCACAGAGCTCTGAGTCAAAATCCCTCTCAATCAGGCCAGTGAAGTTTCTCTTTTTTCCCCACAGGAATTCTAAGATTAGAATGTATATGGTTCAATTCTTTATATTCTAGAAATTATCTATTGTCAACATGTGGTCTGTGGCTACTAGCACCCAATTATAAGCCTTTATTTATTCACTTCACCAGTGTAGAACACCTGCTACTTATGAACCACACTTTCAGTTTCTTCATATGAAAACTATTCATTTACATTCCACACATTCACCATCTGAAACGCTCCTCTAATTTTTGGTTCATTCTGTCTCTCCCAACAAAATACATGTTCCATGAAAATAAAGATGTCATGGGCTTTGCCTAGCAAAGTGTTTCCTGTGCTCCATCCAGGGCCTGATGCACAGCAGATAACGAATAAACATGTGGTCGCGAATGACAGTGACAGGCAAAGGCACTGTGAGGATCACTCATTCACTCAAGGGTTTTAAACACAGAACTGCTGATTTTTTATGTCATTGTGTTTATAATACAATATTGACTGGGACTTTTCTCATATATCAATCTTTTTTCCTCCATATCAAATTTTGTCATTTAGGTATCTCTCTTCCCAGTCTCTGTGAGGGGAACTGAGCTACATACACTGGAGGTCAAGGTCCAAGATACCATTAGAGATGCTAGTGAATTTAACATTTTACAACATTCTAATAGCTCTTTCTGATGATGGCTGGGACACTCAATTGAATTCAAATATGTTTAATAGCATTCTAAACCAAGAATCTAGAAGACATAGCAAGAAATATGTAGCTTCAAAAAATATAGCTCCACTTTTTCAGTTTACTGTATTGGGTGCCATAAAGGATTTTGTCTGGGAGAAAAAGAGCTTTCTTGGGTTTAAAAAAAAAATGGGAAAGCACTCTTCTAGGGAATAAGGCCCTTCCATCTGTAAACTTCTACAAATCTCCATTTCCACTCTAGGACTCCATGTTCCTCTTAACCTTCCACATTTGTTAAATGAATATATAAATTTATGAGGGTACTCTTCACAGGGAGGGTGTCTGGCACAGTGATTAAGGCATTACCTAGAATACCCACATCCCATGCCTAAGCACCGGGGTTCAAGCACCAGCTGTGCTTCCAATTGCAACTTCCCGCTAATGCACACACTAGGAGGCAACAAGTGATGGCTCAAGTACTTGCATCACTGCCACCCACAAAGGAGTTCCAGACTGAGTCTCCAGGTCCTGATTTCAGCCTGGTCTAGCCTTGAATGTGCAAGTACTTCAGGAGTGAACTAGTGGATACAACAGCTCTGTCCCTGTCTTTATCTGTGCTTTTGCCTTTCAAATAAATAAAAATTTAAAGATTGTTTAAAAAGTTCATGGGAAAATATAATTAAATGGTACATTCATTTTGGTGAAAAGAATTTGAAATCCATGCACATAAGGTATCTTCAAAATGTTCATGAAAAAAACATAATGAAAAACGGATATTTTCAGATCTATTTATTTGAAAGTTGGGGTGGAGGGGAGAGAGTGAGAGAGAAAGAAAGAGATCTTCAATCTGCTGGTTCACTCCCCAAATGGCTACAAAAAACCATAGTTGGGCCAGGCCAAAAATCAGGAGCCAATAACTTCATCCAGGTTTCCCACATGGGTGACAAGGGTGCAGACTCTTCAACCATCTTCTACTGCTTTTTCCAAGTCATCACCAGGGAGCTAGATGGGAAGTAGAGCAACCAGGACATATATTTGGTGCCCATATGGAATGTAGATATCACAGGTGTTCGTTCAACTCAATATACCAGAATGCTCAACCCTTATGTTTGGATTTTAATAATCTGCACCAAAATAAACATCTTTTAACATCATTTTCCATGAACTTTTTGAACTATTTTATATTTATAATGGAGATGAGCCTTGTTTAGATAAATAAGCTGCCCAGTTAGTTTTCAACTTAGAAAATGGGAATGTAGGCCGGCGCCGCGGCTCACTAGGCTAATCCTCCGCCTAGCGGCGCCGGCACACCAGGTTCTAGTCCCGGTCGGGGCACTGGATTCTGTCCCGGTTGCCCCTCTTCCAGGCCAGCCCTCTGCTGTGGCCAGGGAGTGCAGTGGAGGATGGCCCAGGTGCTTGGGCCCTGCACCCCATGGGAGACCAGGAAAAGCACCTGGCTCCTGGCTCCTGCCATCGGATCAGCGCGGTGCGCCGGCCGCAGCGCGCCGGCCGCGGCAGCCATTGGAGGGTGAACCAACGGCAAAGGAAGACCTTTCTCTCTGTCTCTCTCTCTCACTGTCCACTCTGCCTGTCAAAAAAAAAAAAAATTAAAAAATTAAAAAAAAAAAAAGAAAATGGGAATGTAATAATGTATTAGATAGATTTCTATGTGTTCAAATCTTTTGATCTTTACAATAGCCTTGTGAATTTTGTATGAGAGACTATCTCTTTTCCCCAAAGTAGCATGTGAATGTTCAAGTTTGTCCAAAATCCAATAATCCATTATGGCTAAACCAATTGCTAATCTTGTGTTCTTTGCACTGGTTGAGGATGGCAAAATGACTAACACTTGAATCACTCTCCAAACATGGTAGGCATTACTAATCAATCAACACCCTCCTGCCCACTGTCCTGGAAGCAACTTCAACACTGTGAAGCTCTTTCAACCTGGTGTTCTAGGCAGCCACTACCAATCAATCTCAAGTTGAAAACCAAGAGTTGAAATTGGTTTGCCTACCTGGCACTAACCAGTTTCCTCTGTGCATTAGGCAGCCCCTTGCAAAGCAATGCAGAGGTGAAAGCTGCCATGTGCAGAAGGAGGATGAGCATTTGAGAACACAGGAAGGTGATCTAGTAGGACAGGAGATGGGATGGATTTTTAATTTCCCTTCCTATCATTGCCTGAATGATTTTACCCCAGTTTTTGTAGGAAGTAGGGGTGAATCATTCTCACCACCACAGAACAGTCAACTGTTACATGCAAATGGTTGTTTACTGCATTCCCTGCCTCCAGGGAAAAGGTAAATAATTATTTCAACCTCTCCCTAGGTGACCAGTGTGTATATATTCCAGCCCTATTCCCTCCATGAAAACATTTAAATGGTGCTTTTATAATCAACCCAGCTTTAAATGCAGCCACTTTAGAGGTGATGTGCTACCTCTGAAATAAAATCCTACATAAAATCAAATGATTTTCACTTACGAAAAACAAATGCAGCTGCACTGCTCTTAGAATCTTTCTTTCTTTCTTGGTTGGTTCACTCTCATTCTTACTTTAGTTTAAAAAAAAAATGCTCTATAATAAAACTGGTAACTACCTGAAGAGGTGACTCACAGCACCAACAGATCATTTTCTCTTAGAAGGATTGACTCTTTCATATTTTCTCTCAGTAAATCACTTTAAAAGAAAATACTTCTTGAGTTAGCACTTAGCAGAAATAAAGCCTATTTATTAGCTGCTGAATAACTGGAACAAAAATAGAAATATGAGTGTGTGCAAGGATTGGTGACTTTGCCAGGATTCTAAAATAAACATAGGTTGCTGAAATCATCTATGTCTGACAACGCCCCCATTTGGAGTTCTGCAATGAGATAAAAAAAAAAAAAAAAAAAAACAACCCAGCCCAAAAGCTGGAGATAAATATTCTTTCCAGCACTGCCTAATTGCTGTGCCTAAACAGAGCAGATGGGGTACTGGGGCGGGTCTACCCCTTGAGATCACTGAGCATTTTCCTATTTAATTGTACTTTGAAAGCAGATTGTTCTGCTCAGGTACCTGTGACCAGGAGCATTTGGGATTTTACTCATGTTATTTATGGAGGTCATCCAACTTGGAGGTCACCCACTTCATCTTTTATTGTGACCTCCTTCTTCCAAATTATCCTTGAAGTTGGACATATGGTACATCATGGACATCAGCAGGCCTTGCAATTTGACCCTTTTGGCCAATCCCAACCTCAAGTCTCTCTAACTTAGTCATAACAGCTATAATTGATTAAGTACTATTATATGCACGGCACTGTCCCAGGAATTCACAGACATCGTCTTACAAGAACCCTAAGAGGTAGATGCTAAGTCATCTCTTTACAGATGAGGAGATTAAGGCTGATAGAGATTAAATAGTTATTTCCAAGTCACCAAGCTGGTAAGTGACAGAGATCGGAATAGAAGTCAGGATCCAGAGCCTGTGCACTAAGATCTGTGTGTACTTCATACCTGGCCAATGACACGCATTCAGACACTCAAGGAAATGAGAGATAGCAGACTCCTTCATGGTCTTTCATCCACTACACATTGCATGTTGAACCAACAAAGCATTTTATTATTAGGATCTAAAATATCAAGGAGATAACTTTTTCACTGCTTCCAACAATGGTTTAAAATAAACACAACATGAATCTTTTGGCTACCCAGCAGATAAGATTATTTTCCATGTTTGGAGAATTCCCCTTGCCTTAAGGATCTTGTTGGAAATCAGAACTTATAATGTGATATTTGTATTCCCAGCCATTCTGGACATTGCTGGGGCTGCCGTTTGGACTTTCAACCCATTTCTTCTCTAACAGTCAGTCCATTTCGGCTGCGAGCTCTGACTAGACCTGTGAGGCAGCAGTAGGATAACAAATGCCTCTGTTCTCCATAATCCCTTGCCAAGCACTTCACTAAAGAAGAAGTAGGGGATCTCATTACATGAAAAACCCAGAATCCTGAATTTACTCACCCTTAGAGAAGACTATCAATATAGGAGCACTGGCCAACTCTGAAAGAATTCATTTGTACACGACTACTGCAGCTAATGAACACATGTTCCAAATAGTTCAAGTTCTGAGAATCACAGAGCTGGAACCCAGCAAAGGCCAAGGGATCTGCAGAAATGAAAACACCCAGGGGAGCAGGATGATTTATCTCCAGATTAAAGAGGGACATGTTGGGGCTAACATTAAACAAGGCAAGGAAATTTCTTAAGTGAAAACAACTTTTATGAAAAAAAAGTTTTTAAAAAATCAAGTAAATCAAAGCTGAACTACAGACAGTGCTTTAGTCCCTGTGCTTTACTCTATATCAGTCAACACATTTCAAGGCTGTATGTGCTAAACATTCACAGGCTAGCAAATAATTTTTAAATGTTTTCTATCCAGAAAACTTACCTGTTGTAATTTCCAGATGCTTATAATTTTGTTTCTGGTAAGAGACCCAGACATGTTTGTTCTATTCTACTGTAATTCATCAGATTCCTTCTATGGGGTAATCACTTTGCCAGGCCCTAATAACACAGAAGTGATTTTGATTAGGGTTTGGCCCTGAGAAGTCCCAGGCCACTGGGGAAATTGGTCTCATGAACAGGAGCTCACAAGGCAATGTGGCAAGAGCTAAGAGAAACACAATGTAGGATGATAGCCATGATGATGATAAAAATATTACAAAGTTGATCCTTAGCCAATAAGTCATCAATTTGTTCATTTTACATACCAAGATGCTAGCATAGATTTCACCTCCTAGTAATACTCTGTTTACTTTTGCACGTTCCTCATATGTATCATCATGGAAGGAGAGTAATCCCTGGTGGTCATTTCCCAGTAGAAAAGCTGAAGCCACATAGCCTTCCTCTCTGTGTTCACAAAATAGCCATGGAGCAAACTTGTGGCCTATTCTGAACCAGTTGACCTTCTTCTGGAAGTCTTGTTCTAGACAAATGTTGCAGTGAGAGAAGGAAGCCTTGATGGCAGACCAACCAGTAGATAAGCCTGTCTTCTGGTGACATGAGGCTATTGCTGTGGGCCCTGCTGCCCAACTCTCCTGGGTCCTGTTTTGTTCCTGCCTTTCTCCAACATGGGATGTGCTCTGAGAACCTTTCAATTTCTCCCTATGTGATCCAGTTCCCATAGTCTTCCATTAAATTCCTATTTGCTTAAGTAGTCCAGAGTCTTTACAGTGGCCGGTGCTGTGGCACAGCCGGTTAAAGTCCTGGCCAGTGGTGCCAGCATCCCATTTGGGTACCGGTTCAAGTACTGGCTGTTCCACTTCCAATCCAGCTCGCTACTGATGCAACTAGGAAGGCAGCAGAGGATGGTCCAAGTCCTTGGGCCCCTGCACCCACCCAAGTACTTGGGCCTAAGTCCTTGGGAGATCTGGAAGAAGCTCCTGGCTTCTGGCTTCAGATTAGTTCAGCTCTGGCCATTTCAGCCATTTGGGGAATCAGCCAGTGGAGGGAAGACCCCTTTCTCTGTCTCTACCTCTCTCTGTAACTCTTTCTTTTTTTTTTTTTTTTTTTTTTTTTTTTTTTTTTTTTTTGACAGGCAGAGTGGACAGTGAGAGAGAGAGACAGAGAGAAAGGTCTTCCTTTGCCGTTGGTTCACCCTCCAATGGCCGCCGCGGCCGGCGCGCTGCGGCCGGCGCACCGCGCTGATCCGATGGCAGGAGCCAGGAGCCAGGTGCTTTTCCTGGTCTCCCATGGGGTGCAGGGCCCAAGCACCTGGGCCATCCTCCACTGCACTCCCTGGCCACAGCAGAGGGCTGGCCTGGAAGAGGGGCAACCGGGACAGAATCCGGCACCCCGACCGGGACTAGAACCCGGTGTGCCGGCGCCGCTAGGCGGAGGATTAGCCTAGTGAGCCGCGGCGCCGGCCTCTCTGTAACTCTTTCAAATAAATAATGCTTTAAAAAAATAAGAATCTTCACAAACCAAGGATTTAATCCAATTCACTGAAACTGGACCCCTTAAGACACACTGTAGAGCTCAGCAAAGCAGTTTTCATATTCTCCTTTCCAAAAACCACCAATCATTTTTCCTTCCACTACTATGCTAGCTGTTCTCTAATCTTTTTTCCTGCCTCAAGTGACCAGCAGCACAGTTCGTTGTTTGAAAATGTACAGATTCAAAATCCAAGAAGTTATCTCACATTGGAATTTTCAGCCATATCTTAGCACTACTTAATGATTAGCCACAAATCCCTTCATTCTCCCAAGCCTCTGAAAGCCATTAAATGCCATGTTGTTAAGATTGACCACATACAGATTACTGAATTGGAAAATAATGTTAGGCCTCAAATACCATTGCTTCACTTTTATGGATAATTAAGCCTGAAGTGCTACTGGGCTTTGAGGAATCAATTACATTGAATGTATGGAATAGAATGTCCTTCTTCACTACTTGTTCAGGAAGATATTGGAAAGTCACTGTCTAGACCAAGTGGCTGCTAGAGTGTCATGCTTGGTTTCCATGTGCACAATGAATGGGCCAACATTTAAGAGTTACAACTGAAAAGCAGCTACTGTGACTGTTTATTTATCAAGTGTCCCCAATAGGGTGGCAACCACATCTACTTTGTGCACTGCCGAATCTCCAAAGCCTAACACGATAGACCAAGTGTTCTATATACATTTTCTGAATCAGTGTATGTTAAGCATAAGGCTAAGCACTTCATTTACCCTTCCATTTAACCATCTCAATACTTTCATCTATAGCATATGCAACAAAGGAGGGCCTGAGATATCAAACAACTGGGAGGTAACAGAGTTAGAACTTGAATTCAGGCTCAAATAACATCAAGGCTGATGTTTTTAATCACTATGTTTCATAGCTTCTCCCTTCACTACGTAAGTACCACCACCAAGGTATCCACTATCTCGTGGAATAAGCATAGATGGCAAAAATTATTGTAAGAAGTTGAGCAGGAAAGGGCCACAGTATAAGCCACAGGCTACCCTTCCATGTCTACTGCCATGACCTTAGTTTTCGAGACTCACATGACTGCCAGTCTGCTACCACCACCTACTCACTGACTTCTATTTGTTTATCTCATTTATTTAAAAGGCAGAGTGACAGAGAGGAAGAAACAGATAGAATCCTCCATCCATTGGTTCACCCCCTAGATGGCCACAATAGCCATGAATGAGACATGCTGAAGCCAGGAACCTAGATCTCCATGGGTGGTCAGGGCCATAGTACTTGGGCCATCTTCCGCCGCTTTCCAAAGTGCATTAGCGGTAAGCTGGATCAGAAGTGGAGCAGCAAGGACCCAAAACATCACTTCAACACGTGATGCCAAAGTTCCAAGTGGCAGCTTAATTTGCTGCACCACAATGCCAACCCTCTCACTGATTTCTATTTTCCAGGTTCACTCAACTAATATCCATTGTTCACAGCACTGGTAATGGTATCTTCTACCACACCGTTAGGTCATGGTACTTGCCTACCTAAAACTCTTTGATGGTTTTGCCATTGCCCTTAATGAAGGAGTCAAAGGTGGTCCAGAACCAGAAGCACCATTATCATCTGGAAGCTTATTAGAAATGCAGACTCTCAGACTCTACCTGACCTCCTGATTCTCAAACAGCATCTTAACACGACCACCAGATGCATACGCGCATGGCTCTTTAGACTTTGTTTAATGGATCCTTCAAGATCGCTCCATTGAAAAACAATGTCCACAAAAAAAAAAAAAAAAAAAAAGGTGGGGGGAACCATTGTTGTGTAGCAGGTTAAACCTCCTCCTGCAATGTTGACATTCCATATGGGTACCCAGCTGCTCCATTTCTGATTCAGCTCCCTGCTAATGCACCATAAGATGGCCCAAGTGCTGGGACCCCTGCACCCATATGGGAGACCTGGACGAAGATCCAGCCTCCTGGCTTCAACCTGGCACAGTCCCAGCCATTGTAGCCATTCGGGGAGTGAACCAGCAGATAGAAGATTCCTTTCCCTTTCCCTTTCCCTTTCCCTTTCCCCTTCCCTTTCTCTCTTTCTCTTTCTCTTTTCTCTCTCTCCACATTTCAAACAAATAAAAAATAAATCTTAAAAAAGAAGCAATATCAAACTTCCTCATCATACTATAGTCCAGCCCACATGACTACTTACAACCCCCTAAATTCAAAAAATAAAAAGATGCAGGAAACTTATGTAAACAGCATTTCCATCTCTACTGACTTCCGGGAGGAAACAACAAAGTAACTGATAGCTGATGCCAGCACACACACTCATGCACGCTGACCTACACAAAATGACACCAACTGTTCATCCAGGTAGAGGGAGACAGAGCACCAGAAAATGAAATCCAGTCACTTCACGTGTGCCGAATGACAAGGCTGTTGTGGGCAGGCCTGCAAAGCTTTGAAGAAGGGTGGGATGGTAAGAAAATATTTAACAGAGTATATTTTTAGAGTTTTATGGGGTTTATCTAATGACATCTGTCTATAACTTTCTTAAGAGCTCAGTAGGACTCCAGAGAATTCATGAAAAATCAGAGAATTCTTTTCAGACTTGTCACAAAACCCAGCCAGAGAGAGGTCATGCTAAAATAGCAGGTATGCAAAATTCTTCACACCCAAGGTAACGACAGATGTCATCTCTTTTTCCCCATACCAATTAGGCCCTGTCTTCACAGCATTTTGCACACATCCATGCCATGCATACATCAACATAAAGTTACTGATGCATCCATATAGCAGAAAATACCATCACATTGGATTGCTGTCAAACTCTCCCAGAAAAGTCACCAAGGCAAAGTGAGAGAAGAGAAGCTGAAGTCATTCAGGCTCCAAAATTTACAAAGAAGTTGCTGTTAGCAGCTTCCTGAACAGCAGCCCGTGTCTTCAGAGCCCAGTTCTGGTGTTATCTGCCCTGGGAGGCACGGTGAGCACAGAGCCAGCAGGCACTCCCGGTGATCTCATTATCCTTCTTGGCTGTGATCTCCCAGAGCTCCCCGACTTGGTGATCCACACAGCCACCAATCATGGATCCTTTCCTTGCCTCTGCTGATGGAGAGCGCGGTGCCTTTCTTTGGCAGGAAACAGATTTTCTCTCTCCTCCCTCGGGGCACTTTCGGCTCAACCTCTATGATCTTTCAACCAAAGATTATGATTTGCATGAAAGTCCGTTTTCCATGCATCTCTTCAACATAGAGGTCTTCTCTGAATACAATTCAGTGTTAATCCATTTAACGCCTTTCTTTTTGTGGTGCTTTTAACTTTTTCAAAACCATTCTAAATTATATTACCATTCCATTCACAGGAAAAAAAAATCCTGTGAGCTAAGTTAAGCAAGTAGTATTCTGTCCAAGAGAACTAAGGCCCAGAGAGTTAAAACACATCACAGAAAATCATCCAATGAGTTAGAAAAAAAAAAAAAAAACTGGGTGGAACTGACATTGTGGCCAACAAATTAAGCCACTGCCTGGGATGCTGGTATCCCATGTTAGCACTGGCTGCTCCACTTCCAATCCAGTTACCTGCTGAAGTGTCTACAAAAAGTAATGGAATATGGCCCAAGTAATGGGGATCCTGTTAGCAGTGTAGGAGAATCAGATGAAGTTCTAGACTTTTGGCTTCAGCCTGGGCTGGGCCATTTGGGGATTGATCCAGTAGATGCAAGATGTCTCTAACTCTGTCTTTGAAATAAATAAAAGAAGAATTTAAAAACAAAGCAAAACAACAAATAAAATCTGGGTGGAATATCTGGGGAGACCAGCTGCCACTTCACACCATGTACATGATATCACATTGCCTTATATCACCTGTACCTTCTGGTGGAGGTGATGGAGGACTTGTCTTTGTTACTCTTCACACACACACGCACACACACACACTATGGACACACATGCACCTGCAGAGAAAGTACACACAGAACGAGATACCTGTTTAGAAAGGGATATACTCATGCATTGAAACACATACAGTCATAGACTAGGTAATTCAAAAAGTTTGTGGAAAATGGGACTAAAAGATAAGCTTATTTTGTGCAAAAAATGAAATTAATGTATAGTTTTTTCACAATATGCATTTCCATGAAATTTTTGAAGACCCTGCAAACATATCTAGTCAGAGTCAGAGAGACAAAGAGAAATACAAAGGCATACACTCAGAAGATATACCCAAAAAATACACAAGGAGAAACAAAGAGACGTACCCACACAGAAAGAAATGCAGAGACACATACAAGGACATGGATGACACACAGTCCACAAATACACACATCAAAACCCAACCATACAGAGAGACAGAGACACACGCACACACAGAGGGAGACAGGTGCTTTGCAACAACTTTCACTTCATCAGCCCCGTGCGGAAATCCTATTTTTTTTCTGTGGACCCTATCTATGTGAGTTACAGAGAACATCCTGCTCCTGATTGTTGCATAAAGGACACCTCCTGCTGTGAGCTCAGGGATAAGAGTATGTTAGATGGGAGAAGATGGCTCTCAGCAGAACTGCTGTGTGGCAATCTGTATGGCACTCATGCGCTTATTAATCAATCACTCATAACCTAGTTTGTGTTGAGATAGTCTCAGAGGCTGTTATGCTTATTAGGAAGGATCAGAATGCATTGTGGCTGTCACTTTGGGTTCTGATGACCCCACCTAGGGGCTGACTCCCTATTGGAACTGTCACATTTGTTTTAAGAACAGGTTATTGAAGCCATCACCTGATCTCCCAAGAACAGAAGCACTTACTGTTAGTACTCAAAATGGTAATGGATCTCTGTAAAGAAGCAAGGGGAGAGAAGGAACAAATGCGAAGTTTTTGGTTTTTTTTTCAAAAGTTCATGGAAAATGCCTATTTTGGAAAAGCTATACACAAATTTCAATTTTTTGCACCAAAATAACCTTATCTTTTATTTAGTTTTTTAAAGTTTTTTTTTATTTATTTTTAAGAGTAACAGAGACAAAGCGGGAGATGGGAGGAGAGGGAGGTAGGGAGGGAGAAAGAGAGAGAAAGAGAGAATCTTCTACTTGCTGGTTCATTCCCCAAATGTCTGCAGTATTCAGGGCTGGAGAAGTCCAGAATCCAGAATTCCATACTAGTCTCCCACATGTGTAGCAGGGGCCAAAGTACTTAGCCCATCTTCCACTGATTTCTCAGCCCCTTTAGCAGGAAGCTGGATCCAAACAAGAGCAGACAGAACTTGAACCAGTGCTCTGATATGGGATGCCAGCATTGTAAGTGGTGGCTTAACCCACTGTGCCACAATGCCAGCCCCAAAACTTATCTTTTAATTATATCTCTCCATCAACTTCTAAAGTACCCTCATGGCCAACAGACACAGGAAAAGATGCTCAGGATCATTAGCCATCAAGAAAATGCAAATTAAAACCACAATGAGCTTTCACCCATTTAGAAAGGCTCTCATCCAAAAATCAAAACACCATAAATGCTGGAAAGGATGTGAGGGAAAAGATACCCTAATACGCTATTGGTAGGAATGTAAACTAGTGCAACCATTACAGGAAAACAGTATGAAGATTCCTCAGAAACCTGAAAATTGAACTTATGGCCCAGTCATCCCATTCCTGGGAATTTACCAAACAAAATGAAATCAGCATATGAAAGAGCTATCTATACCTCCATGTTTATTGCACCTCAATTCACAATAGCTAAGATAAAAAACCAACCTGGATGTCCACCAAATGATGAGCAGATAGAGAAAGTGTGTGGAGCCAGTGCTATGGCGTAGCAGGTAAGCTGCCATCTGCATTGCCGGCATCCCATGTGGGCGCCGGTTTGAGTCCCATTTGCTCCACTTCTGATCCAGCTCTCTGCAACAGCCTAGGAAAGCAGTAGAAGATGGCCCAAGCACTTGGGCCCCTGAACCCATGTAGGAGACCTGAAAGAAGCTCCTGGCTCCTGGCTTCAGATCAGCCCAGCTCCTGCCATGTTGGACATTTGGTGAGTGAAGCAGTAGGTGGAAGAGCTCTTTTTCTCTCTCTTTCTCTGTGTCCGCTTCTCTGTAAACTCTGTCTCTCAAATAAATAAATAGACCTTTAAAAAAAAAAAAGTGGGCCGGCGCCGCGGCTCACTAGGCTAATCCTCCGCCTTGCGACGCCGGCACACCGGGTTCTAGTCCCGGTCGGGGTGCCGGATTCTGTCCCGGTTGCCCCTCTTCCAGGCCAGCTCTCTGCTGTGGCCAGGGAGTGCAGTGGAGGATGGCCCAAGTCCTTGGGCCCTGCACCCCATGGGAGACCAGGAGAAGCACCTGGCTCCTGCCTTCGGATCAGCGCAGTGCGCTGGCCGCAGCGCACCGGCCGCGGCAGCCATTGGAGGGTGAACCAACGGCAAAGGAAGACCTTTCTGTCTGTCTCTCTCTCTCACTGTCCACTCTGCCTGTGGAAAAAAAAAAGAAAGAAAGAAAGAAAAAGGAAAAAAAGTGACTCTCCCACCCTCAATCTTCTTCCTTCTATTTTTTTAATAATTTTTGCAGATAAGGTTTTTTTAAGATTTATTTATTTATTTGAAAGGCAGAGTCACAGAGAGAAAGAGAGAGGCAGAGGCAGAGAGAGAGAGAGAGAGAGAGAGAGAGAGGTCTTCCATCAACTGATTCACTCCCCAAAGGACTGCAGTGGCCAGAGCTGAGCTAATCCAAGCCAGGAGCCTCCGCTGGGTCTCCCACACAGGTGCAGGGGACCAAGGGCTTGGAACAACCTCCACTGCCATCCCAGGCCACAGCAGAGAACTGGATCAGAAGTGGAGTAGCTAGGACTCGAACCAGCACCCATATGGGATGCCAGTACCTCAGGCAGTGGCATCACCTGCTACTGCACAGAGCCAGCCCTGACAGATATGCTTTCAATCCTCTCTATAATCACAGGCTTAATTCACCATTAACCATAATATTCAACAAGTAAAAAGTAGGAAGACCAGAGATCTATAGGGGTATAAACAAGGGCTAAAAACAACAATCATATCACAGGATATCCATTTCATTCCTACATTTTTAAATATTCTATATTAACTGCCACATATCAGAGAAAACATGTGATATTTGTCTTTTGGGATCTGGCTTATTTCACTAAGCATAACGGTTTCCAGTTGCACTCATGTTGTACAAAAGACAGGATTTCATTCCTTGTTATGAGTAGTATTCCATGGTGTGTATATACCTCACTCATCGCACTATGCGTAGGAGTGCTTTGTTTAGGCAGCACAGCTAACCAAAACAAATGACAAAGAAAAAAGATGGAAAAACCTGCTCCCTGATGGCAAGGCTGAAAGGCTAAATTAACCAACTCCAAACACGTCTTGCCTCTAGGTTTATTGGTAATGTGAACTAATTGGCTCCTCCAGAGTTTGAGCTCTTTTGCAATGGTGTGGTATGTTGGCTAGGGCTGTCATACTAGAGTACCACACACAGGTGAGTTAAGCAACAGAAACTTATTTCTGGAGGCTGGAAGTCCAAGATCAAGGTGCTGGCAGGTGTGCTTTCTCCCAAGGCCTCCTTTCTTAGATTGCAGGTGGCTTCCTTCTTGCTGAAGGACAAAGTCAACATAAAGACTCTTTTTTATAAAGACTTTTTTAAGATATAAAAGAGCTGAAAGAATTCATTGCCAGGAGTCATGCACTACAAGAAATATAAAAGGAAGTCCACTAGACAAGAAGAAAATGATACCAAACAGAAGCCACGATGTACAGAAAGGATAGAAAAGCACTAGAAATGTTAAATATCCAGGTAAATACACAATAATTTGTTCTTATTTTAAAATGTATAATAAAAAAGTAGGAGGAGGGGCTGGTGCTGTGGTGCAGTGGGTTAAAGCCCTGGCCCGAAGCGCCGGCATCCCATATGGGCACTGGTTCTAGTCCCTGCTGTTCCTCTTCCTATCCAGCTCTCTGCTATGGGATAGCAGTAGAAGATGGCCCAAGTCCTTGGGTCCATGCACCCACGTGGGAAACCCAGAGGAAACTCCTGGCTCCTGGCTTCAGATCGGCACAGCTCCGGCTGTTGCAGCCATCTGGGGAGTGAACCATTGGATGGAAGACCTCTCTCTCTGTCTCTACCTCTCTCTGTAACTCTGTCTTTCAAATAAATAAAATAAATATTTAAAAAAAAGTAGGAGGGTACATTGTACTGTAAAATATAAGACTTCATGTATGATGGCAATAAAAAAGTATTCCCACCAAATGGCCAACAGGCACATGAAAAAATGTTCAAGATCACTAGCAATCAGGGAAATGCAAATCAAAACCACAATGAGGTTTCACCTCACCTCAGTTAGAATGGCTCACATACAGAAATCGACCAACAACAGATGCTGGCGAGGATGTGGGGAAAAAGGGACACTAACCCACTGTTGGTGGGAATGCAAACTGGTCAAGCCACTGTGGAAGTCAGTCTGGAGATTCCTCAGAAACCTGAAGATAACCCTACCGTTCAACCCAGCCATCCCACTCCTTCGAATTTACCCAAAGGAAATGAAATTGGCAAACAAAAAAGCAGTCTGCACCCTAATGTTTATTGCAGCTCAATTCACAATAGCTAAGACCTGGAACCAACCTAAATGCCCATCAACGGTAGACTGGATAAAGAAATTATGGGATATGTACTCTTTACAATACTATACAGCAGTCAAAAACAATGAAATCCAGTCATTTGCAACAAAATGGAGGAATCTGGAACACATCATGCTGAGTGAAATACGCCAGTCCCAAAGGGCAAATATCATATGTTCTCCCTGATCGGTGACAACTGACTGAACACCAAAAAGGAAACCTCCTGAAGTGAAATGGACACTATGAGAAACGGTGACTTGATCAGCATAGCCCTGACTGTTAATGAACAACTTAATACATTATCCCTCTTAGTAGTTTTTTTGTCTGTTCTACTTAATACTACTGGTTTAATTCTGTAATTAATACACAGTTATTCTTAAGTGTTGAAATTTAACTGAAATGTGATCCCTGTTAAATATAAGAGTGGGAATAAGAGAGGGAAGAGATGTACAATTTGGGACATGCTCAAGCTGACTTGCCCCAAATGGTAGAGTTAGAAACATACCAGGGGACTCCAATTCAATCCCATCAAGGTGGCATGTGCCAATGCCATCTCACTATTCCAAGTGATCAATTTCAGTTCACAATTGATCATAATGAAAGGACTAAGAGTCAAAGGGATCACATAAACAAGTCTAGTGCCTGCTAATACTAACCGATAGAATAAAAAAAGGGGAGAGTGATCCAACATGGGAAGCGAGATACACAGCAGACTCATAGAATGGTGGATGTCCTAAACAGCACTCTGGCCTCAGAATCAGCCTAAAGGCATTCGGATCTGGCTGAAAAGCCCATGAGAGTATTTCAGGCATGGAAAGCCAAGACACTCTGGCAAAAAAAAAAAAAAAAAAAAAAGTAAATGAAAGATCTCTGTGAGTGAGATCCCAGTGCACAGGGATCTTCAAAGAAGATGAACCCAAAGAATCCAAAGAAGACCCAGTGAACAGGTCTTCAAAGAAGGAGATACCTTTCTCTGAAGGGAGGAGAGAACTTCCACTTTCACTGTGGCCTTTCTAAATAAGATCGAAGTCGGCGAACTCAAGAGGCTTCCATAGCCTTGGAAACTCATGACTAGAGCCTAGGGAGAGTACTGATGCCAAAAACAAGAATGTCAATTTAAGTCAACAACAGGAGTACTGTGCACTTACTCCTCATGTAGGATCTCTGTCCTTAATGTGCTTTACATTGTGATTTAATGCTACAACAAGTACTAAAACAGTATTTTTCACTTTGTGTTTCTATGTGGGTGCAAACTGTTGAAATCTTTACTTAATGTATACTAAACTGATCTTCTGTATATAAAGAAAATTGAAAATGAATCTTGATAAGAATGGAAGGGGAGAGAGAGCAGGAAAGGGTAGGGTTGCGGGTGGGAGGGAAGTCATGGGGGGGGGGGCAATATAATCCATAAGCTGTACTTTGGAAATCTATATTCATTAAATAAAAGTTAAAAAAAAAAAGTATTTTCATTTCATCAATTAGAAAGATCTGCTCAAAAGCAACTGAATTAAGTAATGGTTCTTTTATTTTTTTTCACTTTAGTCAATTATCACCTATATATGTTTGAAAGTAGTCATACGGGATGGGCGTTTGGCCTAGCAGTTAAGATATCTGCATCCTATATCAGAATACCTGGATTCAGTACCCAGATCCAGCTCCTGACTCCAATTTCTACTAATGCAGACTCCAAGAGGCAGTAATTGAGTTCCTGCCTCAATCCAGAGACTTGTATTGAGTTTCCAGCTCCTGGCTTCAGCGTATGTCTGTTGCCCCAGCTATTGTGGGTACCTGGAGAGTGATCCATCTGATGGGGGAGATATCTCCCTCACTTCCTCTGACTCTCAAATTAATTACATTTTTAAATTAAAAATTAAATAAATAAAAATAGGCATGCATTTGTACGTAAAACACATCACCGACTCTTGGTGAACATACAGATTTGTAGAAATGTTGTAATGACCGAGAAGCCAGTCTGTTCTGCAAGTCACAGGGAATCGCAGGACTGAGACTGTTCCATAAAGCAAACAAGAATCACACAGTGTGTCAACACGGACACTAAACCTATCATTAACACCTTGATAATAGTCCACTCTGTGTACTCAGATTTCTAAAAGACACTCTAGTTATCATATCTACTGTGCACACAATACAACCTTACAAGTAAGAAGCACTCCAAAAAATACTTGTCCAATGTATGCATGGCATCCTCAGTATCACCAATATATGATGACTATTTTCTGATGGCTACTCAAGAAACAGAACTACCACGTCACACAAGTGCCACGTCCAGAATTTAAACTTAAGTTTCTCTTTCTACTTATCCCTGTCTTTCCCATTTCAAATCTTCAAACTCTTCAGGCCAGGTGTCCACCTTCAGCCACGTGCCCTGGGACTCACCACGGCACATTCCTTCAGAGCCAGACATAAGACGATGCATTTAAATCATAAAACAACGCAAGTCACAGTTGCAACTGTAATCATCACAGCAGACCTCCATCAGCCGGAAAAATCTCTTTCTGTGGTTATAAAACTGAGATATAAGCTGCACACTGTACCCAGGTGAAAACGTGACCTTGAAATAATTTTGCCATATCTATACCCTGGTAATACCTGTCCCCATATTGCCTTTGGCTTTGACAAGTTCTAAATGTTACAGCTATGACAGTTATACACCAATCAAAGGGTCCGAGAGAGTGACTTGGGCAGAACCCACACTCACACTACCCAAAAGGAGTAGAAAAAGAAGATCTTACTCTTCTCCTGGGATGTCCCCTGGGCTTCCAACAATTTAGAATGGGCCCACCGTAAAAAACTGAACCCTCACTCACACCTATCTTACTTATGCCCATCCTCGTTCCTCAGCGACACTCCTCTCATCTCCACTACTCAGTCAAAACTGAAGAAACTCTCCCACCATTTGCTCAGTGCACTTTGTGAGAGCGGGGAATATTATCTATCTTCAGCCTGCAACATCAGCTTAGAGCAGAAGCAATCAGCAAGCCTCATTTTCTTAATTTCATGTATGATTGAATATTATTAGAGGAACTGTTAAAGTTACAAAATTCTGTGCTCATATTAGCTTTAGGATGGAGTGGCTATGGACACATATAAAAAGAATTATCTACTTCTCCTTTTCTTAGCATTAACATTTAGCACCAAGATATTGCTTTTCATTTCCATCACTCTTTACAAACATTAACTGTACGATTTCACTACATTAACTGCAAAGAAAGTCAGAGATGGCCCTGTAATTTTGTAGTCACTTTGGTGATATTCAGTGTCTCTCAAAATGATGTACTCAGCCCCAGAGTCAACGTTTAACCTGATTTAAAATAGGAAGGTAAGAAAAAAGGAAAGGAGCAAAGAGGTCATATTCTAAAATAACAGAGATCTCAGGAACCCACTGAGGGATTCCAGGAATGTATCCTGTGGATTAGAATATAGAATAAGAATAATAAGTGAGCCAAATGACACAAATAAATTTGGAAGAGTCTGTTATGCTGAGCATATTAGAGTTTGCATTAAAAATGAATAAATAAACACAAAGAAAGGCTCCAAATCTCTTCTAGCAGAGAAACGGTTCCTTTGAAAAATTTGGATATAGTGAGTATATATATCCATACACAGACAAATAGGCACCCTATGTGCCGTCTTTATTTGTAATACAATTTTAGCTCACCTCTCCCTGGAACCATTTTTTCAACAAACACCCTGGGAATGATAAAAATTTACTAGTATTTGTTGAATCTTTACTATGTGCTAGGCACTGTGTTAAGTACTTGTCTTAGTCTGTTTTCTGGTACTATACCAGAATATCCGAGACAGGGTAATGTACAAAGGAAAGAAGTTTATTTTGGCTCATGATTCCAGAGGCTGGAAGACAGTGGCACATCTGCTCAGCTTCTGGTGAGGGCCTTAGGTAGCTTCAAGCCACAGCAGAAAGTACAAGAGCAAGTGGTCATGTGCAGACAACAGGCATACATGCCAAACAGTGAGGAGGAGATACCAGATCCATGTCAGAACAATGTACTCTTGCAGCAACCAATCATTGCTATAAACATCTTACCAAATGTCCTACCAGAGGAAGAACTCATGCCCACCCTGGAAAAAGTCATTAACTCCTCTTAATGACCTAATCATATCCTAATGGCTGAAAAACCTCTCAACATTGCCACATTAAAAACAAACCTTGAGGTGATTTTTTGGGGAGAAAAACCAAATTCAGTAATAAACCAAACTCATATCCTTCTCGCATATAACATATAGTCATCCCATTACAATGGCCCAAACATCTTACCTTCTTCTAGCACTAACTCACATATCCAAAGTCTCATCTGAGGTTCAAGAAAAACTCCATCCAGTTGTGAACCTATAAAATCAAAACAAGTTATCTACATTCAATATACAATGGTAGGCCAGAGGTGGGGGACACATTCCCATTCCAAAAATGAGAGATGGGGACTGGTGCTGTGGCGCAGCAGGTTAACTCTCCACCTGTGGCACTGGCATCCCATATGGCACCAGTTCTAGTCCTGACTTCTTCTGTTCCAATTCAGCTCTCTGCTATGGTCTAGGAAGGCAGTAGAAGATGGCCCAAGTGCTTGGGGCTCTGCACTCATGTGGGAGACCCAGAGGAGGCTCCTGGCTCCTGGCTTCAGATTGGCCTAGCTCCAGCCATTGCAGCCATTTGGGAAGTGAACCAGTGGGTGGAAGACCTTTCTTTCTGTCTTTCCCTCTGCTGTCTGTAACTGCACCTCTCAAACAAATAAATAAAATCTTAAAAAAAAAATGAGAGATGGGCCAAAAGAAAGGAATAAGCAGTCCAAAGCAAATCCCAATGCAGCAGAACAGACATTACATCATAAAGCTAGAGGATAATCTTTCACTCCCTGTGCCACTTCCTTGATAAATAGGGTAGAAAGGTGGGCCTGCAAGGCTTTGGCCAACTGTACCCCCAAGGCTTTGCTAGGCTCAGGCCACATGTCTGCTGTCTGTGATTGAGGTTGCAAACTGGTGCCTGCAGCTTTCCCAGGACAGTGCTGTATACTGTCAATGGCTATTCCACCCCAGGGTCTCAGAAATGGCAATCCTGCTCCAATAGCTTCACCAAGCACCGCCTTGGTAGTGACACCTTAGAGCAGTTTCATCCCCATGACAGGTTTCCGCCTGGATTCTAATCTGGTTGACACATCCCTTGAAATTCACCTCCGTGGCTCATATATTCTGCAGAATAAGCATCATGTAGACACTACCATGTCTAACTGCTTGCATCCTCCAGAATAGTGGCTCCAACCACAGATGCACTTGAACCACAGCAGGGAGTAGAGGCCCACAGTGGCCCTGGATGGCAAGCCCTTTCTGTCCTCAGCCTGTAATAGGAAGAACAATCTGAAAATACGTGAAAGAAGGCCATCTTCCTATTCAGATTAATGGCTCCTAGCTCTACTGCAGCTGTGCTTATCTCCTTAGTAAGGGGTTGCTTGACCTCACCCTTAGGGTTCTCCACTGGATACACTTCTTTATTCTTAATATGGCCTGGCTGCAACTCTTCCAAATGTTTGCTCCCTGTTTCCCTTTGCTCTCACATCTCAGCATAAAAAGTTAAAAGTAACCACATAGCCCCCTCTGAATTTTATTTAGAACTTTCTTCCACCATATAGTCATCACTCTTAAATCCAGCCATCCACAAGGCCCTCAGATGTGGACACATTTTGGCCAAGTCCTTTGCAACAATGGGACAAGTGTAGCATTCACTCCAGTTTCCATTAAGACAGTTCTCATTTCCACTCAAGGACTCATCAGCACAGCCTTTATTGTCTACATTTTTTTTTTTCATTTTTAGCAGCACTGGGGCCACAATCATTTAACCAATATCTAAAAAATTTCCAGAGTTGCCCTTAATGCTCCATTCAGGGCAATACAGGTTTTTCCCAGCCTGCTCCTCCAAATTCTTCCAGCCTCCAACTATTACAAAGCTATTTCCATATTTTCAGGTATTAAACTCCACTGTCAGCCAGCTCCGAGGCTCAATAGGCTAATCCTGGCTCCTGGCTTCGGATCAGCACGGTGCACTGGCCACAGCGCGCCAGGTGCAGCAGCCATTGGAGGGTGAACCAACAGTAAAGTGAGACCCTTCTCCCTGTCTCTCTCTCTCTCTCACTGTCCACTCCACCTGTCGCTCCCCCTCTTCATGGAGGAACGACACTAAACCCTGCCTAGGCTTCATATCCGAGTCACGGCACCATTATGTCGCTCCCCGTCTTCGTGGAGGAACGACACAGGACCCTGCACTGTTCTTTTGTCTGCTTGGCCCTCCCCGGGTTTGCTGCTGGTTCTTCCCGGGTTGGCTACCGTCCCTTCCACCTCCGTGAAAGGGCAGTGCCCCCTGCCACTTTTCCCCACTTCCGCGGGGGAGCAGCACACCGCCGGCCGGCTCTCTCGGGGGCTGCACAGGTGTTCCTCTTAGATAGATGTTCCCCTTAGATGTTCCTGGTGCATGTTGTCTCTCTCCTCCTTTATAGTCCTCTTCCGCCAATCCCAACTCGGCTGCCCACACGCCAAGTACGCTGCTCTCCTCCAATCAGGAGCAGGATCAGCTCCTGGAGGTCATCACTCAAGTTGGCAAGAGGCAGCTGCGTAGAAGCTGTTTTCTCCTCTCCCAGCGCCATATTGTGGGAGAGCAAATGCATAGAATAAGTCTTAATTCCAGTAACTTAGTCTAGTCCGAGTTGCTCCCCACATCCACCTGTCAAAAAAAAAAAAAAAAAAAAAAAAAAAAAAAAAAAAAAACACTCCACTGTCCAGTACTAATTTTTCTGTCTTAACTTGTTCTCTGTTGCTATAACAGAAAACCTGATACTAGGTAATTAAAAAAAAAAAGAGGCTTATTTGGACTCAAGGTTCTGGAAGTCCAGGAGCTTGGTGCCAGCATCTGCTTGTATTCATAAGGGTCTCATGAGTGGAAAGTTGAAGGGCACAGGCAGCTCCCTCTAAAAGTGTGGTTAACTACATAGCTACTCATAGAATGGCAGATGTCCTAAACAGCACTCTGACCTCAAAATCAGCCCTTAAGGCATTTGAATCTGGCTGAAAAGCCCAGGAGAGCATTTCAGGCATGGAAAGCCAAGACACCATGGCAAAAATTTGATCTACAAGAAGTATCTCTATGAGTGAGACACAAGTGGAAAGAAGGGGGTATCAAAGAAGGATGTACTTTTCTCTGAAGAGAGGAGAGAACTTCCATTTTGCTTACAGCCCTGTCTAAATACCGATGAAGTTTGTGCACTCAAAAGGCTTCCATAGTCATGGCAGCTCATGTCAAGAACCTCGGGTGATCACTGATGTCATAAATAAGACCGTCAACTGTTAAATCAACAATAGCAGTCATTATGCACTTGCTCCCCTTGTAGGACCTCTGTCCTTAATGTGTTGTACTATGAGAATTAACTGTAAAACTTTTCT
Organism: Oryctolagus cuniculus; assembly: GCF_051225735.1. NCBI lineage: Eukaryota > Metazoa > Chordata > Mammalia > Lagomorpha > Leporidae > Oryctolagus > Oryctolagus cuniculus. Next base: position 43,324,912 of record NC_142872.1, on the reverse strand, counting down.
TTTTTTTCAGTTTTTTAAGAAAACTTTTATTTAATAAATATAAATTCTGAAAGTACAACTTTTGGATTATAGTGGTTTTCCCCCCATAACCACACTCCCACCCACAAACCATCCCATCTCCTACTCCCTCTCCCATCTCATTCTTCATTAAGATCAACTTAGTATATACTAAGCAAAGATTTCAACAGGTAAAATTTGTTTTCAAATAGTACTTTATATTTTGTGTGTCTGTGTGGGTGCAAACTGTGGAAATCTCTACTTACTACAAAGTTGGTCTTCTGTATATAAAGTTAATTTAAAACAAATCTTCATGAAGAATGGGATGGGAGAGGGAGTAGGAGGTGGGTTGGGAGTAGGGGTGGGAGGGAGGGTATTGGGGGGAAGAATCTCTATATTTCTAAAGCTATATCTATGAAATTTGTATTCATTAAATAAAAGCTTTCTTAAAAAAATAATAAAAGAGCAGTAACTGACCCAGTCCTGTGAGAACACAACTCACTCCCAAGAGAAAAGGTGAATCCCTCTTAATGACCTAATCACCTTTCAAAGGCTACACTAAGGACCAAACTTCAACATGAGTTTGGTGGGGACAAACCATATTCAATCCAGAGCAGTTTTTTTTTTTTTCATTTGAGAGACAGACAGACAAAATGAGAGATCTCATCTGCTGTTTCACTCCCCTGATACGCCAGCAACACCTACCCTGGGCTAGGCTGAAGCCAGAAGCCAGATAAAATCCAGAATTTCCAGGTTGGTGGCAGGAACAAAAGTTCTTAAGCCATCATTGCTACCTCCCAGGGTCTGCATTAGCAGGAAGCTGAGCCTCAGGAGCTGGAGCCAGGATTTGAACACAAATATTCCCATGTGGAACACAGTATCTTAACTGCTAAGTTAAACACCTGCCCACCCCAGCAGTACTTTTAATACATATGCATTCAATTCAGCTTCTCCATCTACAAAATGAAGGAATTTATCTTGAGCAGGTGTCAGCAAACCATAGCCCACAGGGTAAATCCAAATACGACTTTTGAAAAAATAAAGCAGCTTAGGAACATAGCCAAGCTCTTTGATTTAGAAACCACAACTGCTTTCCCACTACCTGAGCAGAGTTCATTGAGACAAAACACATATGGTTCTCAAAGCTTAAAATACTTAAGAACTGTTTCTTTACAGAAAAAGTTTGCCAATCTCTGATGTACAAGACGATCTTAAAGAACTTTCAAGTACAACGTCCTGTGCTTTGACACTAGGTGCTGGGGACTCGGCCTCCACTATGCCATTCACATCATCAAACAGCAAAAACAGCCTCTCGGCTGGGGCTTTCCTGTGTGTTGTTACATAGGCTTTTGCACCAGTGTCAGTTTTTCAGGGAACTATCCTTAGCATTTTACATTTTTAATAATACATTTATAAGGTCATTGTTGAGAGCTAACAACTTCAGGCAATCCAATTTTAAATGGTATGCTCTTGATAACACCCACATTGGCTGTAAAAAAGTGCAATTATGAACTCTAATAAATTACACCAATACAAAAAGACAAATTGTCTCACTTCTCCCTTCAGTCTCTCAAGTTCATTCATTGCTCCTTCTTTCTCATTGCTGCCACCAATGCCTACTGCAGTTTAACCCATACTTGAATATTTTTTTAAAAAAGATTGATTTATTTGAAAGTCAGAGTTACACAGAGAGAAAGAGAGGTAAAGAGAGCCCTTCCCATCCACGGGTTCACTCCTCAATTGGCCGCAAGGGCCAGAGCTGTGCCGATCCAAAGCTTCTTCCCGGTCTTCAACCTCCACGCAAGGGCCCAAGCACTTAGGGCATCCTCCACTGTTTTCCCAGGCCACAGCAGAGAGCTGGATTGGAAGCAGATAGCTGGGACTCAAACCAGCACCCATATGGGATGCCAGCACTGCATCTAACCCCAACACACTTGATTTCTACCTGAGCAGAATTCAGTCTAACCTTAAACAAAAAGTACCAGTCCATGCACTTGATATCCATGATTTGCATTTTGAAACCATAAGAGCTAGGTTTGTAGAAATTTTCTAACATTTTCTTTCATTTCTTCCCACAACAAAAAATAATGAACAACTATCCCTTTTTTCAAATCCTCTAATATCCAAATAGTTCTCATGTGGGGTCTAAGAGTTGACCATTTAATAAAACGTATAATTGGGCTGGGAATTCAAAATGTTTTAAACTCATTTATCGCCATAGTTGTTCTAGGCAGTACTGGAACTGCTGCAAGTTGTCAAACAACTTGATTTCCTGCTCTCTCTTAGGGTCTGCAAAGAATTACCATTCTGGGGCCAGCGCTGTGGCATAGTGGGCTAAGCCTCTGCCTGTACCACCGGCAATCCATATGGAATATCCTGGCTGCTCCTCTTCCAATCCAGCTGTCTGCTATGGCCTGGGAAAGTGGTGGAAGATGGCCTAAGTGCTTGGGCCCCTGCAACCAGGTGGGAGACCCAGAAAAAGCTCCTGGCTCCTTGCTGTGAATCAGCTCAGCTCCAGCCATTGCAGCCATTTGGAGAGTGAACCAGCAGATGGAAGACCTCTCTCTGTAACTCTTTCAAAAAAATAAAAAATAATAATAAATCTTTTAAAAACAAAAGAATTACCATTCTAAAATAGCCAAAGCAAGAGCATTGAGAGGACACGAACACACTACTTTATTCAGTGCTGCCAAGTCAGTATCAGTGCATACAGGGCACAGTTTCAAGGAAATATTTTTAGCCTCAATAAGACCAGGTGCTGAATTTTAACACTGTTTCTGAGAACTTTCTTTCCTATTTAATCTAAAATGTTAATCATTCCTTTAACTGACTGAGTCACCGACTTCGCCATTCAATTTGTTAATAGCCTTTATCGGGTTCACTCTAAAAGACTTCAGTACTGACCCAGAAATGATTCAGATTCAGGTATAAATTGCAGCTTAACTATTATTACAGAAAGAGATAGAAGTACCCTTGTTATTCTTTGAGGGTCAATTTTTGTGTTATCATCAATATATCAGTTAAATACTACCAGAACCCTCCTCCAGTAGAATACTGAACATCAGAGAGGGAAGCAGCAAACAATCCAACTTTATCCCATCTTCAAGTCTGTAAATGGAATTAAACTAATTCTGCTCTATGAAGTAGGGATTCAGCTTGATATAGCCAGTCATCTCAAGCTCTGGGTGATCCTAAATGTCATCTCAGACCTCATGACTGCATTAACAAACCCCTTCAGTTAATTTTCTAGGCTTCTCTTGTTGAGTTGGACCCTAGATTGTCTCTGAACTGATGCTTGTAATACTAATATTTCTTGAAAAAGTTCAAGTGCACTTAAATTAGCTGTGGGCTATCTTTACCTACCTTAAAAAAACTCCTTGCTAGTGATTGGGGGTGCAGGTATCTGTTATCTCATGGCCACCTAAGACCATACTTCTGTCTGTAAATCCCCTTAATAAATTACCTTCTATATAATCTTGGATTTGTCATTCTTTGGTCTCTTGGTCTCTTCTGTCTTTGATGTCTAGGACACACATTGCATTTTCCCAAAACATAAAATAATTCTTCTCATGTGTCTCCAGAAGTAGGTGACTGAACTGAAATAGATTCTTTAATGAAGTAGTCACAGCCTCTGACAATACTATTCGTGATTATATGTTTAAATGTTACTGGTGACACTGGATGCCTACTGTCTTAGACTGTCTCTCATCTTTCTGCTGGGACAAATGTTACAATCCATACAACTTTTGTATATGTCTGATCCACTAGCAAGCACACTGCTACTACAAGAGGTAGACTCCAAATAACATCCTTTATATCAACATCAATCTGAAGGCCAAGAGCTCATAAAAGGAATACAAAAAGGGTGGGCATTTTGGTGCTCCTTAGAATTTCTACAGCCCATATCAGAATACCAAGGAACAAGTCCTACCTCCACGTCTGATCCAGCTTCCTGCTAATGCAAACCCCAGGAGGCAAAAGATAATGGCTGGAATATGTGAATCCCTGACACCCACAATTGGGGAAGACCCAACTGGAGTTCGAGGTTCTTAAGTATAGCCTGGCCCAGGCCCAGTTGTTTAAGACATTCAAATGGAAGTGCTTTCTCTCTTTCTCTCTCTCTCTCCTTCCCTCCCTCCCTCCCTCTCTCCTCTTCGTCTCTCTCTCTCCCTCCCTCTCTGTTGCTCTTTCAAATAAAAAAATTACTTTTTTTAAAAAAGGACACAAGAACCGGAACATCTTTCTTTAGAGTCAAGGGATCTAGTTGCAGGCCAGCTGCACCCAGGTAAAACCTTTGTTGCTCTACTAACTGGAAGAGGTTGAAACCAAGAGTGCACAGAGAAATGGCGCAATGGGAAGAGGCATTCTCCTTTCTGCTATGTGAGCATTGTTCAGAATGTAATGATCAGAGGCTGGCACTGTGGCGCAGTGGGTTAAAGCCCTGGCTTGAGGCGCCAGTATCCCATATGGGCGCTGGTTCGAGTCCGGCTGCTCCTCTTCCAATCCAGCTCTATGCTATGGCCTGAGATAGCAGTAGAAGATGGCCCAAGTCCTTGGGCCCCTGCATCCATGTGGGAGACCTGGAGGAAGCTCCTGGCTCCTAGCTTCAGATGAGCAGAGCTCCGGCTGTTGCAGTCATCTGGGGAGTGAACCAGCGGATGGAAGACCTCTCTCTCTGTCTCTACCTCTCTCTGGAACTCTGTCTTTCAAATAAATAAAATAAATCTTAAAAAAAAAAAAGAATGTAATGATCAGAATGAGTCTGCTGAGGTATCAACTGCTTTGCCATGCGCTTTCCATACATGACTTCATTCAGTCCTCTGAAGAGCCTTAGGAGGTAAGAAGTATCACCACCACATTCACACACAAGGAAACTTAAATGAAACACAACTAAGCAGCAGACAACTGGGACTTAAAGAGGGTTCTGAATGACTCTCTAACTTGGCCTTGTGACCCTTTGTTTTGGTTCTGATGACACGTCCCAGATAGAAAAAGTCAATAAAAATTTAAGACACAGAAAATCCTATCAGTGTACAGCTTTTTTGTTATTCTAGAACACTGAAGCTTTATGGTTATTTGAAACCGGATCCTGGAACTGTGAAAACACATATTCTGCAGACGTGGACTTCTAAGATGGCTGAATACAGTGTAGCCACACTAACTTCGGTTGCTCTGGGATGTGAAAAGAACAAAGAAAGGACCACGTTTCCAGGGGTCTGACTGACGGAAATTGTCAGTGAAGAAGTGAAAAATCAACGAAGACTCGACAGAACAGGAGGAGAGCAGAAAGAGACACTGCTGCAGGTAGCTGTGTGGTGCACCCAGCTGCTGGCTGTAATCACCATCTTAGCACGTCAAGGTAGGAAGAAACTGGTGTGCACCCCGCTGCTCGGAGTTTTAGCTGAGAAGGAATTCCAGTCACCCGCTGAATTTTACTTCCGCCCAGGGAGCTGAATGTGGTCTGAGCAACTGCCAGGCTTGGAGCAGGGAAGCCGCCTTGCTTCCTTCCCCTCCCCCACTCCCACAGAGCACCATACTCAGCAGCTAAAAGCTGGGCAGTCAGGAAGAGGTGCCAGCTTCTTAGAGAGAAGTGAAAGGAGTCTGCAGCAGCCTGTGACATCGTTGACACTGCCTCAGGAAGAACCTTGCAGACCACACTGACTTTGGGTCTGGCCTGGAGTGCTAACGGAGGGAGCGGGGAGAATATGGTGCCCACCTAACCCTGTAAATAGAGAGAAAGAACACTGTCTGCTTCCCATCCCCTAGACAAGGGCTCCCAGCAACAGGGAGGAGGCGCCATCTTGCAGGTAGCCACAGCCTGTGCATGTGCAAATAGGGGATTATTTTCTGAAGGGATAAATCCATGGTCCCCACTGACTTTGAGTCCAGCCTAGAGGGTTAGCAGGTGGCAGGACATCCACTTAAGCCTGTGAGGCACTCCCCTAACTCTATCACTGGCAACCTTACTCACATTGCCAAGACGGAACACCAGCAGGCAGCAGGCTTTGGGAAAGGACTCACGGAGTGGGCTCACAGGAATTCCCTGCTCCCTATGATGGCAGGAGCCCTGCTTGCTATGACTACGGGAATTCTGTGACTGCATGATACAGTGTGGGGTATAGCTGGGTCTGTGGGCAATCACAGTGTCCAGCTTCAAGGCTCAAGTTCCCTGGGGGCTTGGGGTGGGTCACCACAGTGGGTTTTGTGCTCACCCTGAGGACCACATAGATCCTTTGTGTGATCCATATACCTACTGGTGGGGTATGTAGCCACTGTTGTGCTTGCCCCAGGCATTTCTCACCTTGGCACAAAGCAGGTAAGGCTGTGATCACATCAGTTGATACGATCATACCCTCCTCCACCCCTGCTGACAACATGACATCTGCCATACCCAACTGGGCAAATAAAAAAGCTGTCTGCACCTTAATGTTTATTGCAGCTCAATTCACAATAGCTAAGACCTAAATGCCTGTCACCAGTAGACTGGATAAAGAAATTATGGGATATGTACTCTATAGAATAGTTTACAGCAGTCAAAAATAATGAAGTCCGGTCATTTGCAACAAAATTGAGGAATCTGGAAAACATCATGCCAAGTGAAATAAGCCAGTCCCAAAGGGACAAATATCATATGTTCTCCCTGATCGGTGACAACCAAAAAGGAAACCTGTTGAAGTGAAATGGACACTATGAGAAACAGTGACTTGATCAGCCCTTGTCCTGACTGTTGAGGAACAACTTAATACTTTATCCCTTTTAGTATTTTTTTGTTCTAGTTAATACTATTGGTTGAACTCTGTAATTAACACACAATTATTTTTAGGTGTTTAAATTTAACTGAAAAGTGATCCCTGTTAAATACAAGAGTGGCAATAAGAGAGGGAGGAGATGTACAGTTTGGGACATGCTCAATCGGACTTGCCCAAACGGTAGAGTTAGAAACGTGCCAGGGGATTCCAATACAATCCCATCAAGGTAGCATATACCAATGCCATCTCACTAGTCCAAGTGATCAGTTTCAGTTCACAATTGATCACACTGATAGGTCTAAGAGTCAAAGAGATCACATAAACAAGACTAGTGTCTGCTAATACTAACTGAAAGAATTAAAAAGGAGAGAACGATCCAACATGGGAAGCGGGATACACAGCAGACTCATAGAATGGCAGATGTCCTAAATAGCACCCTGGCCTCAGAATCAGCCCTTAAGGCATTTGGATCTGGCTGAAGAGCCCATGAGAGTATTTTAGGTATAGAAAGCAAAGATGTTCTGGAAAAAAAAAAAAAAGAGGACCTAAATGAAAGATCTCTGCAAGTGAGATCCCAGTGGAAAGAACAGGTCATCAAAGAAGGAGGTACCTTTCTCTGAAGGGGAGGAGAGAACTTCCACTTTGACTATGACCTTGTCTAAATAAGATCAGAGTTGACAAACTCAAAAGGCTTCCATAGCCTTGGAAACTCATGACAAGAGCCTAGGGTGATTACTGATGCCACAAACAAGAGTGTCAATTGTTAAGTTAACAACAGGAGTCACTGTGCACTTACACCCCATATAGGATCTCTGTCCTTAATGTGTTGTTCAATGTAAATTAATGCTATAACTAGTACTCAAAGAGTACTTTATACTTTATGTTTTTGTGTGGGTGCAAACTGTTGAAATCTTTACTTAATATATACTAAATTGATCTTCTGTATAATTGATAATTGAAAATGAATCTTGATAAGAATGGAATGGGAGAGGGAGCAGGAGATGGGAGGGTTACGGGTGGGAGGGAAGTTATGGGGGGAAAATCCACTGTAATCCAAAAGCTGTACTTTGGAAATTTATATTTATTAAATAAAAGTTAAAAATAAGAAGGGGCCTGATAATAATCAGGTGGGCTTTAGAGCCTGGACAGGTATGAGGGCAGGCCTATCTACATCTTCACATCATAAGGGAGGTGTGAACCTCCTTGGGGAAAGCACCCTGTTGACTTCCATTACCTAGCTGGCCTGGGAGAAGAGCTGGCCAGGTGAAGGCAGATGGCATCTCTAACAAGAAATTTACAGTTCTGCCTGCAATACTGCTGGCCTTATTTGGCCGTTCCCTTAGCAGACACACAAACAACTTTTAAGAGCACTTCTGTGTGGGCCAAACTCCCACAGACTACACCAACCCATCTTTTTGACACAGGCCTTGCAGGGAACATGAAGAAGGGAGGAGGAGCATTTCTGAGCTCTGTGGTTTGAATGATGTTATCTCTTCCAAAATGAAAGTTGAAACTTATTCCTGCATGTAAGAGTATTAAGAGGTGAGGCCTTTACAAAGTGTTTTGGCCAGGGAGACTCTGCCTTCGGAGATGGAATTGGCACCCTTCTAATAGGGATCAATGGAGTGAGTTCAGCCACTTTGTGACTTTGCTTTGCTTCCACCACAGGCAGACACAGCATCCATACTCTCTGGAAGGTACAACAACACAGTGACAATCTTGAAAACAGGAAGCAGTTCTCTCCAGACACCCAAAGTTGCCAATGCCTTGACCTGGGACTTCAGCCTCCAGAACTATGAGAAATACATTTCTATTGTTCATCAGTTCTCCAGTTTTAGGTATTTTGTTATAACAGTACAAAAGGACTAAGACACTAGTTCTTCAGTTATACAAAGAAAACCCAGAGCCGAGTTAGGAAGAAAAATCAAAAGAGGACCTCATTGCTCTGTGTAATAAAATCAAAGAAATTGTTTTCATCACTGAAAACATAATTGAAGGAAGAGAAAAGAAGGGCTGAAACACTGTCAATACATAGGGTCTAGGGAATATATTTAAAGAACACATATAAATCATGTATTACTGAAATATTACATTTTCCACCTTACCAATCTTTCAGGAAAACTAACTCCACCTCACTAAATACTACACTACTTTTCCTACCCAAAAAAAAAAAAAAAAAAAAAAAAAAAAACCAAGTAAAGAATTGGAAAAAGGGCAGAAACAGATTTCTTAATATTTTCAAAGTGGTGGTGGAACTTCCTGTTTTGCAGGCTAGAAGAAATACAGGAAGATGGTAAGGGTGGTGTCAACTTAGGCAAGGAAAGAAAAACAGTCAGAGGACTCTGACCAATACTTAAAAAGTCTTTTAAACCTATCCCATTGTTTTTTTCATTCCCTAAAGGCAGTTGTTGCCTATAAAAAAATGAAGAAGTGTGTTTCTAGAACTTTCTAAAACCTGACCAGCCAGTCTCCAACTCACTCTGTATCTCCCTGCAAGGGCACAAGAGCCAAGTAGCTCAGCTAGTAGACACCAGAGTTAAACTTCGGTGAACCTTACAGCCCACGTTTTTCCCATGCCCACCCTCCTTATCTGTCCCAGCATCAGGATTCATGCAGGGCCGACTCTGTTGAACTTATTTATAAGTTTTATCATCACACTCACCCACATTATGCAAGCAGTTTGCAATCTCCCCTAATTCTCTGACTTTAATTATATAATTGAACAAGCCAAAAACTCATTTTTCCCAGGAAACATTAAACATTACCATCTTAATGAAATTCTTAATGAAATGGTTCACTATGCATGCAAATGACTGGTAGTGGCTGGGCCACTAGCTTATCACTGGGCAAGGCAGTTGGACAAATGTTCTTTCCTTTGTCAGTCACTAGGAATGGCAGTTCTCACCCACACTTTGGCTGGAATGATAATTCCACAAGACTGGAAGATGAGCCTCTGTAAGATACGTGGATATAATTAAGATTGGATGAAAGGAGTTTAAATGAAATAGGAAGTGATCTCAACCTATACAAATCAAAACTTACTTTCAGGGCTGAATGAGCTCACTTCAACTTTTCTGACCAATTTTTTAAAAAGCTAAAACTGTCCTTATTTTCCAGAAATGAGAGGTCTAAAGAATTAATAGCATCAAACTTGTTTCTCAACTTATTTTCAGGGCTGAATATAGGAAATAACTGAAATAAAGGAAATGTGATGGATTCCTGAAATGCTCAACATAACTAATGGATAATTCTTTATGGATCTCTTCTTTTCCAACTGCATTTTTTCAAATGCCCTTGTTGTATAAAACTCAGATCTTATACGCTGCATACAAGCTCATCATGCCAAAGCCACTACCTGCCAAAAACTAAAATGGAAAGAATGAAGGCCTGTTTACACTTTGATTCAAACAGCATGAACAACAGTGTTCTGGGCCACACAGACATCCAAATTAAAGTACTTAATAATAGCTTATTTATATAATAAATTCCCAGTACCCAAATCGTGTCAAATCTTTGCATTGCCAAAAAAAAAGTCAAGATGCCCAAAATGTCCAACCCAAAACCTTATCCTAACATGCAAGACTTGGAAAATGCAACGACTGTACCTATCTCGGGCTCTACCTGAGTAAATGTACTTTTTCTTTTTGTTATGGTTTTCCATTTTTCCCCAAAAGGAAAACCTTGTTTGTAATTTTCTGACATTTATGTGTGAGGTGGAGAGACAGAGACAGGCAGAAGCATAGTCAGAGAGTCAGACATAAGTCTTATCTGCTGATTCACTACTCAAATGCCTACCGTGGCTCAGGCCGGACCAGTCCAAAGCCAGGAGCCAATAACTCAGTGTTGGTCTCCCACATAAGTGGCAGATACTCAACTACTTGAACAATGACCTGCTTCCTCCCAGAGTACACATTAACAGGAAGCTGGAATCGGGAGTGGGGTCAGGATTCAAAACTGAGCACTCCAATGTGGGATGGAGACATCCCAAGCAATGTCATAACCACTAGGACAAATACCTAACCTATAGAACACTTATCCTCAGTTAAGATGGACCCTTTTTCTTGGATTTTTTTGAATTTTTTTCATCTCTAGAAGCTTCTCCCAATCCCTCTCCACCACCAGACACTCATTCTAAGGCATTTGATACAAATCTTTAAGTACAAGAGGTCTTCAAAAATTTATTGCAAATGCATGTTATGAAAAAACTATGTTTGGATTTCAAAAAAATTGCACCAAAATAATCTTTTAATTCCATTGTTTCTATGAACTTATTGAAGTACCCTTATACATACATAGGCTTCTAAAATACATAACTATGTATTATTCAAACTTACATATAAATGAATTTAATCTATATAAATCTCATTCTGATTCTTACTTTTTCCCTCAAATCTATTTTCAGATATACACATATTACTAGTTTAATGTTTATTCCCTGAACTAAGACATAAAGAGATAAAAATGCTCTCATTTTATTACGTTTCCTCTGTTGAGGAAGATGACTCTCACTGTAACTGCTGTACTTCTCTGAGACACTGAAGAAACCTCTGCATCTCTCCCTGCGCTACCCACTGCATCTCCGTAATGAGAGGGTTCACCAGATCAGAGATCTTCGATGGGCAGTAGGCAGCAAATGACCTGAAAATATTTTTCAAAATAATGTCTCCAAACTGGGAGAAACTCTCAAGACAGTAAAACCCTGGAATAAATAAATTTGGGGGAAAAAACACTCATAGATGAGTCCGGTGTGTACCCCTGGTTAAAATCCTTGCACAAAACAGGTGTCTGAAGTCTCATCCTTTTAATCCTCCAGGATTTGCGATGATACAAATTTTGTGTGTGTGTGTGTGTGTGTGTGTGGCAAAAGTCCCACAGCAAACCAAAGGGTAGATCCTGGCAATAAAAATGCACTCATGTCTCAGCTTTCTGTTCTCTAAATATAAAATCTATTTTAAACGTGCTTATGCTATTTTATTGCTCTCTTCCATAAGTATATTCCCAGGATTAACTGGTCCTGGTTAACACGCTCATTCACAGCTCCTCAGGGCTCAATCCTTCCTTAGCACAGATCATGCCCTCTGGTTCCTGCATTTGATAAAAGCTGAAAGAAACTGGGAACATCTTTCATTTCTATTCCCATCAGAAATTTGTGTAGCTCAATAGGGTCACCTCTGAGTGTCTGCTTTTGCAGGGAATACAGAACCGGCTTCTATAGTCTGGTTTAAAAAGAAAACATTTGTACCACACTACATGTGTGGTGCCCCTCCTTCTCTCCTCCTCCACCAGCCATGTCTTGTTCTGAATGCAATAATCAGGACTCACTGTCACAGCCTTCTCTATCTTGCCCCCAGATATTAGTGCTAATAACATGGAATACAGAAAATAGGAAGAGAAAAACAAAAATGACTATAATCCCAGTGGGTAAAATTACTTTTCCTCACAAATATGTCCCACTCCAGGCTTCCCCATTTGTTTGTGGTGTCCTATCAGCCCCCTTGCTCTAACCCTGGGCCTCAAAATTAGAGCCAGTTCCTCTCTTTTCCTTATAACCTCCAACCCATCAACTCAACCTCCAAATATATTCTACATCCCTCTTCACCTTTCCCTTTCCATTCCTATCACCTTGGGCACTTAGTGCTATCATCTCTCACCTGGATGTCCCATAAGCCCCACTAGTAATCTGCCAAGGAATTGAAATATATTGATGAGCAGAATCATAAAAACAGAAGATCCAGAATATCTTCAGGAATTGGGCCAAAACCAACAAGATTACATTTAATGCAAATAAGGGTAAGCTTCTGCATTTACTTTCCAAAATTCCATGGCAGAAGTTATAAGATACATAGAGGAATTACATGATTTATTTCACTGCAAGCTCAATTAAGAAAACAATGTGACATACCCAACCAAAAAAATAAAGTTTTGCTACACTGGCTGAATGAATAAAAATGTGGCACCCTGTATAAGAGACATAATTGTCTGTCTGTGCTGGTCATACACAGGGTTTCATTCTGGAAAACAGATTTGATTGAGAAGGATTATGAGAGGAACTGATCTAGTTCATATGAGCAGAAGCTCAAAGAATTAAGGATGCCTGTCTGAAGAAGAGGAGACTGATGATCTAAAGGGCATATCACACTTGAACTACTCCAAGGCTTTGCCCCTACCAGGAAGAGAGGTTTCCAACAATACAACTCCAAAAGGTTCCACAGAAATCCACACAACTCTCATAGCCCAGATGAAATGTCTCCTCCTCAGAGAAGCCCGCCCTGATCACCCTGCCTACACAGCCCCAGTCACACCCACCCCATAACCCTGTTCCCTTCTTTCGCTTGCATTTCTCTCCAGGTAGAGTTGTTTGGCTGTTGCTTAGGCATACACTGTATCTCCGACCTGAAGCTAACACCTGTGAGAACAGTGGTCTTGCTTGCCCATCTCGCACAACATCCTGGTGCCATAACTGTGTATGGCACATAGAAGGAACTCCATAACTACTTGCTGACCAATGGAGTGAGTGGACTTCGTCCCACAACAGCCACAGGCATTAAAGGGCCCTAAGGAGCCAAGCTTCGGGACCTTGGGAAAGCATTTCAGGGTTCCAGCTAGTAAAAGAGGATGCAGAGAGTAGGGTTCATTTTCTTCTGCCTCCCCAGGCTTTTCCTTCACTCAACATTTTTCATTTCACAACTGTAGACTCCTTGCTGTCCTCTGTTCTCCAGTTGTCCTTGTACAGGAATATTATTTTGGGTTCTCCCCAGAGTAAGCTTCCTCCCTCCCTGTAGATTCCTCTGGGGTTTCCTGAAGTCCAGGACACTGCTGCCTCTTTGCCTTCTTCGTGTTAGATCATCTGGAGATGTTTGAGACCCAAGCTCCCAAGGACATCAGGAGGAAACCTCCAGAGTGCTATTCTGCACTGCCTGGCACATTCCTTCCGGAAAGGTGGACTGCATCCCGGAAGTAGATTTTTATCTTCAGTCAAGTCTTTGGAAGATATGTTAAAGGTACAGTCAGTAGAAAAATAATAAGTGGTCTTTACCTACTTACGTGACAACTACCAATAGGATAATATTTATTTTTTACTTAAATAATGGGTGACAAGTCAATATGCTGAATGTATAATACCCATTTCTGTTTTAGAATAAAACACATATAAAAATCCTGCAGAAAATGTTAATGATAGAATTGCTCAGTACAGAGAACAACAGTGCCTTTGCTTTCTTTTTTATAATTTTTTTCAATTTTTATAATTTTGTGACAGTGATCTGTAATTTTCATAATTTAAAACATAGAAGAGCTAGGCATTAAGGCTACAGGTTAGAATGCCAGTTGGGACATGCGCGTCTCACACTGGAGTATCTGGGTTCACTTCTTAGCTACAACTTGTGACCCCACTTTCTGCTAATACAGACTCTAGGAGGCAGCAGTGGTAGCTTCAGGGACTGGGTTCCTGTCACCTATACGGAAGTCCTGCTTTGAGTGCCTGACTCCCAGCTCAGGACAGACTCAGCCCAGCCATTGTAGATCCCTCCGGAGTAAACCAACAGATACAATCTCTCCCTGTCTGTCCATCTCTCTCCTCTCTTTCTCTCTGCCACTCACTGCCAAATCAACCATTTCTTAAAACACAGAGTAGTTTATGGTACAGCAAGTTAATTCCTTGCATGGAGTGCCCATATCCCATCCTGGAGCACCAGTCTGAGTCCTAGTTATTATGCAATTCCAATCCAGCTTCCGGCTAATGGACCTGGGAGGCAGCAGATGACGACACAAGTACTTGGATTCCTGGCGCCCACATGGGAGACCTGAATGGAATTCTTGGCTCCTGACTTTGGTTTGGTCCAGTCCAGCTGTTGTGCCCATTTGGGAAGTGAAGCAACATTTGGATGATCCCCCTCTCTCCCTCTCTCTCGCTCTCACTCTGTGTGTGTGTATGTGTGTGTGTGTGTGTGTGTTTCTCTCTGTCACTCTGCCTTCCAAATAAAAACATCTTTTGAAAATAAATAAGCAAAACAGGAGTAATTTGAGGTGAACAGTTGGTTTGCTTGTTAAGGAAGGCTGACCTGAATCTTGAGACCGATCTGAAAGCTGGGGCAAGGAAAGGAGTGCTGCACACGCAGCAGGGCAGCCTACTGCCTCCTGTAACCCTCACAAGTCAGCGTCGACAAAGAGCCCATTTTACAGCTAGGAAATCAGACTCAGGGCAGTTAGCAACCTGACTAAGCCACACCATTAGTGGAGATGGGGGTTGGATCCAGCTCTGCCTAACCCCATGCTGGTGCTTTAGTACAATTAGAACACTGTCCTTCTAACTTGGCAAGTCTGAAGTTGGGGCAAGAGAAGCAGCAGTGTCTGAGATTTGGTGAGCTTAACATTCAGAGTCATCTCAAAGTTTTAGATTTCTCTGTCCACTAGCAAAAAATCCTCTACACCCTTGTTACTTGCGGAGTGGTGCGTGGCAGCATGGGCACCACCCGGGAGCTTATTAGTAATAAAGAAGCTCAGGCACCTTCCTAGGCCTGTGGGATCAGAATCTGCATCGTAACAAGGTGCACAAGTGATTCACCTGCACATGACAATTTGACAAGTGTGTTGAAATACACCTCCCCAGCCTCACTTCCTACCCGGGTTGCTATGGTAACAGCCATCTTTTGTTCCAATGTCCAGTCTCTTTGCCCAGAGCAAAGTGCTCTCTCTGTCAGACACTCACAGGAGCTTTGGGGCACCAGAAGAGAAAAGTTATTTCGAAAGGTACTTTATTGATCAAAATAATGCCTGGTGTACAAGTGTGAGTCTTGAGGAAAGCTGAACCTGGCCCCTCTACAACAGCCACGGCAGCCATAGGTTGGTGAACGCTTAACAAACAGCTTGGACGGGAGCTGGATTTGTAGCATTTGCCAATTTCCATGGAATGAATACCTCTACCAGGGCCAATTCCAAGCAACCAATGTAAAGTCACTGAACATGGAGCTGAGAAGGGACGCATGCAAACGGCTCATGAAAACAGCCCTGAGTAGGTACAATCAGCTCCAGCACACCACTGACTGCAGCCTCATTTTTATGAATCAAGAACCATCATATGAGATGCAAGTCCACATTATTATTTCAGCTAATGAGGACATAATGTTTTATTGTTGGCTTTCACAACCATTTAAATTTATCCATCTCTAATTAGTTTTGGAAACAGAAAATGACACGCCAAATACACTCTGCAACAGTCTGGCAGACTGGAAAACTGTCTAGAGTGGCTGTTCTCTTGGAAAACACAGACAGTCTGGGGTATGCAATGCAGCAAGGCTGGGAAGCCCTGACTTAAGACTCATGAATAAAACATTTCCAGTAGCTCCCACGTGGAAGGAGAAAGGGGCTCAGGCAAAGCCTGTGCCATGTGTTTCCCCCTAATCTTCATGTCTCAGTGGAGGAGAGGTGTGGAAGCTGTGTAGTTTTGAATTAGGAAGTCAGAAAATCTAGGTAGAGAGCCCAGGAGGAGCTGGATTGACTGGGAAGAAAGACAGCATGGGAGCTGAGCTGAGAAAGTAAAAATGAATGGCCAGCGGTGGAACTTGGAAATTCTTTGTTCAACACTGAGACAGATCTGTTGGGCTGGAGGAGAGAGTTGCTGAATATCACCATCATTTTAGCCTTCATTTACTGAGCACCTATTAGGCTCTATGATTCCTATCTTAAGTCAACTGTCTCTCCTTGACTCTTTGTAGAAACCCTGTATTGTTACTGTTTTCCTCCTCCTCCTCCTCCTCCTCCTCCTCTTCCTCCTCCTCTTCTTCCTCCTCCTCATCATCATCTTCACCTTACAAGGTTGAAACTTCAGTTTAAAAGTCTTAAGCAAGGAGCAGGTGTTGTGGTGCAGCTGGTTAAGCCACCACTGGGACACTGACACCACATATCGGAGGGCAGTGTTCAGGTCCCAGTTACTCCAAGCTTGTGACCCATCCTCCTTCCTGCTACTGTGCCTGGGAGGCAGCAGATGATGGTCCAAGTATTTGGGTTCCTGCCAGATGTAGGAGAACCAGATGGAGTTCCTGGGTCCTAGCTTCAGCCTGGCCCAGCCCAAGTGGTTGCAAGCTTCTGGGAGAGTAAACCAAAGGATGGACCATCTCTGTCTCTCCCACCCTCTCTGTCAAATAAATATTTTTTAAATGTTTTAGGGGTATGGGCATTGGGTTCAGCGGTTAAATCATTGGGGTTTTTGCACATCCCATAATATTCCTGGTCATAATCCTGGCTACTCTGCTTCCTTTCTTGCTTCCTACTAATGCACACCCTGGGAGAAGGCAGGCTCAAGTTCTTGGGTCCCTGCCAGTCATGTGAAATATATGGATTGAGTTCCAGGCTCCTGGCTTCATCCTGGGCCCAATACTGACTGTTACAGGCCTTAGGGGAGAAAACCAACACACCAAAGATCTCTCAGTCTGTCTCTTCTAGTTGATATCTCTCTCTCTATCTGTATCTCTATCCCTTTCTATATCTCTATATCTTTTTCTGTCTGTGTGTGTATCTGTATGTCTTCCAAATAAAATGAAAATAAACTTTAAATTTTTAAATAAATTAAATAGAAAGCTTAAGCCAGTTGCTCAGCATCACATGGTTCATAAGAAAAAGAGACGAGGCTCCAGTAATTAATACACAGTTATTCTTAAGTGTTGAAAATTAACTGAAATGTGATCCCTGTTAAACATAACAGTGGGAATAAGAGAGGGAAGAGATGTATAATTTGGGACATGCTCAAGCTGACTTGCCCCAAATGGTAGAGTTAGAAACATACCAGGGGACTCCAATTCAATCCCATCAAGGTGGCATGTACCAATGCCAGCTCACTATTCCAAATGATCAACTTCAGTTCACAATTGATCATAATGAAAGGACTAAGAGTCAAAGGGAGCACATAAACAAGTCTAGTACCTGCTAACACTAACCGATAGAATAAATAAAGGGGAGAGTGATCCAACATGGGAAGTGAGATACTCAGCAGACTCATAGAATGGCAGATGTCCTAAATAGCACTCTGGCCTCAGAATCAGCCCTAAAGGCATTCGGATCTGGCTGAAAAGCCCATGAGAGTATTTCAGGCATGGAAAGCCAAGACACTCTGGCAAAAGATCTCTGTGAGTGAGATCCCAGTGGAAAGAACAGGTCTTCAAAGAAGGAGGTACCTTTCTCTGAAGGGAGGAGAGAACCTCCACTTTGACTATGACCTTGTCTAAACAAGATAAGAATTGGAGAACTCAGAGGGCTTCCATAGCCTTGGAAACTCATGACTGGAGCATAGGGAGATTACTGATGCCATAGACAGGAGTGTCAACTGGTAAAGTCAACTACAGGAGTCACTGTGCACTTACTCCTCATGTAGGATCTCTGTCCTTAATGTGCTGTGCATTGAGATTTAATGCTATAACGAGTACTCAAACAATATATTTCACGTTGTGTTTCTGTGGGGGTGCAAACTGTTGAAATCTTTACTTAATGCATACTAAACTGATCCTCTGTAAAAAAAAAAAAAAAAAAAAAAAGAAATTATCAACTCCCAACTTGACTCTCACTGGGATTAAACATGACAATAGGTCTGATCTGATTTCATCATCATTTAAAAAAAATCATCTATTATTTTTCACTTTATGTTTCTGTGTGGGAGCAAACTGTTGAAATCCTTACTTAATGTATACTAAGCTGATCTTCTGTATATTAAGATAATCGAAAATGAATCTTGATGTGAATGGAAGGGGAGAGGGAGTGGGAAAGGGGAGGGTTGTGGGTGGGAGGGACGGTATGGGGGGGAAGCCATTGTAATCCATAAATCGTACTTTGGAAATTTATATTCATTAAATAAAAGTTAAAAAAAAAGAAAAAAAAAGAAAGAAAGAAAAAGAGACGAGGCTCCAGCCCAGGTCTCAGATACTGAAGCCCAGGCTCCAAGAGTGGCTGGAAAGGGAGGAGCCCTCTCCGAGAGAAGTTCCAAGAAATACCTGCCAACAAATCAAAAGTAGAGGGAATGGAGATGGACCACCTTATGTCCCCCAGGTGCCTGAGGCTGAGTGAGGTGCCTCACCTGCCAGGTTCTGCCCTGTTCAGACTACTCCTGGGTGTATGCTCAGCTCTGGGAATGCCACTGTCAAAGGAAACTGGCAAATCAATGTACACACAGAGAGGAATGACAAGAAGGTAGGAAGATTCTAAAGACACAGCTACCTGGAAGGAAATGGCTAAACTGACAAACACATCTGGCAGAGATGACTGACACTTCCCCTTCTGCCTGGACACACAGCCAGACCACAGCTGCCAGCTGTCCTTGTCATCAGTCTGACCATAAACTGAGTTCCAGCCGATGGAATGCAGGTGGGAGTTACTTAAGATACCAGAGGCTTGGGGGCCCCTGAGAGTCTCCCATGTGTTGTCTTTCATCTCCTTTCTCCTCCTGCTTCCCCTGTCGAAGACGCCAGGGCCTCAAGGTGAAGGAACCTGATCTCTGAATAACTGCTTGCAGACATGCCACCCATATATCAAAAATAAGAGCAGGAAATAAACTTGAATTTATTAAATTTTAGAAAAGGGCATCCTTGTAAGAAAGCTTGCACCGTAGCCTGTAGAAACTCACAGGCAGAGAATGATTACGATTTCCAGCTTCAAGTATCTCATAGGCCACCATGAAAGATTTCCTGTGTGACTCCAAGGAAGAGAACACAGACCAGGGTAGTATCTGTAGGAAGACTGATTGCATAGGAAATTCCCAGTATAGGTGAAATGAACCTAGAAATTTGAAATATCCAAAGACCCAGCTCCTGTCCACTCTTCAACTTCATCTCCCATCCCTCCCCTTCACTACACATCTTCCCTTGTGGTTTCATGAGCATCCTGTGCTGGCTCTTACTTCTGGGCCAGTATGCATGCAGATTCCTCTACCTCAGACATTCTGCCTAGCCGTTCACAGAATTCATTCACATATCCATTCAATAAGCATGCACAAAGGCTGGTGTTGTGGTGCAGCAAGTTAAGTCGTCACCTACAATGCCAGCATCCCACATAAGCTTTGGTTCCAGTCCTGGCTGCCCCACTTCTGATCCAGCTCCCTGCTAATGCACCTGGGAAGACAGAAGAAGATAGTCCCAGTGCTTGGGACTCTGTTGCTCATGTGGGAGACCCAAATGGAGTTCCAGGCTCCTGGCTTCATCCTAGCCTGGCCCCGGCCATTGCAGCCATATAGGGAGTAAACAAGCAGATGGAAAAATCAATCAATCAATCAATCTCTTCCTCCTTCTCCCTCTCCCCCCCCTTTATGTTTTATTCTGCCCTTAAAATAAATAACTCTTAAAAAAAAAAAAAGCTACAACTATACACCAGGAACTGTTCTGAGTACTTGGGACAGATCAGTGGATAAGCCAGGTAAGAATC
This sequence comes from Oryctolagus cuniculus, assembly GCF_051225735.1. Lineage (NCBI taxonomy): Eukaryota > Metazoa > Chordata > Mammalia > Lagomorpha > Leporidae > Oryctolagus > Oryctolagus cuniculus. The sequence continues at coordinate 43,304,765 of NC_142872.1, read as the reverse complement.
CTTGCCCTGTTGAACATAAATTTTAAACCTGAGTAAATGACAGACAGGTTAGATGATAAGCACAATGGGGGAAAAGAAATGATAAACAAAGAGTCGGGACGTGGGAGTTTCAGGGCAGGAGGCAGAAGTAGCTGCCATGGGAGAGAGGACAGGCAGGTGATATAAGCAAAAGCATCTCTGGAATGTTCCAAGAACAGTAAGGACCACGCGTCTGGAATGCAGTGAACAAGAGGCAGTAGGAAGAAGATATGGGAGAAGCAGCCAGGCAACTTGGGCTACAGGGAAAATGTCACCTCTTCATGGAGGCCTTTCTGGATTTCCAAATCTAAAACTAAATTACCCTTCCTGGATCGCCTGTGTTCCCTCTCATAGCCCCCCTGTCTTTTATACCATTATAACTGTTGTACTTGTGCACTGACTTATTCTCTGTAACCCCACTAGACTAGAGGTTCCCTGAGGGTACAGACCAGGTCGATCTGAGCCATCTCACCACACCCAGCACCTAGCTCGGAGGTGCTCAGTTAATATTTGTGGCCAAAGGAGTGGCTGTTGCAATCAGTTGCCTCCAGAGGCGAGGCTGCCCTGATCCTGGAGCTACGGGGACAGGGGGTTAGGAGTCAGTGGTGGGAATTCAGCCATCACAGGGTGCCATTAGAGCAAGTTCTGAAGTCCTTTCTCACCCCAGGAGTTGGTAATTCCCTGGCATTCCTGAAAGAAAGCCCATGTTTATTTTGTTCTGCTGCAAAGTGGCAGAGCCACTTCCTCTTGTCCCTCGGGTCTGCCGAGTTCTTTCCTTCCACTCAAAACCCTCTTCCCTCAGGGCTGTGCTGTGTTCTGTTGGCAAATTACACATCCTACTAGGTTTCCTCACTTGATGCTGCCTCTCGGCCGTTTTCAAGAACAGCCAGGCAATCATTCCTGCAGTTATAATGAAGCTCAGTTTACTCGACTCTCTTTTCTCCCCCACTTCCCATGCAATCTCCTAACACAGCCAGTGGCTACGGAAAGACACACATAGCATGCAAACATAAACCTTCTGGACACAGACTGATAAGGCATCCAAAGTCCCCTGTGGGGAAACAGCAAAATAGCAAAGAGAGCAAAAGTTCAGTGTAGATTTATGTCCCCATTCCTTAGCCAGATGTTGATTTGTGATGGGATTTTGAAGATCTCGTTATTCTCATATATAAATTAAACATAATAATGAACAGGGTTAGCATCATGTCTTAGCCTATTTCCCATTGCTATAACAGAATGTCCGAGGCTGAGTCATTTAAAGGAAAGAACTTCATTATGATTCACAGTTTTGGAAGCTGGAAAGTCGAACAGCACAGCACTGACCAGGACCTGGTGCTGCTTCAACTCATGATAAAAAGGACAAGCAGGGTGTGCAGAAGAGAGAACATGAGTGGCAAGCCTTTGGCATAGCAGTTAGACAGCACTCAGGACACCTGCATCCCATAACAGAGTGCCTTGTTCAAGTCCCAGCTCCACCCGCAATTTAACTTCCTGCCAATGCACAACCTAGGAGGTAGTAAGAGAAGGCTCAAACAGTAAGATCCTTGCCACTCAGCAGATTCACATCTGGTTCCTGGTTCCTGGCTTTGGCTTGGTCCAGCCCCAACTGTTGTGGGTACTTCAGGATTGAACCAGTGGAAGGAAGATCTGTCAGTGCCTGTCTGTCTGTCTCTCTTTCTCTCTGCCTTTAAAATAAACAACATAAATGTTTTTTCAAATAAAGGAGCACAAGGGATAGGCCTGCTTTTTAACAACTTGCTGTCACAGTGATAATCTAATCCTGTGGGAGAAAGGGTTCCTGTAAGAAAGATTAATCCATCATGAGGGCCCTGTCCCCATGACCCAGACACTCCTCATCTGACCCCACCTCCCAACACTGCCACACTGGACAATCAATGTTCCAACACGTGGACTTTTAGGAAGCACACCCAAATCACAGTACATCATAACCACACACAGCTATCACCACGCTATGAAGGCTTCCAAGCCTTATCCTAATGTGAAATGTTTTATGGCAATCTAATGACACAGCTTTCTATCATCGCCTACAAAATCTGGCCCTAGGCGCTCCAAATCTACCTGGAGCCACTCTCCAGATGGTTATGTATTAGTTCTATAAACACGCAAGTTCTCCCAGCCTCAAGAGCTCTCTCTTTACCAGGTGTACTTTCCCCTTCCAAAAGTTTACATGCTTCTTTTCCTTTAGTTCTCAGCTTAAACTCTGTCTTCTGCTTTGCCCTGAATGTTGGTATCTCCCCACAATTCAGATACCCAAAGTGATAGTGTTAAGGGGTAGGGTTTGGGGAAGTGATTAAGTCCATCTTTAATAATGTGACACTGCCCTTATAAAAAACACTCAAACAAGCTCCCTTGAGCTTCTGCCAGAGAAGGATGCAGCACAAAGTCACCATCTTTAAAGAGAGGGCAAACCCTCGCCAGACAATGAAACTGCTAGCACTTTGGACTTGGACTCCCCAGCCTCCAGGACTGTGAACAATAAATTCTGTTTTCTATAAATACTAAGGTATTTAGATACAACAGCCTGAGTAAATTAAGATCCCTTCTAAAGGTCCGTTCCCCAATTATTCTCACTCTTACGTCTCCACAGCACTTACTAAGTCTTTCCACTCATTCTACTCACTTTTCTGTCTCTCTCCTTCACTATCCCCATGGTGCAGTATATAATGTGACCCATAACCATGATTCAATGAACATTTTTGAAAATGTGAATAGATTAAATTATGACAGTCAACTGAAAACAATAAAAAGGCACAATAAAAGGGGGAAGCTAAGGAACTTAAGCTACACATACTTAATAAAAACACTCTAGGGACATTCATAATTGTTACTAGGAAGACTATACAGCACAGCAAAAAATTCAGAATATTCAGCAGGTGAAGCCACACCTGCAGTGTTGGCATCCCATATGCATGCCTGTTCAAGTCCCAGCTGCTCCACTTACAATCCAGCTCTCTGCAAGGCCTGGGAAAGCAGCAGAACATGGCCCAGTACTTTGGCCCCTCCACTGACGTGAGAGACCCAGAAGACGCTCCTGGCTCACAGCTTCAAATCAGCACAGCTCCGGCCGTTGTGGCCATTTGAGGAGTGAATCAGCAGATGGAAGGCTTTCTTTCTCTCCACCCCCTCCCCCCGCCCGGCTCTGCCTCTCAAGTAAATAATAATTTTTTTTAAATATATTATGCCAGAAAATGCTATTTATCCTCAGAGTGCAACAATGTAAAAATATAACACTTTATGGCCAGAAATTAAAAGGAAACGAAGAAAGAGAATCCAAGATGCCTGGACAGGGAAAAGATGTGCTGATTTTGACCTCAGGAAGATAGCAGAAGAAAAGCAGAGTGAATACATACCCAAAGGAGAGCTGGAAATGAGTTTACAGTGAACATTCTACAGAAAGAAGAGAGAAACTGTGGAAAGGCATGGATAGCACAGACACACAGCAGCGAACAAGACATCAGCAGCGACTCCTGCAGCCAGGGGCTGGAGGAGAGCAAGGCGAGAGGTCACTGTGGCTGTGCATGTCACTGGTGATGGTGCCTGAGGGAGAACCTTGCAAACCACACTGACTTTGAGCCTGGCCTGGAGTGCTAGCTGTGGGTAGGGTGCCCACCGAACCCCATGATGAAAGAGCACATTTCTTTCTCCACATCCCCCCTCAAGAGCACCCAGTAACTAGCAGGGAGAAAGCACTATCTTAATAACACAAGGGGAGGCTTCGGCAGGCCACGGGCACATGAGTTTCTAGGGGATTTTATCAGAGGGATAAATCCACCTTGCCCCACTGACTTTGGGTCTGCCCTGGAGGGCTGGCAAGGTGTGGGGCACCCACTTGGGACTATGAGGCATGCCCCTCACCCCGCTCTATCACATGTGCCTGGACTCAGACTATCAAGGTGGAGCACAGACAGGCAGCTGGCTCTGGGAACTCCTCTGCTCTCTCAGTGGATAGGGCAGGTTCTCAGGTGAGAGTGGATCCCCAGTTCCCCGTGACTGGGGGAGCCTTGCACACTATGACAGCGGGAATGCTGTGACTGCATGCTAGGGTAGGGAGTATAGCTGGATCTCTGGGCAATCACTGTATTTGGCTTCAGAAGCTCAGTGTTCCAAAAGGGCGTGGGGTGGGTCACTGCAGAGGGTTCTGCGCTCACACGGAGGACTGCACAGATTCTTTGTGTGATTTTTGTAATGTGTGGGTGGGGTGTGCAGTCATTGTGGGCTAAGTCTGGGCATTGATCACCTTGGAAGGGAGGAGGCGAGGCTTTTATCATGCCGGTTGATATCATCATACCCTCCCGCTGCTGACAATAGAGATCTACTCCCAACTTGGATGTCACCCTGGACTCCTGCCCCAACCTCAAGCACTGACAGGAGCTCCCTGGCTGCACTAGCACACACCTCTGGATATCCACTGAAGGAGCAGACACTCCACTAAGTCACAGAGGTATGTTTCAAAGATAAAAGCCATCAGAGGAGAAAACCAAGTGTTTCTATAAATGCCTAATAATAAACATAGAAATACAAGTTCATCTTTAACACTATAATCCAAAAGTTGTACTTTTGAAATGTATACTTTTATTTAACAGGTAGAGTTATAGACAGTGAGAGAGAGAGTGAGAGAGAGAGAGAGAGAGAGACAGAGAAAGGTCCATTTGTTCACTCCCCAAATGGCCACCACGGCCGGCTCTGTGCTGTTCCGAAGCCAGGAGCCAGGTGCTTCTTCCTGGTCTCCCAGGCAGGTGCACAAACCCAAGCACTTGAGCCATCTTCCACTGCCCTCCTGGGCCACAGCAGAGAGCTGGACTGGAAGAGGAGCAACCAGGACTAGAACCTGGCGCCCGTATGGGATGCCGGCGCCGCAAGGCGGAGGATTAACCAAGTGAACCACAGCGCCGGCCCCAAATGTATACTTATTAAATAAAAGTTTTCTATTAAAAACATACTACAAAAAAAGAAATACAAGAAACATGAACAAGGAAGACAATATTACTCCTCAACTGGAACACAATAACACCTCACTATTAGAATGTGAAGACAAATGTAATTCCATACAACTCCTACTTTATAAAAAATAAAAGGGGGAATGTTAGTAAAATGGTATAGTCTTATCTATGGTATGATCTATACCCTGACACCATTCTAGGCTCTAGCCCCTGCCGCCACTGTTGGAAGCCAGGTGGCGACATTGTCAGCTCCACCCCATCCTAATGGGATTCGCTGCTCCTACTTCTCTGCCTACCTCCCAGAAAAGTTTTAAGAGGATCTGTTCCTGAATACGTGTCTCTCTTTTCTCTTGCTCTCTTTCTCTCAGTCTCCTGATCTTTCTCCCTCTCTCTGTCTCTTGATCTCTCTCTGGATCTCTCTGTTGCAGTCTCCTTTTTTTTCCTTCTTTGCCCCTTCCCTCCAGTCTGTTTAGTTTCCCCCACTAAACCCTTTCCCTTTAAAAAAAAAAAAAAAGAGAGAGAGAGAGAGAAGACAGAGATTGATGAAATATCTGAAAAGAAATTCAAAAGAATGATCATAATAATATTCAAAAACACAGATGAGCAAATATATGAGATAAGGAAATCCATACCTGACACGGATGGAAAATTTTGCCAGGGAATACAGATAGTGAAGAGAAATCAAACTGAAATATTAGAAATGAAGAAATAGAAAATACAATAGAAAGCAATAACAGCAGACTTGCAGAGGCGGGAGAAAGACTATCTGAGCTAGAAGACAAATCAATGAAATATCTCAGACAAAAAAAAAAGAAGGAAAAACTAAAAAAATCTGAAAATAGTGTTCAAGATTTAGGGGATACTATCAAATCACCAAACATATGTGTCTTAGGAGTTCCTGAAGGAAAGGGCTGGAAGGCCTACACAGTGAAATAATAGCAGAAAACTTCCTTAATTTGGAGAAAGAAAAGAACATTCAGATAAAAGAATCACTCAGAATTCCTAATAGACAACATGATCAGAAAAAATCTTCAGTATGACACATTGTAGTCAAACTGTAGACAATAAAACAAAGAAAAGATTCTAAGATGTTCATGAGAGAAATGCCAGATTACCTTCAGAGGATGCCCAACTAGACTGCCAGCTGATTTCTCAACAGAATCCCTACAGGCTAGGGAAGAATGGAGAAACACAGCCCACATCTTAAAAAAAAAAAAAAAAAAAAAAACTGTCAATCCAGAATAGTGTTCTCCAAAAAGTTCTCATTAATAAATGAAAGTGAAACAAAGACCTTGCAAAACAAATAAAAATTCAAACAACTGATCACCACTTGTCCAGCCTTATAAATAATACTTAAGGAAGTGCTACACACAAAAACAGAGAATGATATTCATCATTATGAAAGAATGTATGGGGGCCAGCACTGTGGTGCAGTGGGTTGAAGCCCCAGCCTGCAGCGCCAGCATCCCATATGGGCGCCAGTTCGAGTTCTGATTGCTCCACTTCCAATCCAGCTCACAGCTTTGGCCTGAGAAAGCAGTAGAAGATGGCCCAAGTCCTTGGGCTCCTGCACCCATATGGAAGACCCAGAAGAACCTCCTGCTCCTCGCTTCAGATCAGCTCAGCTCTGGCTGTTGCAGTCGTTTGGGGAGTGAACCAGTAGATGGAAGATCTCTCTGTCTCTCTCTTTGGCTCTACCTCTCTCTGTAACTCTTTCAAATAAATACAGTAAATCTTTAATTTAAAAAAAGAATGTGAAGGCAGAAAGTCTCCTAGTAAAAATACAAAGGAAGTTTAAAGCAAACAACAAGAATATTTACAGAAAAATAGCAGGACCAAGCCATTACTTATCAATAGTAACCTTGAATGTAAATGGCCTAAATTCTCCAAGTGAAAGATACAAACCAGCTGAATGAATTAAGAACAAGACCCAACTAAGTGAAAGAATCAAAAGATATTCCATGCTAACAGAAAACAAAAAACAGTAGATGTAGGTTTCCTAATTTCAGAGAAAAAAAAAAAGACTGTAACACAAAAACTGTTAAAAGAGACATAGAAGGGCATTATATAACAATTAAGGGACTCATTCAAAATGGATATGTGACTGTAATAAATGTATATACACCTAATGCCCAGGGCACCCCGCTATTTAAAACAAATGCTAACAGATCTAAAGGGAGACATGGACTTTAATACAATAATAATGGAGGACTTCACCACCCCACATTCATCAATGGACAGATCAACTAGACAAAAAAATCAACAAAGAAACAACAGAGCTAATCTACATTATGGACCAAATGGACCTCACTGATATCTACAGAACATTTCATCCCACAGCTGTGGAATACACATTATTTGCATCAGTGTATAGAACTTTCTCTAGAATAGAACATATTCTAGGCCACAATGCAGGTCTCAACAATTTAAAAAAAAAAACTGAAATCACACCATGTATCTTTTCTGAACACAATGGAATGAAGCTGGAAATTAACAACTTGAGAAACTGTAGAAAATACGCATATACATGGAGCCTGAATAACATGCTCCTGAATGAATACTGGGTCAAAGGGGAAATTAAAAGAGAAATCAAAAAATTCATAGAAATGAATGAAGATGGCACACAACATATCAAAACTTATGGGACACAGCAAAAGCAGTGTTAAGAGGGGAGTTTATAGCAACTGCTGCCTACATGAAGGAACCGGAAAGGTACCAAATAAATGAGTTATCACTGTATCTCAAGGACTTAGAAAAATAAGAACCAAACCCAAAATTAGTAGGAGGAAATAAATAATTAAAATTAGCTAAGAAATAAACAAAATTGAAACAAAAATTACACAACATCAGTGAAATGAAGAGCTGGTTTTTTGAAAAAACAAAGTTGAGGGGCTGGCTCTGTGGTGCCAATTCGAGTTCTGGCTGCTCCTCTTCCATTCCAGCTCTATGCTATGGTCTGGGATAGCAGTAGAAGATGGCCCAAGTGCTTGGGCCCCTTTACCCATGTGGAAAACCCAGAAGAAGCTTCTGGCTGCTGGTTTTGGATCAGCACAGCTCCAGCCGTTGCAGCATTTGGGGAGTGAACCAGCGAAGGGAAGACCTCTCTCTCTCACTGTCTGTAACTCTACCCCTCAAATAAATAAATAAAATCTTTTAAAATAAAAAACAAAGGGGGTACTGACTGTTCCTGGCCAAAAAGAGTCTCTGTCTCCACTACATTATAACAAGTGACATGTGACCAGTTTGTCTCAGTGCTTAAGGGTATTTTACATACACAATTTCATTCAGTCCTCAAAATTCTTCTTTGTGAGGTCACTGGTTATCAGAAATGTGTTACAGAATAGAAAACTGACAGTGGACATCATCGTCTTCTTTTTTCACCTTGCAAACTGTCAAGGCAGTGATATCTGTAACTAGATTTATACTTCCCAACAGGAAAACTGCACCATGTATTTCCTTATGCAGGCCGCTAGACACAGACTCTTGTGACTGTGTGGTACCATGAAGGCTAACCTGCCAACTCACCTGAGCTGTCTTTCATGAAGTGCCACAGGATGGCTGGACAGTTCTCAACCTTCCACCCACTGAGACACAAATGATGGATGTCACTCACATGTGCAACATGCATCCATGGAAATCCTCAGGGCTACAGTTCCCAGGCATCAGCATGAGGACTTTCTCACCTGTCCAGGATGGCACCCTACATACAAGTAAGCTAAAAGGCAAACAAGTTGGACTGACACTGTTGCACAGCAGTCTAAGCCACCTCCTGCGATGCCAGCATCCCATTTGAGTGCCAGTTCAAGTCCTGGGTGCTCTACTTCCAATCCAGTTCCCTACTAACACACCTTGGAAAGCACAAGAAGATGGCCGAAGTGCAGAGGTCCCTGTCATCCACGTGGGAGGCCTGGATGGAGTTCCTGACTCCTAGCTTTGGCCTGGTCCAGCCCTGGCCATTGCGGCCATTTGTGGAATAGACCAGCAGGTAGAAGCTTTCTCTATATGTAATTCTCTGCCTCTCAAATAAATAAATAAATCTTCAAAACAAAGCAACTTTTGACAAGTAAATCAATTGAATACTTTGTTGTTGTTGTTGTTGTTGTTTTTTTCACAATTATTAGCACAAGAAACAGTTTTGCACCAAGGGCTAAAAGTGTGGTCTGCAATGGCAGCCAGAACATAACATAAATGTTGATTCTAACTCATTCCTTCTAGCTAAATCTGAGATTTAATTATCTCTTTGCCTTAGTCTCCTCATCTGTAAATTGATTGTAGTAACACCCATGACATAGAGCCTCCGTAAAAGTTAAAGAAGCTGGTATACCTACAAAGCTCTTGGCAATGAGCTTAGAATATAGCATGCATTCAGTAAGTGTTAGAAATTAATTTAGGCCAGCGCCGCGGCTCAGTAGGCTAATCCTCCGCCTTGCGGCGCCGGCACACCAGGTTCTAGTCCCGGTCGGGATACCGGATTCTGTCCCGGTTGCCCCTCTTCCAGGCCAGCTCTCTGCTGTGGCCAGGGAGTGCAGTGGAGGATGGCCCAAGTACTTGGGCCCTGCACCCCATGGGAGACCAGGATAAGCACCTGGCTCCTGCCTTCGGATAGGTGCGGTGCACCGGCCGCAGCACGCCGGCCACAGCGGCCATTGGAGGGTGAACCAACAGCAAAAGGAAGACCTTTCTCTCTGTCTCTCTCTCTCACTGTCTACACTGCCTGTTAAAAAAAAAAAAGAAATTAATTTAGAAAAAGCTATTTGGTGTAGCAACCAAGATACTACTTGGGATCCCCACATTCCATGTCATGGTGCCTTAGTTCAAGTCCTGGCTCCACTTTTGATATAGCTGCTTGTGTGTTAATTTTTTTATTTTTTATTTATTTTTTTTTTGACAGGCAGAGTGGACAGTGAGAGAGAGAGACAGAGAGAAAGGTCTTCCTTTGCCGTTGGTTCACCCCCCAATGACCGCCATGGCCGGTAAGCTGCGGCCGGCACACCGCGCTGATCCGAAGCCAGGAGCCAGGTGCTTCTCCTGGTCTCCCATGCGGGCACAGGGCCCAAGCACTTGGGCCATCCTCTACTGCCTTCCCGGCCAACAGCAGAGAGTTGGGCTGGAAGAGGAGCAACCGGGACAGAATCCAGCACCCCGACCGAGACTAGAACCCGGGGTGCCAGCGCCGCAGACAGAGGATTAGCCTATTGAGCCGCAGCACAGGCCAATGTTTAGCTTTTTAGCTATTTATTAGTAAATAGAGAGCAGATATCACAGCATTAATGCATGCTTTGAGAAACAGCAAAGACTCAAGTACTTGAGTCCCTGCCACCCACGGTGGGAAACCTAGACTGAATTCTCAGCTCCCAGTTTCATTCCCTTGCAGTTGCAAGCATTTGGGGACTCAACCAGTGGATGGTAGTGGGACCTGCTCACTCTTTCTCTCTCATTCAAATAAATTAATAAATAAATTTTTAATAAGTAGCTCGAAAAAAATCCTTCCAAAATAACCATAACACACTAGGCAAATCTGCTGCCTGGAGCCACTTTGTCCCAAGAGTTTCTCCTATAGAGTTGAGAGTTGACAGCTAGTGTGGTGAAGGTCAAAGTGAAGCAGGACCGTTCCAGCAGAAACCATAGTGTCTGTGGTGGTCCTTCGAGCAGAATTCTCCCCATAGAGGGGAGAAAAGGAGAAAAGTTCAGAGGATCTATGAGATCTGCTGATGGAGGGAAGCACTTGGCACAGCCAGCAAAATTTCCAAGAAAAACAATCACACAAAGCTTTTTGAAAGACTTCTGAAAGGAAGATGGGGTTGGCCTTGAAGGACAGGTAAGGTCTGGGTGGGGGAAGAGGGGCAGAGCAGGGCCAGCTATGCAAGACAAGGAAGGATGGGGCCGGCGCTATGGCATAGCTGGTGAAAGCCCCTGCCTGCAGCACCAGCATCTCATATTAGCGCCCCTTTCAGTCCTGGCTGCTCCTTTTCTGATCCAGCTTCCTGCTAATGTGCCTGGAAAAGCAGAAGAAGACAGCCCAAGAGCTTGGACCCCTGCACCCATGTGGGAGACCCAGAAAAAGCTCCTGGCTCCTGGCTCCTGGCTCCTGGCTCCTGGCTCCTGGCTCCTGGCTCCTGGCTTTGGATTGGCTCAGCCCCTGCCATGTGGCCATCTGGGGAGTGAACCAGCAGATGAAAGACCTCTCTCTCTCTCTCTCTCTCTCTGTCTCTACCTCTCTCTGTAACTCTTTCAAATAAACCAAATAAATCTTGAGAGAGAGAGAGAGAGAAGGAAGGCCATGAGGCCAAAGCATGGTTTTGTACCTAGAGCTGTGAGTGAGTCTCCTTGCCTTCTTCTTCAGGCCTCTCTCTTACCCTCTGCCCTTCGCGAAACAACAGAGCTCTTTGGCGAAGTTATCAGGGTGTTCCAGTTGGTTCTTTTGCAGTGTCTCCCTAGCCAGCTAATTAAACGCAGCTCGTTTAATTGACTCATAGCGAGGACCACAGCTGATGTCTCCACACCCGCAGGGAAAAAGGTGGAAAGTAATGAAAACCAAGCACATCTCACTGGTGCCAGCAAGAATCCTGTAGATATTTTCAGACCTCAGCATAAAAACTTTGATATTTGAGGCAATATCATGCACAGATTAGAGTCATCTCCCAAACAAGAGAAGAGAAGATATCCCTTTTATACAACAACACTTCAGTAAATTTTGTTTAGCTTGCGTAGGATACAGTTAATTACAGTAATTTATCAAAGTGGCATAAGGTGGTATTCACACGCACAAAGAGTATTTTCCCACAGTTGAAAATCCTTAGTTTTATATAAGCTGAAACTGGTCCTAATTGAATTTTCACTTGGGTAGATAAAATCTTTAACAACTCCGGAATAACTAAATGCTCTTTGCTCGATGATGCGGATCGGGATGATTTACAACACCTATCACACAATCAAGCTAATTTTGCTTTCATATGATTAATTAAAACAATATGTTCGTTCTTCCTAAAGTGGAATTAGGGCACCCAAGGAGTTGGCTTTTATTATCAACTTCCCTACCCAGCAATAAAAGCAATTTTCACACAGCATCCTTGAGAAAGCAGTAAGGGCACGGGCCCCCTGAGGAAGAGGCTTTGTAAGGTTCAGCTTTGTTCCTTGGAAGACTGCAACAGAGGTGAGTCTGATGGGAAGACACAAGTGTCTAGAACTTCTGAGCTACACAGAACTCGTGAGAATGCCCCATTTCACAGATGAGAAAACTGAGGCTTGGGGAGGCAGGAAAGTTTACCTCAACTTACAAGGCCCCATTTTTGGCACTTTTTATATCATATCCAGTCAATCGGACACTTAACCCAGTCTTAGCATTTGTAGGTAATTTCTTCACCTGTAAATTAGGGATGGTAATATCCATCTTAGAGGGTTTCAGTATAAGAAAGAACACTGGATGGGAGTCTTTGGGCCTAGATTTAAGATTGCAGATCTGAAGTTTTAAGAGCCACGAATGATCTGCAACATTTCAACACGGAGGACATCGACCCAGCCCCAGAAAAGAGGACACTGGGCTATCAGAGTCTGCCTCTCGCAATCAGTCCCGTTTATTAACAGCTCTAGGTCAAGCGAATTCCAGGGAAGAGCTACTATTAATTTCATCCTTTTTATAGGAAAATTCAAGCATAGCAAGTTAAACTGCCACCTGTAATGCTGACCTCCTATATGAGCAGCGGTTCAAGTCCTGGCTGTTCCCCCTTTCTATCTAGCTCCCTGTTAATTCACCTGGGGAAAGCAGCAGAATAAAGTCCAAATATTTGGAACCCTGCCACCCATGTGGGTGACCAGATGGAGTTCTGGGCTCCAGGCTTTGGCCTCAAGCATTGCACCCGTTCAGATAGAGAGAACCAGCAGACCCTCTCCCCCTCTCCCCCTCTCTCCCTCCCCCTCTCCCCCCCTCTCTCCCTCCCCCTCTCCCCCCTCCCCCTTTCCCCCTTTCCTCCTCTTCCCCCCTCCCTCTTTCCCTCTCTCCCTCTCCCCCTCCCTTCCCCTCCCTTCCCCTCTCTCCCCCTCTCTCCCCCTCTCTCCCCCTCTCTCCCCCTCTCTCTCCCTCTCTCTCCCTCTCTCCCCCTCTCTCCCCCTCTCTCCCTCTCCCCCTCTCTCTCCCTCTCTCCCCCTTTCCTTCTTTGCAAAGAAAAAGCAGAAGTTCTGAATAAGTTTCCCTAGATCCTGCTGGCAGTAAAGAGGCAAAGTGTAAATTCTGAAGCCCTGGGCCTTGGCGGGGTCTCTGGGCTTGGGTTTTCTCATCCAGGAAATGAAGGGCTGAGGCTTTAGAAGCTCTGAGTTCTCTCACATCTCCACATGTAATGTTTCCTGATGGGACGAGCGCCTCCAGCTCCTGCCTAGCAGGACAGGGTTCATTGCCTGGGCTTTCCTTCAGCTACTGAGCGTCTCTCCTCTCTCACCCAGAACATCCCATCCCAGTGCCTCAAATCCTATCTTTGTCCTCCAGGACTCACTGACCCCTTGATGACTGATGTATCCCATCCACCAAAACAGCACCTAGCCAGGCAGTCAATTCAGGAGGGCCCAGCACTTGAACTGCCCAATTCCATTGCCAGGAAAAATCCAGAAGCACTTACAAGCATCTTTAATTCTCTGATTCAAGATGAAGCCATACATATTTACTGAGCACCTCCTCTGTGCCAGACTCTGTCCTAAGTGCTGCAGACGTGTCGCTGAGCCCACAAATCCCTATCCTCATGGGGCTTAGATTCAAGTGAGAGAGATAGATGAAGTAATATATCAGGTTGATCAGGTGTTAGCTCAAATCAAAGTTAAGGGCAAACAATTACATGGGAATGGGGGCTATCAAATGTGGGGGCAGGGGCTGAAAGCTTAGGGTAGCCTCTCTGAGAAGGGGACTTGGGGAAGAGTTGAAGGACATCTAGCCATTAGGAAGTCTGGGACAAGAGCATCTGGCAGGGGGCAAAGCAAGAGCAAAGGCTGTCTGGTGGGCTCAAGGAAAAGGGCAGGGGAAACACCAAGGGGGAAAAGAGGACTGAGGGGCATCCAGGAGCCAGACCCACCTGGCTTTGCAGGTCATGGACATGGACTTGGAATTCTGGAGTATTTTATGCAACAAATTATATGAAGTGACTTAAAGTCACAAGAGGCATCCAAAGGGATCTGTGAAGGGCAGAAGGAAGCAGCTGCTTAAACTTGGGCAAGAGACAATGTTGTCCTAGATCCAGGTCATGGCCATAGTGGTGGGGAGGAGACAAGTTATTTGGAATCTGAGATTTGGGTGGAAGAGAGAGTCAAGGCCATCTCCATAGCTGTTGTCCTGAGCAACTGGACCTCTTCTGCCTCCGAGCTCCTCCAGAGGCCTGGCACACACTTCCCAGGTAAGATACTCAGCAGGCTTCTATGGGAATGAGTGAATTCACGTGCTATTGCTGCTGCAACACATCATCACAGAGAGGGCCAGTCAGGCTCTGCTTCCAATGCGCATTCCTGCTAATGTGCACCCTAGAAGGCAGCCGGTAAGGCTGAACTAGATGGGCCCCTGCCACCCATGTGTGAGACCCAGATTGAGTTCCTGGCTCCTGGCTTCAACCTGGTCCATATCCAGCTATTGTGGGTGTTTGGGGTGTGAACCAGCAGATATGATATTGATATTTATTCTCTCTCTCTCTTCCTCCCTGTTTCCCTCTCTCCCCCTCCCCCCTTCCTCTCCCTTCCTTCCTCCTCCCTCCCTACCACTCTAACTCTCTAACTCTCAAATAAATAGAGTTCAAATTCCTCTCCCTCTCTAAAATGAACAAGCCCACTGCAGAATCGCCAACAGGCCTTCCACGCAACAGGAGCCCATTCACAGTTTCGTCAGGAGCAATCACAAAGGAAAAGAGGTGACAGAAGGTCCCAGGAAATGCCTCACCACAGACCCTCCGAGAATAGTCAAGGGTGCTATACCCAGAACCTCAGCACTCCTGCAGAGAAATGGGCTCATGGGTGTCCCTAGCACTCACTCACCCACACACTAAGCACACTGGCAGCCCCTAGCTTGGCACTTGCTCACATAAAAGTTGCTACAGCTTGGCCTGACCACATTGCATTCCACAGTTGCCTTCCTTCTTGTGTAGTCTTCGGATACCAGCCAACAAAACCAGAATGCTTGGCAAGAGGCTGGGAGAATAGCTACATGTGTCAGTCTGTGGGTAACTTCACTAGCTCCTCAAAGGCAAAGCCTTGCAGATAGGAAAATGCCATGGTGTCCAAAAGAGGAAACTGTTCAGCAGGCTGTGTGGTGCAGTGAGGAGTCTTGATCCCTCCTTCCTTGGAGGCAGAGAGCTGGTAAACTACACACACTGCTGTGGTTGAAATTCCAACTCACAAACTAAAAAGTCAAATTCATGGAAGCAAACAGTAACATGGAGGGAGAGGACTGGGAAGACACTGGTCACAGGATACAAACTTGCAATTAGGGAGAATGAATTAAAAAAATGAATCACACAACAAAGTGCTGACAGTCACTAACAATGTATTGCATACCTGAACGTTGCTAACAAAGGAAATTTTAAGTACTCTCACCACAAAAAATGCTAAGTATATGACGTAATGTATATGTTCATTAACTCAATGTAAACATTCCAAAAAATCATGCTTTTAAATATCATGTTGTATACCATAAACACACACATTTTTAGTTTTTCAATTATAATTGATAAAATAATACCCAGGCATGAGCATTTAGCCTAGCAGTTAAGACACTCACATCCCATATCACAGTAGTTGGCTTTTATACCCAGCTCTGGCTCCTGACTCCAGTTTCTTGCTAACAGACACCCTGGGAGGCAGTGGTAATAGCTAAACTGGTTGGGTTCCTGTCACTCATGTGGGAAACCTGGAGTGCATGCCCAGCTCAGCTGTTGTGAGCACGTGGGGAGTAAATCAGTGGATGAGCTCTTTCTCTGTTTCTGTCTCTCCCTCTCTTGGTCACTCTGCTTCTTGAATAAATAAAAATTTAAGTTAATAAGTAAATCCCCAAATTCCAACAACAAATGAGGAATCTTAGCTCCTAGCTCAATAGTTTAAAGCTCAGCAACAGTGGGCAAGCTACTTAAACTCTCTGAGCTTCAGTGTCTTCATTTGTAAATACAGACAAGTAATACACTCATATCACCTGGCTGCTTGGAAAAATCTGATGAGATCACTAAATCAAACCTAGAGGCCTGTGTTTGGCATAGAGCAGGGCGCTTTCAATGTCAAGACCATTTTAATGATTTTAACTTTGGTCCACATGTTGAACTACATCAAGATTATAGATCTTCCAAGTCTGAAGGTTCCACCTGGCCTGGACTATAAGACAGATGAGCTTTGGAGCCACTCCTCCATCCCTGCCCCCCACTGTCTCCTGAATTTCTCAGACCCGACTGGCTGAGTTCCCCTTCACTAGGTCCTTGCCACACTCCACTCCTTAGACTCTGCAAAAGCAGTCTTATATTCCAGCTAGGAATGCTGAAGCCAGGAGACAGCAAGGCACCACTGCTGCTCCCGAGGAAGCTGAAGTCCAGAGCCACTTCTCTATGCTGCCTCCTACACCCATCCCGTCAGGACCCTGCCCTCTACCACTGGTGACAGTGGGTGGCAACTGTCTTGGATGACGATGCTTAACCCTGAGGGTGCCTCCTTACCCTCAGACTGACTTAGCTGCCAGCCCCAAAAGTGATACCCTTTTCCATCAAGACCTCTGATATCTGATTCAAGCGCTTTTTCAGAAAAATATTTAATTAATTTATTTATTTGTAAGGCATAGTTACAGAGAGAGAGGGAGAAAGAGAGAGATCTACCATCCACTGATTCATTCCCCAGAAGGCTGCAAAGGCCAGGACTGGTCCAGGCCTAAGCAAGAAGCCCAGAACCCTATCTGGGTCTCCCACGTGGGTGCCAGGAACCCAAGTACTTGGGCCATTTTCTGCAGTTCTCCCAGGAGCATTAGCAGAGAGCTGGATTGGGAGTGGAGCAACCAGGACTCAAACAGGCCCCCATTTGGGATGCTAGCCTCACAGGTGGCAGCTTAACCTGTTGCACCACACATGCTAAGAAAGAAGCCCAGATGATCACATAAATAAGACTAGTGTCTGCTAATACTAACTGATAGAATAAAAAATGGAGAGAACGATCCAACATGGGAAGAGGGTTATACAGCAGACTCATAGAATGGCAGATGTCCTAAACAGCACTCTGGTCTCAGAATCTGCCCTTAAGGCATGCAGATCTGGCTGAAAAGCCCATGAGAGTATTTCAGGCATGGAAAGCCAACACACTCTGGAAAAAAATTAAAAAAGAGAGGACCTAAATGAAAGATCTCTGCGAGTGAGATCCCAGTGGAAAGAACGGGCCATCAAAGAAGGAGGTACCTTTCTCTGAAGGGAGGAGAGAACTTCCACTTTGACTATGGCCTTGTCTAAGTAAGATCGAAGTCAGCAAACTCAAAAGGCTTCCATAGCCTTGGAAACTCATGACTAGAGCATAGGGAGATTACTGATGCCATAAACAGGAGTGTCAATTGGTAAAGTCAACAACAGGAGTACTGTGCACTTACTCCCCATGTAGGATCTCTGTCCTTAATGCGTTGTTCAATGTGAATGAATGTTTTAACTAGGACACAAACAGTATTTTACACTTTATGTTCTGTGTAGGTGCAAACTGTTAATGGAGCAATGCTCCCTATGTAAGTGAAAAATAAAATCAATTAGGAGGTGCCAAACACAGGTGTCACAGGCATTCAAACTGATGGCACACAGATTTCAAATGGATATTCAAGGGTTCTTGCTTCCCTCAAGGAGTCACTGGCTCTGGTTCCACCAATGCCATTAACATAATGACAACGCTGCTTGCTGCCTCAGTGCCCAGCTGCCTCCAAAGTGGCCCCTCTGCTTCATGCTCCACTGGACAGCACAGGCAGCTATGCTCATCTACTGCAGAAGCCTTAAAACCCATTCAACAATGGGCATGCCCTTGCCCTTGTGACCAGCTCACCAGGAAGACCCACGGTTCTGATGATCAAAAGTAGGTAACAGAAAACTTCTAAAACCACAGGCAATATGGGATAATACAGCAGAGAGAAAACTGGGTTTTATATGGCATGAAAACAATAATTCATTCAGCAAACATTTTTATGATCAGGTTTTCCCAAACTCAGTTCTACTAAGCAAAGATTCTAGAATTTCACCAAAGAATCAAATGTCATGTTAGGGTCTTTAAAAAAAATTATCAAGATTTATACTGCACTTCTGCAAAACAGAAGGAATTGTATTCACTTACATAAAATATCCCCAAATTATTTTGTCATCCTGTGAAGATAATTTCATAGACAGAAGCAAAAAGTAGGCAAGACTTTTGAAAAGCTTCAATAGCAATACAATGCTAACATGGAGCAATGGGCTTAGGAACTGGGTGGCCTGGGTCTTCCTCTGTCCTGTTACTCACCAAGGGTTGGACCTGGGGTATGATACATGTCTTGGCCTAGTCTCACTCCCTTCCTCTGTGATGTGGGGATGATGATTATAAACAATAAATAAAATAATAAATATAACAATGCAGAGAGAATGTTAAATAGGGAGAATTATGTCCATTACATTAATGAGAATTCTTGCTATTAGAAAAGATTGCAGCTAATTTGAACCCAAAGAAGGCACAAAAGATATTACCTTACCACCTAGAGAGATATGTGTTGCGTCATGCCCAGCAACTCAGACAGCATGACAGTCTCCACAAGTCCCCTCAGCTTTGCTCTATCAGTTGTCCTTATTGTCTCAGTTCCCTTGGGGATGTGGTTCCTGGAATCAGTTCCTTACACATCATGAAAGAAGCCCACATGGAGATCCCACCTCCACCTACAATTCCCTGAATTTCCAGGGGCATTTTCAGTATCCAGGGAAGCACTGACTCTAGATCCACCAGATCCACCCATTACAGGGAGCAAGTTTTCTAAAGGAAAAGAGGAAGGACAGACCAAGTGATACTGGGCAGGTCAGTTGACGGATGCTCATTATACCTGTCATCATTGTATGAACCTGCCTGTCACAAGAAGTGCTTTTAAAGCATATATGTGAGGGGACTTCAAAAAGCATGGAAATGAATTAAAAGTTTATTTTGGTGAAAAAAATTTGAAATCCATGCACGGTGGGATCTGCAAAAAGTTCATGGAAAATGCTCATTATAAAAACACTATGGGGGGCTGGCACAGTGGTGCAGTGGGTTAATCCTCCGCCTGTGGTGCTGGCATCCCATATGGGTGCCCGTTCTAGTCTCGGCTGCTCCTCTTCCAATCCGGCTCTCTGCAGTGGCCTGGGAAAGCAGTGGAAGATGGTCCAGGTGCTTGGGCCCCTGCACCCACATGGGAAACTGGGAAGAAGCACCTGGCTCCTGGCTTCGGATCGGCACAGCTCCTGCTGTTGCAGCCATTTGGGGAGTGAACCAACAGAAGGAAGACCTTTCTCTCTGTCTCTCTCTCTCTACCTCTCACTGTCTGTAACTCTACCTCTCAAATAAATAAATAAAATCTTAAAAAAAAAAAAAAAACACTATAGGGGCTGGTGCCGTGGCGCAGTAGGTTAATCCTCTGCCTGCAGCGCAGGCATCCACTATGGGTGCCGGTTCTAGTCCAGGCTGCTCCTCTTCCAATCCAGCTCTCTGGTATGGCCTGGGAAAGCAGCAAAAGATGGCCCAATGCTTGGGGCCCTGCACCCACATTGGAGATCCAGAGGAAGCTCCTGGCTCCTGGCTTCATATGGGCGCAGCTCCAGCTGTTGTGGCCAGTTGGGGAATGAAATTTTCTCTGTCTCTTCCTCTCACTGTCTGTAACTCTACCTCTCAAATAAATAAATAAAATCTTTAAAAAAAATTAAGGGGCCAGCGCTATGTTGTAGTGGGTAGGGCTGCCAGCTGCAGTGCCACCATTCCATATGGGAGCCGGTTCAGGTCCCAGCTGCTCCTCTTCCAGTCCAGCTCTCTGCTATGGCCTGGGAAGGCAGTGGAGGATGGCCCAAGTCCTTGAACCCCTGCTCCCATGTAGGAGACCTGGAAGAAGCTCCTGGCTTCTGACTTTGGATCGGCGCAACTCTGGCTGTTGCAGCCAACTGGAGAGTAGACTGGCAAATGAAAGACTTCTCTCTCTCTTTGCCTCTCCTCTCTCTGTGTAACTCCAATTTTCAAATAAATAAAATAAATCTTAAAAAAAAAAAGACCATGGCAGGATTTTCAAATTTTTGCACCAAAATAACCCTACTTTTAATTCCCTTTTCCACAAACTTTCTGAAGTACCCCCACAATACACTGATCTACAATAACCAATATATACACATGTTGTGTATCAAACAACAGTGATGTGCCCTGTTACAGTGAGAGTTATACACTCAGGCAATTTGGAAGTAGAGGTTAGGTTTATACTCCCTTCTGTCCTCCCCAGCCTCAGCATAGAACAGGCACTCTAAGAAATACCTGGAAAGGGATTCACAACTCAGCTCTGGAGTCAAATTCCACTGCTGTCAAGTTAAGATAAATGAGATTTTGCTTCAATGTTTTAAAATAGCTCCCAAATCTTAATGACTTACTACAAAAACTTGATTTCTCACTCACACAAAGTTCTCCATAGGTACCTGCAGGCCACCATCTGCTACTTGGGGGTCCTCAGTCAACTACAAAGTACAGCTCTAGGGAACATCTCAAAATAGTTCTTTATTCTAGAAGTTACTCATATCGTTCTGCTCACTGGCCCCTGCCTGGGGGTCATCTTTCCATGTGCCTGCAAGGACACAAGAATCAGATATGTTTAAACACCAGCCATTCCTACTAAAACTATAAAAAAGCTATGTCCTTTATACATTATATTCCAATTTTTAAATATTATAAAGATCCAAAGAAAAGAAAATAGCCTAAAACCTATTACTGCGGCTTTCCGACTGCCCTGTCACTGAGTGTCTCAGCCCAGCTAGAATTATAAACAGTTGTGACTAAGCCTCTATTACAACCTAACAGTGACTGATTCCATTTGAAAGTTCAAAGTTGATTTATTTTGCACGCTCCACTATTAGAAATGACCTTCAAAATCCAATTGAGCATACAAACTTACCAGAGGGTGAGTGACAGTTCTTCACAAAAGCCTTCTTAAAAAAAAATGCACCTACTCGTTTACCCTGTAATTCTACTCCTGTGATCTAACCTGAGGAAAAACCATCATGTGCGCATAGATTTAGCTACAAGAATGTTCTTTGCAACCCATTTGTAATAGGGAAAAGTAAGAATTAACCTAAATGCCAGCAAGAGAGCCAGCAAGCAAATAAATTTTAAAATATCCCCACACTAGAGTAACATGCAACCATTAATAATCACACTGTGAAGGTATATATATTAATGTGACTGGAGGCCTGTGGTATATTAAGTGGGAGAAGAAAAAAGCAGGCTATAAAATGAAGCATATACTATATATGCCTGGGGAGGATTTTAAAAGAAAATATATTGAGGAATTAATGTTTGCTCCTGTATGGGTAGGATTATGGGTACTTTCATTTTTCCTTTATACTAAACTAATATTTTTTTGCTATGCTAAGTACCGCTGCTGAAATAAGAAAAACAAGAGAGTTTAAATTATAAATAAATAGGGCCTCTCACATACCCACTACACATAATGAGGCTTTTATCCTAGACGTGCACTGCAGGCTATTAGGTTCTCTATAGTCTTTATTGTTCACAGTCACACTAGCAGGCGACTTCATGAGAGACAGCATTTCCCAGTTTATAAAACCCTTTTACATTCACAGCCCCCTCCCCCCAACTGTAACGCAGCTCAGGCTTTGCCACCCTCCCTGTAGCACTAAGGGTCAAAACCACTAAATGACTTGTCCATGGCTAAAGACTACACAAGAACCCAGAACTCTCCCAGGGAGCCCCACTATTCCCTAGTGTGTCTTTCATACCAAATATAATATGGAAGGTGGCCCCTGGAGTTGTGAAACTCCAGTCCTGTTCAAACCCTTATTAGCTGCCGCTATCTTACACCAAGGGGCCATCCTATGTCAAAAGTAGGGTACAACAAATCAGTAACAGATAGTTATTGAGCACTTCTGTAAGTCAACACTGTTGGATAACTTGAAACTGAAGCAATTAGCCTTTATCCTTTAAACAACAAGATATTTGAGGATCTTAAAGTGTAGAATTATGAGATCATAGCAATGTTTAGAAAGAAAATTCAGGTACAGTTAAGAGTCAGTGAAGGTGAGTGAGATCAAATGAGGCAGGGTGACAAGTAGGTTAGAAGGCTCCCTAGGCACTCTGAGCTCAGAAACAGCCATTAAGGCTTCCTGGTCAAGCTGAAAAGCCTGTGAGAGCATTTCAGGCATGGAAAGCCAAAAAAACTGTGGCAAAAAATGTTCTACATGAAAGATCTCTGTGAGTGAGACCCCAGTGGAAGAAGTGACCACCAAAGAAGAATGTATTTATCTCTGAAGAGAGAAGAGAACTTCCGCTTTGCTTATGGCCTTGTCTAAATACTGACGGAGTTTATGGATTCAAAAGACTTCCATAGCCTAGGCAGCTCATGTCAAGAGCCTCAGGTGATCACTGAGATCATGCCAGTGCTGTGGCATAGTAGGTTAATCCTCCACCTGTGGCGCCGGTATGCCATATGAGCGCCGGTTCTAGTCCCATCTGCTCCACTTCCAATCCAGCTCTCTGCTATGGCCTGGGAAAGCAGTAGAAAATGGCCTAAGTCCTCAAGCCCCTGCACCCATGTGGGAGACCTGGAAGAAGTTCCTGGCTCCTGACTTCAGATAGGTGCAGCTCCGACAGTTGCAGCCATTTGGGGAATGAATCAATGGAAGGAAGACCTTTCTCTCTGTCTCTCCCTCTCACTGTCTGTAACTCTACCTCTCAAATAAAATAAATAGAAAAATCTTTAAAAAAAAAAAAAAGAGTGTTAACTGTTAAATTAACAACAGGAGTCACTGTGCACTAACTTCCCATGCAAGACCTCTGTCCTCAATGAGTTGTATTATGAGAGTTAAATGTAAAACTTGTTCTCAAACAGTTTGTGTGTGTGTGTGTGTGTGTCTGTGTGGGTGCAAATTGTTGAAATCTTCACTTAGTATAAAGTTGGTCTGCTGTGTACAAAGTTAATTGAAAATGAATCTAAATGGAGAATGGGACTAGGAAGGGGAGAGAGAGGAGGAAGTGGGTGGGAGTATGGGTGAGAGGGCGAGTATGGTGGGAAGAATAACCATATTCCTAAAGTTGTATTCATGAAATCTGTATTCCTTAAAAATGGAGGGAGAGAGAGAGATAAATGAAGAAAGAGAAGAGAAGAGAAGAGAAGAGAAGAGAAGAGAAGAGAAGAGAAGAGAAGAGAAGAGAAGAGAAGAGGAAAAGGAAAAGGAAAAGGAAAAGGAAAAGGAAAAGAAAAGAAAAGAAAAGAAAAGAGAAAGGGGGGGAGGAAGGGAGGGAGGGAGGGGGAAACAAACGAATGAATGAACTGGGGCCGGCACCGTGGCACACTTGGTTAATCCTCCACCTGCAGCGCCAGCATCCCATATGGGCACCAGTTCTAGTCCCCGTTGCTCCTCTTCCAGTTCAGCTCTCTGCTGTGGCCTGGGAAAGCAGTACAAGATGGCCCAAGCCCTTGGGCCCCTGCACCCACATGGGAGACCCAGAAGCTCTTGGCTCCTGGCTTCGGATTGGCGCAGCTCTAGCCATTGTGGTCATTTGGGGAGTGAACCAACGGAAGCAAGACCGTTCTCCCTGTGTGTGTCTCTCTCTCTCAAAGTCTGTAACTCTACCTGTCAAATAAATAAATAAAATCTTAAAAAAAGAGAGAGAGAGAAAACCTTTCTATCTCTCTTTCTCTTAAATAAAGCTCTCACTCTCTTATGCATCTTTTGTACTCTCTCTCTCTCTTAAATAAAGAAAAAAAGAACTGCTGAAAAAGAAGGCTGTTTAGGGGCTGGTGTTGTGGCATAGTTGGCTAAACCTCTGCCTGCAGCACCAGCATCCCACTGGGTGCTGGTTCATGTCCAAGTGGCTCCTCTTCCATTCCAGCTCTCTGTTTATGCCCTGGGAAAGCAATAAATGATGGCCCAAGTGTTTGGGCCCCTGAACCCATGTGGGAGACCAGGAATAAGCTCCTGGTTCCCGGCTTCAGATCAGCCCAGCTCCGGCCATTGCAGCCATCTGGGGAGTAGACCAGTGGATGGAAGACCTTTCTCTCTGTCTCTTCCTTTCTCTGTCTACAACTCTATCTCTCAAATAAATAAATAAAATGTATTTTTTTAAAAGAAGGCTGTTGAAATAATCCAGGCAGGATAAAATAAATGCCTAAGTAAGAATCATTTGAGTTGCAGAGAACATCAACATCATCACCATAATTTTGATAAAGCAGTATTGATGAGGGGAATATGTTCTGAGAAGTTCTTCATCAGGCAACTTTGTCATTGTGAAAACATCAGAGAGGGTGCTTACCCAAACTAAGATGACTCAAAGTCTCTA